>NW_027271880.1:0-528451 GCF_040938485.1 Diadema antillarum
AATTTGACTTGGTCTTAGACTTCACTGTCTTCAGCTGATCTTAATTTTAGTAACTGGTATTACAAGTAAAGTCTTAACTTAGACTTAATAGTTAAACTTGAAAGTAAAGTCTAACACGTCTAACTTTATTCTTTACTCTTCCTTTGAGTTTTACTTTTAGACTTTTTACTTTTTTTTTTTAGTTTAGTAGGCCTACTTTGTCAATCTCATGATTTCATTTTCAACTCAAGTCAAGGCATAGCCATGAGTGTCTTCGAGACTTGACATCTTGCATGTCTTGCACACAGACGTTACGACTACAGTACTCATTAGTCTCAGAAGTAACGACATAAGTTGAAAAGAAACTATAATAATATGATTTGGGATCTAATTTGAAATTGGATGGCGTTTACAGACTAGGCTTCATAAGCATCACGCGATTGAATACATGGGACTACACTCTACCGCAATTAATGGTTATGGTAGTCCAACTGAAACTGTTATTTTGAGCATGATTTTAATAGGATTATAGCTTACCATTCACTTCACTCGTGGACAGTGGGCTGGCTTAGGTCGTCATTCATCTTTCAGAAGGTTTGGTTCTCACTCTGAGATCTGGATTAGGGCCAAAATCTAATTCTAGGCAGTAAGTTGAACAAAGCTCACAATAATGCAACTGCGACAGTTCGTAAAACCCGCATTGCTCTTCACCCTAGCAATTCGGGTTCCACGAACCGGCGTATCTTTCCTGCGTCGGTTCGTGAAACCCCTTTTTCTCAATTTCTCGATATTTCGAGTACCGTCGTTTTTTTCTTCTTTGATAAAATTATGAATAATTAATTTTGTGATCTAAAATTTTGGGATTTGGTAGAGTTTTGAAAGCACTTTCATTTGGTACCAATATCTCGATTTTGAAAATTTTGACCAAAATCGAAATAGCGTCGGTTCGTGAAAACACCGACGATGTATTCTGAAAGTGGTTTTCAATCTTGATCAATGATCTCAATGCTTAACAAAATGCACAATTTTGGTACGCTTGTACAGTATGCTGTTGTATCTTTGTACACATGAATTTTTAGGATATTGCATTCCTTGAATAATGTTCACAGGATCTACATGTTGTTAGCAATTTAAAATCGAACGTTTCCTTCATATACCCTACTCAGACATTCGATTTCCTTAGCAAATTCCAGCAAATTGGCAAAGTTCTTCACGTAGGATGATATGATTGACTTAGGCAAATGATTTTTTGTATACAAGGGGGGGGGGGGGGGGAATAGAATATTCATGTACTTTTTTCCGTAGGATAATCATACAAAATAATGGTCCAATAAATTTAGACAGTTACTGGTAACTTTCTAGACGAGAACTAATGAAATTCTCCTCAATTCTGTATTTTCCACTAAGCTAACCAAAGAAAAATAAATAGATAAATAAGAATAAAATAAAGCTGTTTTAAAAGTTCAAAAACCTGTACATTGTGTACATGTATTATTCTAATTGCTATGGTCAAAGATGAGGTAGCCCCATGCTTCAATGGAGAAATGGTGGCAATTTGACACGTTACTCTTGCTGTAAAATTAATTGTCTTGTTCGTAAATGTGCATTTTATGCAATTCAGTCTTGTCTATCAGAGAGATAGAATGATCCAAAACATACACATATTTCAGCTCTTTTAAATCAGGGTTGCATAAGGCTTTGAAACACCAGCAAATTTTAGTGTCTGTACACCTCCACTCCCATGATAATTAGAGATTTTGCTAAGTATTGTATCATTGTCAGGAAGAAATTTATCCATGTCTCTTCGACAGTTGTCTCTAACCCTCACTCCCTCCAAGAAGGATGGAGCTTAATAGCAAAAAAACAAAGAGCAATACAAAGGAAGGAGGATAAGATTTACATATTTTCCCTATGGTGTTGTCACCTACATAATAACTACTGTATGCTCTTAGTTTTAAATCTTCATGAACTCCATATCTTTTACACAATGAATTGAAACAAAATATATCTTATCAACTATATACATAACACGTAATTATGATATTCCATTTTATTGCACAATACACTGTTCATTAAAACATACAGTTCACAATGACAATACACTTTATGACGACAACACAAGTTCCACAACAAAATTTGTGTCAGCAACAAGTGGTCTAAGAAATATCTTTGACTCTATTTCAACAATGTTTTACGCTTATAAACTTAATACCTCTAGGCACACATTCCAAGACAAACTATGGCTTATTATTTATTACTGTCAGAAACAAAACAATGAGATGATACTATTGAAATCAAAGAACACATGAGAAGAATCTGGTATTTAAAATCAATTTTGTAAGACTTTGTGAGGTCCTTTGAAATCTGCTCCTAAACACTGATTGAATGTGCACACATTTCTGTCATCATATTGGGACACAGTCAACTTCCTGCATCACTTTATGTGACAATTATTTCCCCCCTCTACATATTGTATGTGCACACATGGAATGTCTAGGAACTGAGTTCTAGTTGCCCGTGGCTCTCTGTGGCTGAGTTTCCATCGCAGCAATCTCCATCCTCGTCCTCGATGTCTCCGTCTTCTCCATCAAACACATCCTTCCACTCTATCCTCTCCACCTCGGGCGTGGCGATGATGTGGTTGTAGGAGAAGGTGTCGTCCTCGATGAACCCACTGCCGGAGTAGCTGCGGCGCTTGAAGTACCACTCGGTGATGTAATCTGTGGCGCTGGTTGCTGGGCCAAGGTTGATACCGATGCTGCCGGGCGTGGTCGGAGATCCATCCCCCTCCTCTTGCTCCTGTGATGGAGACTGTTGCTGGGTGTGGCGGTGGTGTCTACGGTGATGCCTGCGTCCTGCTCCCTCCCCGTCCTCGCCGCGCCCTTCCTCGTCCGAGGAGGAGAAGTTGAAGTGGCCGGCCTTGATGAGGAGGCGCTTGCGTTGCCGGCGGCGATGCCAGTTGGGTGGGTTGTGGGGCGACAGGAGGAAGTCGGCCGTGATTGAGTAGTCGGAGTCGTAGCCCTCCTCCAGGGAGAACCAGTCATCATCATCGACGGGAGGAGGACCTGCTATCCACCCTGGAGATAGACAGAAGTAACAGGTGGTTACTAGGAGATGTACAACAGGGAAAAACATCTACAAATCTCAGTGCTATAATTATTCCCTTGAGGAAATCATCTGCAGAATATATTCATTGATGTTCTTTCTTTCAAACTGATCTGTAACCATCTGCAGAAACATGATATATAAACTGTTGTGAATTTGAATTAATTTGTTGAAAAATACTTAGTTCACTATTGGCAAAATTGACCTGCCAATTCAAAGAATTTTTGACATTACGTTTGAACACATGTATTATCCAGAAAGCTAAATTTGTTTTATGCTTCACTCCCACATACAGTTTTTCCAACATCAGTTTTCTAAATACTGCTCTGTATGTTATTCTGCTGTATCACTTTCATTTCCAGTGGTCAGCATATGATGCATGTTCCATGCCATGGCAGTACCTTCACTTCTCAGAATAACTTTAAAAAAAAAATCTTGTTTCTTTCCTTTTCATGCACGTTGCAGGATAAAACACTGAATATTTTAGACAACAAGCCTCCTTGCAATTTTCTATAAATTCATGAGTCTGAACCAAAACTGTCTGTATCAGGCAAACCAAGATGAAATGTTCTTACAACGGTATTAACCAGCAGTTAGAATGCATGCATATGAACTCCACAGCACCCTCAGAAGCAATCAACTATGTCTGATTTGCCAGGAGAGTACTAGTAATGTGCATGCTGCAGTGTACTTTAACACCAAGCTCAGCCACTTCACATCAGCAGGGGTCATACATTATGATCCGTAAACAGAAATGTTTCTTTGTTTGGGATGACATAGGGGAGGGGGTTCATCATCCCCCCCCCCCCCTCAAGAGAATGATTTTACCCCCTTTTACCCCCTCAAAGTGCAAGTGACACCTAGCTTTCAATGTCATTCTCCCCCACTGGCAGAGTCACCATGGGTTGAACTAATATACTTGGTACATTGCCACTGCTGTCTTTTTCAAAGGTATTGTACCTCTCAATCACAAATCAGCAAAGTTGGCAGCTTCATGGGTAACTGTATCCATGACTTTTTTTTTTTTTCAACAGTCATGATTTACACTTTGCATTCAATTAGCAGTGATCTCACAGAACCATCTGATATACTGTAAAAGTGGAAATTTTTGCGGTGTTGAAATCTTTGCGCATTTCGCGCAACCAGAAGCTAGCGCGAAAATAAAGGCACGCGAATATTTTTGCATGCCATAGTTTCCAGTAGCTGATGTCTTGATTCCGTGGACTTAAAAACATGCGAAACTCTTCTAACCCAGCTAAGCGCAAAAAAATTAGTCGCGCGAAAATATCCACTTTTACAGTAACACAAGTACAGTTTTGATAAACAAGAAGAAGAAAATATTGAAAACTTTGCCCCTTTTACAAGAGTGACATCAATAAGGGTGTATAGAGCAAAGTTTTAACCAGAAAATTGCTTTTGGGCCTATGCTTGTTTACACAAAGGACATATCTCTCAAATGCACATAATTGTAAAAGTTCCATATTTGACTTATCTGAGCTTTGACTTTTTGTCGTGTTTTTTTTTCAGTGCTGCTGATTCAGATAAATAGAAACAGAGATTTGCACAGTTACACCTTTATCTAACTTTTCAGAAATACAGGTACTTTATATATATATATATTTTTTTTTTTTTTCCTAAATACCAAAACTGTACTTGCGCTTTCATCTTGGATACTGCATACAACATTACACAAATATTTTCATGAATTTCAGCATGCCTGAAATATTAAGTCAGTTGCATTCTTCCATGTTGACCTGTTTATGAATGAAAAGAAAACCAAAATCCATGCAAACTTACAAAACGCTGAAAATGGCATGACGAGCTGGAAACAAAATTTGTTAGTTTAATACTTATGTTCTAGAATGGGTTAGACAAAGGAAACCTGCACCTACTCCAAAAAGAAGGACAAATGGATAAATGAAATAGCATTCGATATACTAGAGATGAATTTCACCATGGTGAATAAGGTTGAATCACGATATTACACTTCCAAATCAGTTTACTGCCCTCTGCCACACATTATATATATATATATATATATATATATATATATATATATATATATATATATATATATATATCTATAGGGATATACATAATTATGCATATATGAATTTCATATGTAGACTTTAACTTTGCCATGTGGTAGTTGTACTTCATGCACCCCTACACTTTGTTAAACAACGCATTATGGCCTGTGTTCTAGACAAAAAAAAAATATATATATCTTATTCCATTTGAATAGCTCATCTGATGTCATTGGTAATTGCAGCATTATGACAATCACCAATTTGGGATCACACTATCTCCTAGTTTAGCACTAAAATTAGCAGCGTCTTGTGAACTTCCTTTTGTCTCGTTTAGATATTTTTTTGAGGGGGGGGGGGCTTTTCGAGCATATTTTTGTCTATACACAATAAATATATCTACTTCAGTCAAGCAAACACTTTATTGTCCATTTAATTTCAAGAAATATCTTCCTAACAAAAAAAAAAGGTTTTGGACATAAAGCCTTCTGACACTAAAGTTTTCCAAGAGAAAGGGATATCTACACCTGATCCCCCAAAAAAAACCAACAACAACAAACAAAGAATGGTAAATTACATGTGATTCAACAAAGAATTTAAAGGTTTGGTTTACACAGTTTTGATGAATCTCCTTCTTAGAACAATGGCCATAATGTTGTTTAATATTTCCAACCACCATACATGTATATTTTACATGTACATAATGATAATTAATCTACATTTCAAATGGTGAGTCAACAAGAGAAAGAATGATGGATGGAGAGATAGAGAGATAGATAGATAGATAGATAGATGAATAAAGACTTGAAGAAGAAAAGCCTAATTAAGACAAGAAATGATGGTAATCTTCCATGCTCCCTGTGGCATATAGGAACAGACACTAAACCAAAATTGTATACCTGATACTCTGAAATGACAGACAACAGCTCAAGATGAAAACAAACATGCGAGGCATACTAAAACATGTATCCTCTCTATCTTTTCCTCTTTTTTTGTCTTTCCTGCCCCTCTCCACATACTGGCCAATACAACATCAAACCATTACCATAAATCTGCACACCAAAAAAAAAAAAATGCAATATAAGAACTTTTCTTTTCCACATGCTTGAAACCACCACAGCAAATCATGGCAATGACAAGTAAAATCTAGAGAAGTCAAAATTTCATATCCATATGAATAGAGTCAAGGGCATTACCTGAGTAAAGCCACATTAGTCTTGCTGCATGGTTCAGAATAGAGAAACAGACATATTTCTTATATATTTCATGATAAAGAAAAGATACTTCCTTATAACCTGTTCAGGATGAGAGTCAAGAGAGTATGCTCTGAAAATGAAAAAAAAAAAAAAACTGCCATAATTTATATCAACATACCGCTTTTTGAATAATCCAAACACAAAGAAGTGCCAAACTGATGATACCAAAATGTGTACTGCTCTCTTCTTTTGGCATTTGCCTCCTCATTACTTTTGATGAGAACACTAGCTAGACACTTTATAGCACTTAATCACATTTGAATAGTGCTAAGGGTTTTTTGGTCCTGCACAGGTGAATGACAGAAAAATAACTGAGAAGTCACCATATGTGATACTTTCACCATTGCAAATTACTGAGAAAAACTAATCAAAGTGTATCAAGCACCAGAACAGCATCCATAATATAGAAGAATGCTGAACAGATGTCCTCACCATAATGAATGATCCACCTCAACATGGAAATAAAATCCAACACTTCTCAACATAAGAGTGAGTTGCTACACATTTGATCATATTACTCATTTAATCTTCTATCTTGATATTATATCTAACTCGAAAACACAATAAAAAAATTCAGACAAGTTGCAAAGAGTGAGTCAGATGAAGTTTCTTATCTCTCTCTGACAGCAGCATTTGATCATAAAATTGATACAAAGTATCACAACTGTGATGATATCCAATTCAGCATTAAACTCTCTCTCTCTAAACAAATTGAAACAAGAAAAAGAAAGAATAGTACCAAGAATTGCAGTCACGATGACGGACATCACACTCATTTTCACTTTGTCCACAATCAACTTCAAAAGCAAATTTTGCAATGTCACTTTACACCGCTATCATAATCAAATGAAAACATGATTTAATGAAATTCCTTGGGGGAAAAAAAAATCAAAAGACCACAAAAAAATTGGGTAAACAATTGTTCTTATAAAAGATCAATGTACTTCATGCACATAGTTACAACGGAAATGATGTATTCCTTGTTGCGATTAATTTGTCATCACACGCACATCCAGTCAGAATTTGTTGTTGAAATCCAATTAACAGTGTTAAAAAACAACAACAAGCAAACAGACAAGTGCTACATGTATATCCAGATTTAAATGGGCTTGGTCACTCTCATAACTTGGACAAAACATGTCAGCTTTACTTAAATTTCTGCATGCACACCACTCTCAATATTACTGCAGACTCGGTGGTCACAATGGGCGTTGTTCCAATTTCTTGTACATGTACTTCACAGTGCCATTTGTGATATTTCAAGTAATTTGAAATGAGAAATCCATGACCATGAGAATCTAACATTTCCTCAAATCAGGCTTAAATGTCCAAAAATGTTGACTTGAAAAAAAAATTGGCAACTCTTTTATCCCCCTCCTTTATTTTTAAACAAGAGATGGACAGAAGATAGGAAAGTGAAAGTTTGAAGACAAAATGTATGTTAGCAAACCTTCTACCTACATCTACCATTCTACCGTGACAAGTTATTAATTACCCAGACATTGAGATAATGATCAATGACTGACTTATTATATACTGTGTAAGTTGACTATCATTTTGAAGCATATAATCTAAGGTAGAAATCACCCACTGTACCATGTATACACTCTAGATAAAATAAGATCTACACATCAAGTAGTATATATATGCATTTCCATGGTGTTGGCATATTTCTGCCACAGTGAATTTTATTAGTATGACTTCACATCAAATAACACCATGCATAGCTTATCTTGATTGGTTGATAAGATGTGAATTTGCAAATTGTACAGAAAGTTACATAAAGACTTTGAAGTCCAATGATAATGTACAAGTACATGTATGATTGATATAACAGGTAAAGCTGCATGTTGGCTAATTGCTATTTTTAATATACAAATTACACTATATCATATACTGTGAGTGTAGTACTTGTGATAGGCTAGTGGTGATAGCATAATCTTCAGTGTTAAACTTTGACCCAATACTTTGCCATTACATTTAATGTTCTTGTGCATAACATAGGAACACCATACATACAATGCTAAATGTTCAAGTTTTACACATGGTAGCATCTCTATATTACACAGAAAAGGAAAATGTTGATAAAATACAGGGGGTCTCCCAATATTGAAAAGCGTGTGATTCCAAGTGTGCTCCTCCCACACAAGAAAACACATCTGTACTATATGTATAATGCATTTCACATGGTATACCGTAGCCCATGGATATTGTTAAATTGCATGTTTATTGACTAAAGAAACTGAACTACATATCTATCATAGTCTATATCATTACACAATGTAGAGTGGAGTTTCTTCTCCATGATTCTGCAACAACCACTGGAGACAGCACTAGACCAGCTGTCAATACATATATTGGTTTGTGCATGTGCGAGCCACAGGCAGGCTGTTACAAGTGTATGAAATCAGCACACTTAGGCTGGTATTGTACTACTCTAAAAAGAAAGTAGTTTAGTAATGTTGTTGATAATCTAGGCACTTTACTCTACCAGGTAAATAAATGGCTGAACAGTTCCAATATCAGGTATTTAGGTATTTGTAGTACTTTTTTTCCTTCATTTTTTGCATTCTTTTGGGGAGGTATTCCCATAGGGTTTATAAAACAAATACTGACTACAATACTATGTGGGTAATGGAGATATGTGTTGACCTGCCGTGATTCTAAAACCAAAAAACCTAAAAAAGAAAAATAATAGTGTTTGGTCTTTAGCAACAGTGGTGGGAACGAACAAATATTGGCGATAAATTTGCCAGGTATCTGAAAGCATACAATGTCTGTCCAGAAGAACAAATAATACATGGAAAATATCAAGCAGTTGGCAATGGTACTGAGCATGTAAAATATATTCAGGTACACAGATACATTTGTACATATATATATGTATATTAAAATATCTTTCTGTTCTACTTATAGTGACCAGTAGCCCATTCTAAGGTCAACATACTATATAACCTGCAATGCCTGTGTGTGTCAGTTCACTTTGGTGCAATAGCAAGCATAGAATGCAATGATAATGATCTAAGAGTACAACATACTCTATGGATATGATTTGGGGACTTTGCCTTCATTGACTATAAGTATGCCTTTAATGATTGTATGTAAAATATGTCTAGTGTAAAAGCCACAAATTACCAGATATGTATGATATGGCTCTACAAAACCAATTAGGAATGTGAGTAGATATTGTGTATTCTTTTCAGCATGTGGAATAAATGAATTGAATCAAATCAATATCAACTTTACATCACTCTTCCTCACTTCAACATCCTACCTTTCTGATATCTATTTGGCCACTGAAAATATCAGAACTGTAGCCATCTTGTAACTGATTGACATCAATGTAGGGCAATTTGTCAATCAGTTGCAATGAAAACATCTCGACGGAAGAATTTCGTGAATTTGAATATAGCCATCTTATATGAAACAAAGTCAACATCTGTAAATTCTCTACACTACTGCTCATCACGAAAACAGTCTGTAAGCTTTTGTTGTCACTCTTTTTAATTCAGTTAATCATTATTGTAAAAAGGGCTAAGAGTTTGTTTTAATCTTCAAAATGGTAACAAAATCATAACATTAGCAATTTTGAAGTAAAACAATATCTATCAGATGCAAAGGAAAATACGAGTGATTCAGCATCAACTTAAAATTTCCAAATGAACCTTGCAATTATTTCAATGAGTGCAAGCCACTAAAATTTTGATGTAGGCATGTTTGTCCATCAAGGGAATGATTTTGCTTTATGAAGAAATCAAATGATATCTCTGAGCTGGAAAGCACCTAGGAGTACAAAAACAAATGGTAAGGGTATCATTCTTATGTCCCTATCTAAAGTTTATGTGAGTAAACATACTGTTAATTAGGGAATACCACAGAAATACTCTGATGATAATCAGCATTGTAATAAAACCAAGATCTGTGATTGCTATCTTGTAGTGAGCAGTTAGTTTGGGCTTAGGACATTAATCATAATATTTTTGTCATATCTCCTACAGTTACTCTTGACAGGTGTATCAACATTCATAGGTTATTTTGATGTATTAGTAAGTATTTACATATATATTTGAAACTGACAAAAAGATGAGAAAATAACAGGAGGTGATGTCAGCCATGCTTCTGTCCGGAGTAGTTCTGTGAAATGAATATTAGTTAGCCAAATTAGATCATAGATCATAGGAGTACAGTCTATCCATGTGATAAATGAGTGGCCAGATATACCTTTACTGGGGTTCCAGCATGCATAATAAAATCATATCATGCAGATAGGATATATCTAGTGTATAGAAAAAGCTTTTGAGTGCCAAGAGCATGCATTTTATGTGCAGCTATACAAGATTTGTAGCCTTACACAAGATGCTAAGGGACGTTCGCAGCACCCTGGCCAACGTTCGCGTTGGCCAGAGGGACTCATGCAGGGGTGCGAGATGGGGCGTGGTGGGGTGCAGGGACCAAAGACGTAGCCCCACGCCCCCCACGAAACAGAGGGCAGAGGTTAGGTCAAGCAAGGTATCATGGGAAGGAAGGAGAGAGGAAGGAAAAAGGAGGTACTGACCCCACAAAGTACCGCCACCCTAGAAGAAGAAAATCACAGCGATGATAGGAGAGAAAGAACAAAGCACATGTAACTATTCTCTTGGTGAAATGAAATGAAGCAAAATTTCAAAAAAAAAATGCAATTTTTTCCACACAGCATATATAGATAAGATACCTAACTAGTGACACAACAGCAATATTCTACAATTTGCAACAAGAGGATCAAGGGATAGAACCATCTCTATGAAATATATCAATACTAAACAGATGCCTATTATCCCCGTTATGGTGCTGTCCAAAGGAACATTCACTGAAGAAATTATTTCTTTTTCGTTTTAAAACTGAATAACAGATGTTCGCGTGGAACAAGACTGATCACAATCATTCCACATTCCACAACAGTATTTTTTTACCCAAAAGATTCTAGATACTGGCAAAACAGTGAATGTCTACCCTTTAAAAATGGTTACCAGAAAAACAGGATTTTTCATTTTAAAAAGGCCTCAATTGTCATTCATCACCCTCTCCTTCCTAAGTTGCCTCACGATGCAGTCACTATTCACATCACCTCACTCTTCTTTTATTTAAAAAAAAAACCCAAACATTCGGTTCTGTGTTTAGAAACGGTAAAGTCTGATTATCAGTCAAGAATAGAATCAAATGCTTTTCAACTTCAAAACACAGCTTGTCTTCATCATTTCAAAAATTGTCACACACAAAGCAGTTGTCTCTTTTTGACATACCCCTTTAACCAAATCAAATTCCATTGCCTTGACAGATGATAATTTAAAGTATGTATTCAACATAACTGTATGCCTGCCATTAGCACTATTTTATTCATCTTGATATGACTGGTAAAGGGAAGCACTGTGGTCACTGAAGGGTAATTGAGGTATAACTCTGCTCACACCACTCAATTATAGTGTACTGTATAACCAGAAATGTTCGCCTGCACGAAACTTTCGTTAATTTTGTGAGGAGTCAGGATTCGTGAAAGCAAAACGCATGCAAAATTTTCTGTCTACACATTATATTGGATGCCACTGGCACTTCACAAAAGTTTCATGAAGCAAAAAAGGCTGTCGGCTCCAATTCACCAAAAGTTTCATGCTGCGAATGTTTCTGGTTTTACAGTAAATCATTAAGGGTCTACGGGAGAAAACAAAAACATCACTCTTGATCACATCTTTCAGAGTACACTCTTCAAATTATACTATGACATTTTGGAGCACATCACTGAAATTTCCTTATCAAAGGTGTCACATGGGTATTTTGCATTGTATATCCAAACATCAGACAAGCAAATCTAAGTCTACAAACACTGCATGTCAGGCAAGCCATTATCACAAAATCACAGAGGAATAAAGAGAAGGAATACGGAAGCACTGTATTGCCTCTTTTGAAGTAAAAAATAAGAAATAGCTTTCTAAGAAAATTTAAATTCTATAGCATATATAAAGTATAACACGTAACACATCCAGGAAATTGGATTGGTACATCAGTTATCTTTCATCTACAAACTTTGATCAGATACTATCACCATGCACACAAAAAAAGAGAAAGGGAAAGCATAATCAAATGAAATGCCACTATTGGAAAAGAACAAATAAAAAAAGAATTCATCTGAAAGGAAATAAAGACACAACAAAACCCAAACTGAAATGAGTGAACTGCATGCTAGTCTTGAGTTTACCTTATTCTTGTTTTGGTCAAATCTGGCAGGGGAATCAAGCGTGGCAAGCAGGTGAGGGGGAAGAAAAAATAGTTGGTGATTAATTTTTCAGGTGAATTGCTACAAAGTGTGCACAAGTTTGAGAGAAAACAGGAAAAACAGTAGTTGCGGCAACAGCAAGTTGTTTTTTGTTTTTTGTTTTGCTACAGAAAAACTATGTGAGATTTCAAATGTAACGTGTTAAACATGCTCAACTGCATAGGAAAAGGAAAGCTGTGAAAAAAAGAACAATTCTCACTGCATGTTAAAGTCATCAATCAATACGACACTGACACACAATGAAATCACCTACATTATCTAGCATCTCCATCGAATACACATGATCTGATGAGTAACATGTCTTGGCTTATGACCAGATATTTCAATTCTGTCGCTCTCTTTTCTATCAAAATGATGGCACAATAAACAGCAAAATCGTCATCCTCTCAATACCCCACCAGTGTGCCAGTAAAAGGACAACTGAGCAGGGAGTACTGCCTGTGTCTATAACATGTTGTGGACAGAGGGAGCTCCTGAGGTTAAAGGGATGGTATAGTTTTGGTTGAGATGGGAATTTGACTTTTCAACCTTTTTTGTGAGATAATGAGAAACCTTTGAAATATGAAAGAGCATAATTCAAGAGGAATCCTCCTCAAATAAACTTTCAATTCCGCTTAGAATTGTATGCTCTCTATCAAAACATTTCAGGGAGTGAATTCTAAGTGTCTCGCAAAAAGTTAAAAGCTGAAACTTCACCTCAACCAATACTACTACACCATCCCTTTAAGATCTTCCTGGCTTAAGTTTCAAAGAAGGACTCCTGAATAATAGAGAATTTTGATCTGCAGGAAAAAGGGCGAGGTGCTGTCGCGATCAAGATTTAACGAGAGAAGTTCAATGCATACAAGTTGGCGAGTTGCGAAGCTGCAGTGCACACTGTTGAGTTGCGTGTGCACCAGAAATGTATTCTTTAACATTTGTTTCTGGCAAAAACAGGGCAGTTCTGTCAATCTACTCATATGCGAGCACAAACTCTATCTACTCATCCAAAAAAAACAAACAAATGATACACCCCCATACCTGTCAAAGTTCGTTTCAGAATTTCAAACAAATCAATTTGACATTTTAAATGGCATGGATGAAACATGCATGACGTCCACTGAAGACAAACACTATGACTCGTCTGACATCATGGACAGGTGCCCATCAATCATGATCTCCAAAACACTCAGTGACACTTTCTTGCTGATAATACATTGCAAAACAACCTGGACCAAGATAAAATAAGCAACCTTTTCTTCTTTTTTTTCCCCATGCTCATGATACAATACCATCACTCTTTCATTATTTGTTGAATGAATTTTCAGCTGTGAGAATCAACTTGACAACAGTTTGATTTGTTAGTTTCATTGTCATTACCTACTCCCAATGGATCACTGCAAATATTTCACAAGTGTAAATGAGACTCAAATCTTGTGGACAATGCAAACAAGTTACAATACCACGCACTTATTATTTACAAGAGTCCTGTGAATGACAATATGATAAGTCTTAACAACATTCCTCTGCCATATTCTACAGGGTAAGAAAAAAATCTATGAATCAAGCCAAATTGTTAAATACATGTAGCTACTGTAAGTACATGGGTAAGGGTCAACCATGGGTACACATTTGGCAACTGGTTATCCTTGTACTTACTACTGACAGCAGTTAAAAGGGGAATTCAATTGAAAACAAAAACTGTACAGTAGGTACACAGAGAGACTCAGCGCTTACACCTTTTTTCTTATCTACTGAAAGTTGATGCTGTCTCTGAAATTATAACAAAAGTAGGGCAGGAAGAAAATAAGACAAATAGGAAATAAAAGCAGCAACAATAATCTACAAATATGATATAACCCATTATACCTCTGCAATATTTGTTGTACTTTTTTGTTTTCTACAATTGGTGTATAAGAGACTCCTTTTCCTGCAATAAATTATCACTCAAATGTCATCTTTTTTTTTTTCAAATTTGCTGTACAAATGACTAGCCAGAGCATTCAAACACAAGAAATATGTGTCAAACTGTTGCAACATGTGATCGAATCTTATACACACTTCACAGTGTACTTAAAAGACGGAGTCAGGTTTCACATGTACATGTAACTCCTTTTCTCTTCATTTTAAATGACAAAATTCTAAAACAGGATGTTAACTGCTTCCCATGAGTAACATTAAATTTGAATAGATAGGTAATGAAAAAGAATATAGATAAAAAGGTATATAGACAGAGAGAGAGATGAATCACTGGAATGCTACATAGAAAGATACATAAATGGATTGACAAATAGATAGGCAGGTAGATGGACAAGAAATATATAACTAAACGCATGGTTCTCACCTCTTCACTTCTTCGGGAACGTAGACGTACTCCATGGGGACCATAGCCCTGAGCTCACTCAGGGATTTGACGAATTTGAGCTTGTTGCTGAACTTGTGACTGCACGGAACACAGAACAGCAAGGAGGCAAAGCACAGCAGGTTAGAGTGAGGGTGAGCACTGACTGCTTGTTATGTGAAACAAGAAGAGAAATAACACTTCTGGTGTCTCCTGCTGACCCAATAGTCTTTGGATTGTATCAACGTTCATGTGTATGCTCATGTATGAGTGGAATATATTGTTTAACATATATTCAATATAATTATGTATGCTTCAATTACCATTCAAATACATGATTACACATTGATATATACCTGCTAAAAAGATATTTCTACATCAGCCGCTTTATCACTGAATCCCTAATTTTTAGCAGGATTTAAGAAAAAAAAAAATTTCCTCACAGTGTGCAGAGTAGCATGCAGCATTAATGACATTATCTTGTTCATCTTATTCTCTTGCTACTATTTGAAATACGAGTTTCATCAATTCCCCTCAAGATGTGCTACAATAACCCTGCCACTGAAAATGTCCTGACCGAGAACTGGACTTTTACCTGATGAATGGCTTGGTGAGCTGGACGATGGCTTTGAGCCAGGTGGTAGGATGGACAAGATACAGCCCCTTCAGACTCTTCCTCAACCTGACCAATGTGACCACACAGTAAAGGACAGAACATAAGTTACAATAATGGTTTCTTGTCTTGCATTCTTAATTTCTAGCTATATCATTTCTGTTATAGAAGAGCTATGCAGTATCTACAAGGAATCTACAATGTATGAAAGAAAGAGAACAATTTGTAAATCTTCACTTTTCTACTGTTATTTTGATTTGTTATTGCATAAGTTCATTGAAAATAATTCCATAATAGCTCGTTTGACAACGGCTATGTATCAATCAATACACTCTTTAAATGGTAATTGGTGTCCCCCCCCCCCCCCCCCCCCCCCCAATGATAAAAGGTGACTGATACTAACAATGTACCATGAATCCAACCTCACAGATTGTTACGTATATTAATGTTGCTGAGAAGGGAAAAAACACATGTATATATATTTCTTTTTTGGCCAAATTCATAGTTTGCAAAATGTTGGCAGATTAGTCTCCCTAATATGGTTTTAACAACTATGGATGGCTGACTGTACCATATCCGTTAATCACAATGCATCACTATCTCTTTACTGTGATGACACACATTCATCAACATTCAGACTGTAAGACAGAGATTTCAGATTTAAAAAAAAAATAAAAAACTAAACAGTCCCAAACAAATGTCACTTGGCTGATCACATCTAACCCCAGTACGAGTGAACTCTCACAACGATCACATCATGTGAACCACAGAGTGCACAGGGGCTACCAGACCGGACCGGACCGGACCGGACTGCCCGTTACGTACTTCCTGTCAATCATCTGGTAGCACTTCCTCATCCACGTGATGGACGGCACTTTGGCCCGCGAGGCGGATCCGTGGAAGTAGATCAGGATGTACTCCTGGGCCACCAGCAGCTCCAGTGTGCTGACCACATAGAGGAAGAGGTTGTTCATGATGTACGTGTAGTCCTTCCTCGTCTTCTCCGGGAGATAGCAGGAGGCGAACACGATGATGGCATTGAGGCCCTCGCCGTAGTAACCTGCGAAAATCATTTAAAAAACACACCCCAAATTTGATCTCTCTGCAGTCATAACGAAACATAACAGAGATTCTTATCACCGTTCAAAGACGTCCCAAGAACAACAAAGCTGAGAAGTGCAGGAAATTGATAGGAGATCTGTCTAATCCTATGTCACAATACCCGGACGACAGATGACACAGAGGGGTTTATCTGGAGTCCTAATCACTGGGATCAACCACATCCTATGGACATGGAGTCTAATGACCCTCCCATTCCTTATACACAGAGACTGAGGGCATTCATCATTTGCTTTCCTGGAAAACAAAAGAAGGCAGGATGCATTGGCTTCAATACAATCTCTCCGAGGTGGCTCTTAATTGGACCTTTTCTTTTTTTTTCTTTGTAATGGTGACATTAAAATCCCAGCATTTCTGAAATACTAAAAAAAAAAACCAAAAACAAAACACACACAAAAACTAGAAATGTCGCTATGGCGACTGGTATGCCTCCGCCATAATGCATGATTCTCCTAATAGGTCTATAGTATATGTGGACAATGTGTGATTACATTTTCACAAAATTGGCAAAATATTAAAATGACATGTTTGTCACAAATGTATTGAATGTTTACCTTCCTTGACCTATGTTTAATTGGATGAATAGGAGAGCATGTATTTGGGGATTTAAGAACTTTAACTTGACTTTGACCATTTCATAAGTTTAAGCACTGAGTAATTTTCAAGGTATGGAGAAAAAGCGCAATTTCTGTATTGAACAGTAAATTGTTATCATTTTCATCTGGCCTTTGATTTATAAGAGAAGCACTGTCAGGCAGAACATACATAAATTCAGCATGTACTAAGTTTCAAGATAACTTGAGCCACTTCCGAGATATGGAGAAAAAAGTAAGTTCAGCACTTTCACTTGATCTTTGACCTTTTGACCTTCTTGGCAAAAAAAAAAATCCCAGAGAAACTCTATTGGGTTAGACATGCATACATCAAGTCTAAAAAAAAAAAAAAATCCTGCTGGCATTGCATAAATATAAGGAAAATAGCAAGATTTTGAAGTATTGCCCTTGACCTTTGACCCCTGACCTTTGACCCCATGAACCCTAAATTCCCTAGATAACCACTGCCAGTCAGTAGATGCATATACACTATGTTCCATGAAGATACCTTGAACAATTTCCAAGATACAGAGAAAAAAGTGAAATTTTAACATTTTACTTGACCTTTTGACCTTTGACCTTTTGACCTCATGACCCCAAACTTTCACCAGAGAATCTTAATTGGGTAGTACATGTATACACTAAGTTTCAAGAAAATATCTTCTGGCATTGCATAGATATGGGGGAAATTGTAAAATTTTGAGCATTTGACCTTGACCTTTTGACCTTTGACCTTGAGCATGTGCACCCAAAAGTTGATAGGCACAACTTCACCCCCTAATACACATACATGCCAAGTTTCATTAGGATACCTCAAAAGGTTTTGGTAGTTACCCTGTCCACAAAATTCATTACGGACGGACGGACGGACGGACGGACAGACGGACAACCCGAAAACATAATGCCTCCGGCACCACTTCGTGGCGGAGGCATAAAAATTGGTTCATATCTACAAAGCAAAAGAAGTTTGACTCTACAACATTTTCTTTTGAAGAATGAGTGAAAAAGCTGCAGGGTCTTGTTTGCCTCTTTACCAATCATTGAGGAATGAGAAGAAGTTTAAAAATTCAGAGGGAGCGGACAAGACAAAGTGTTATTTCATAGAGGCATCTGATATTTAAATAAGTTTCATCTGCTATTATTCATAGAGGCATATTGACTTCTATCATCTCAAGAAATTATAACGAGTTTGGTATTTTTGACATGGGCTAAAATCATCCAGACTTTCGATATCATGGCTGCAAAGATTTCTCCTGAATGTCAGGGACTCTCTAATGAAAAAGAAAATAGAGTACCAAAGTGTGATGTCATAGTCATTGACCGTCATGGAAACTGGTTTTAAACAACCTCATCTGGCATGAATATTTGCAAACAATGTTGTTGCTATTAAAAAATGCTTGCATCTGGTTCCAAACCATGCTATGGCGGACTCCCATTATAACGAAGTCTTTGGGATGGGCAGTTTTCTTTCGTTATATCAAAATTTTATTATGCACTAACAAATAAACAATTACAATACATTGAGTGGATAATGTTGGGTCCTGAATTTTAACTTTGTTGTAACCGGAATTTTGTTATAATCGCGTTCATTGTAATGGGAGTGCACTGTATAACAAAATACTTTGACACCATTACTTCAGCACTCTATGGCATTTCAAGCTATGTTCTGCTGTAATCCTCTCTCCCTACACCCCCCCCCCCTCAAATAAACATGAAATTCAGAACAGAGTGAGAACACACCTCCGTGCGACAAGACTTTCTTGTATGGGTTGATGGCCTTCATATCAATGTTGTACTCCTTCCCTCCGAGGGACACCTTTCGCCACCTCCACCGGTCCTCGTGCTCTTCCCTCGCCGAATACTCCTCGATTGGTTCCGCCTTGTTCATTGGGGTATCATCTTCACAAATTCACAACAGAATACCTATCAGTATCGTGGCTGAATCTTACTTTCCAAAAGATGAGATACATCACAGTGGCTAAATCATGAATAATACATTATAAACTAATGACTGGAGGATGGCTAAATCAAGACTTTTGTTCATATTGACACATTTCCCTTGAACTCTCTTTATCAAGTCAATATCCTTGTGGAAAATTGGACATAAATGCTCCCATTTGTGCAATGTCACGTCATTTTTCCATGACATACATCTTTGAATATACCTATACCCCAGTTTCATCATAGTCTCCTGCTAAGATTCAAATTACCGTCATATGGATTACCAAAAAAAAAAAAAGATACCGGGTTAGATATATCAAGAGTGAACATTTCCTCAACATTACAGCAATGTATGAAGAAAGGCCAAAAACATGCTCATGACAACACAAATAAAATGTCAAATGTCAGAGAATTGTCAAAAAATTTCTGCTTGACAAATGGGCAGGTAAAGTGTGGGGGAAAAAAAGAAGAAAATTTGGAAGTATTTTGAAAATGGCAGCTGCATAGAACACCTTGACACAAATGGCGACCAAACTGCAGTCAACAAGTGGACTAACAATGAGTCATTCAGCTGAAATTCTGGAGCACTTGTGATATCATTCAGAGGTTTGCTTGTTTTGCTTGCTTGTTTGTTTGTTAATCTATTTTGTTGTTATTCATTGTGCCCACCTTCCCAAGACATCTCGGTGCTGGTGGGGGTCAGGACGGCCGGGGTCACATCCTCCGTGACCTCCGTGCCTGGCGACGTGACGGTCTCGTCCAAGTTCAGAGACAGCTCAGCCCTGATCTTCTTCTTCTCCTTCGGTCTCGCTCCTGGTGGCAGTCCACTCTTAGAGGCATCTGTTAAAAAGACGGGGGGGGGGGGGGGGTAGAATAATATCAGCAATGCCATTGTCATTGCTGCTTTATCAAACAGTCACAGAGGACTCCTCATGGCGATGTATTCTTGCTGCTGGATTACGAAGACAAAATTTGAAGACTGGTGTATTCAATGTCATTCCTGCCTTATCACATATATGTACATACCCTTTGCTCCAGAAATCAAGCAAAGACTAGGTAGATTTTGTGCATATATTGCTCTTTCCATCGAAATAAAAACCCCAAAGTCATTAGTACATATATCACTTAAAGATGCTGCAATATGACCACTAAGACTAGCATTCATAATCCTGACTTCAAACAAACCTTAGAATATTTCCTTATATGTTAAATGTTTATGCAACTCATCGACGTCCTGTCCTCCTTTACGTCCATACCCCTTGGTATCAAAGTACGGGCAGTATCACTACACACAACTGGTCCTATTCGGCCTTGCTCAACTGACATGAAACTGTCTACAATCATAATGACTCACTGTTGAGTAGTGTAAATACAGCAGAAATTAATGCACACACCGATCCCAATTGCACTCATGAAGACTCTAACACTGAAGGTTCTTTACAGAGGTATGTGGGAGGACATACAAAAAGCAAGTGGCTAGGCCAAATCTAGTACAGCCTATAATGACATTCAGTGCATTTCATTAACCCTCTGAATACCACATTGATTTCCTCTCCATAGGTTTGTGTATGAAATTTGTGCACATTTGACTTATTGGCACAGAAAGAGTTAAAAGCTCTCATCACTCACCGGATTTCCTGAACGAACCGTGGACCTTCTCTGCCTCCGCCTCGTCGTCGTCGCTGATGTTCTCCAGGTCGATGCTGCCCTCGCTCACCACAGAGTTGACACTCTGGACGCTGAGCCTGTTGAGGAGCGTGGTCGGTCTCTGGAGTTTCTTCTCCCGAAGGACAACACCGTCAGGCATGAAATCGGCCGTATGCTCGGCCCCATCTCCAGACTGGCGCTCGGCCTTGATTTCCAGGAAAATCAACGAATAGTCGACATACTTTAAAATGTGTCTGATACACACAGAACAGAACATATGGATACCTGTATGTCATAGGTACATTGTATGTTGTAAAGCAGTTCAAGCATCACAACATGGTGGAAAAGCACTATGTAGATGACAACTTGTATTCTCATCACTACATTGCAAAATGTCACCAAATTGTAAGATATGTACACCCACAACAAACATTGTTTTTACCATCAAAAAATGTCACAAAATAGGTAAATGTAAGTTGAGAGTATAACTAATCTTTATGGCTTTAAACAATATGAAATAAAGGAACAACTGTCAAATTTGTTTTGTAAGTTCACAGTGTCAAATTTCCTATCTGGCTACTAAAAGAACCCAACTACAGAATGTAAGTTACAAATTTATACCTCTCTCGGAATGCATGTGTGCTACAAGCAGAATATATATACACATTTGAGCAAAATTAAAAAAAAAAGAAAGAAAACAAGACTGTGAAAATATACCAAAATTAAAGGCAACATCAACAACAATATTTTATAGTGACTTTGGGAAATGCATGATACTGTATTAAAACATGAAGGTAAGACAAGGTCTGTTCCTTGTTCGGCTTGTCAAAATTTTTAACGTGCATCCTGATCTCAAGTTACCTCGGGCACAGGCCGCCTGTAAAACGCCTCGTCATTCTCCCTCAGCTCCTCTCTGTCCTGATCCGTCTTGCTGCCCTCGCTCTTGTTGCCCTGCAGATTCTGGCGGGAGTATTCGTCGTCCTGCCACCCGTCGTCACCCTGCATCCTCCTCGTCCCGCCCTCGGAGTCCAGCGACATCTGGCGGCGATTGGCACTCTCCTCTAGCGAGGAGTTCAGCTTGTCGGCGATCTGCGAAGGACAAAATGTTAATTGTAGGTGACTCTTTAAATGATTTGATTAATGTTATCATCATCTTACATGAAGAACATCACAAGATTGAGACATTGACAAAATACTGGTAGGAAGAGGTGATGATAATCACAATAAAGTACTGACACTGACAAAATACCAATAGTGTCCATCATAGTAACAATGAATCATATCCGCAACATCACAGTCAGTACTATCAACACGACATGAGTAACATACTGACAAAACAGGAAATATGGATAGTTACAACAATACATTTGACATGCTGCCAAGAACGGATCAAAATATTACCATCATTACCATAGTTTTATCATTACTGTTTTATCATCATCCCCAACAATACCAACAACATTGCATGAGAATGTACGGACAAAATATCAAATGACGATGACCATGGAAACAATTAAACTGAAAAAAAAAATATCATCACAGTTGTTGCCATGGTAACCTAACATCCTCATTATCTTTATTAAGAGGCATCCTCCACCCACCTCTTGCTTGGCTCTGATGGCGTCGATGATGGCCTGCTTCTCATCCCACTCCTCCTCCAGAGTTTTGGTCACGCTCTCGTCCACCGAGATGCTCTTCTTGTCAAACGGTGACATGGGGAGCAGGCGACTTCCGGTCTCGAGCGCCTCCACCTTGAGGGTCGAAGTTCAATCATGACAGAATTAGGAATAGAAACTACATATACAAAGGGTTTTTGCGGTTAAGAGTTTTCATACCAATTGCACTTGTTTTCCTTAATCTCATCAAGAATCATCTAATCATATATCAAGAAAAAACTACAAAGAAATAACTATTATATAACTCTGAGGAGGAATATCATAGTACCACTGACTCTTTAAGCAAATAGTTTTACTTTTTCATATTCTTTTCTATGCATGTTCTTGATGGTATATCTAAAAAACAAAACAACAACAACAACAACAACCAACTCACTTCATGAGGCATAGTTACTCCAAATTACCCTCGTACCTGGCTGGAAAGAAGATGCATTCACTGGGAATTCAAAGAATGCAGAGCATGCATGCAGATTTGCAAAGGAGCAATACATTAACACAGAAAAATGCAACCACTTAATCTAACAGGCACAGCCAGCAGGTACCAAAAGTCTGCATAATAATACACTGTAGCATTAGATAAAAGTAGCTGCCAAAAGCATTATCGATTCAATAGGCAATCTCATAAACAGTTTTCGATGTCATTAATTGATGATCTCACTAAGAAAATTGAAAAGTAGTGAAGGAATCTCTTTTTTGTGTTTGATTTTTACTTGAAAAAACATAGAAAATATGAAGCAAGTAATAACATAAGTCTGGCTACATCACATTCTGTGGTGATGAGTGCTCATGGTTTCAATGATATACATGAAAATGTATGAAGACTACACATACTGCAATGGTTGCATGATCTCCCGAAATATGAAGAACATGAAAATGGTGGCTTAACCTCTTCGACATTGGCAAAGTGTGTCAGGTTACAAATTCAAACCAATTTCAAACACTCCACAACTAGTACAACAGCAAATAAGAACCATTATGTATCTTGTGGAAATTATTCTCACAGCAAGGTGCATCTTAATCCACACACACACACACAGACAGACTTCTTACTGTTGTGAGATCCAAGTCAGGGTTGAAAGAAGGGAGCACAGGTATGAGATTGACTATATTCCTACCTGACATGGCAAACGACACTTAGCCAAGAGATGAGAAAAGACATGGAAACAAACACAACTGCAGGTATTTGAAAAGAATGTATTTTTATTTCACCTGAAATGAGGATATAAACAGACAAATTACACAGCCTGAGGCTGATCACAGCACATCGAAATGAGAATAAAAACACACATCTGAACATGAAATTGCCACATGAAATGGGGTGCAGAATGAGGGAATCTGTCTTGTGTCATGACATAGCACAGTTTGAGCAATCATTTGTTGTTGTTTTTTTCACACATGCAACCAAAGAGATTTAACAATAAGAAGAAAACAGCACTCAAACACACATGCAGAAAGAGATATCATGCAAAAGGCTGCTGAAACTTTGTTTGTTTTTTCTAACCTGTAATACCAATATCCCTCTAACCCATTAGATTTGTGCATGCTAGAATTAAACAGATCTCATAGTCACATACAAAGATGTTTTTGTTGTTGACACTGCAATTTCATACAACACTGAGCAAATCTGAGTGCAAGCTGCGGAGAAAACGGCCACTACGAACACTACATTATGAAATGAAAATGAAAACACACAATTAGGTAAAGCGGATGCACAGGGAGCAGAGCGTATGTGGTGGGAGAGCTTGTGGGTTACCTCTTCCCCGGACAAACTGCCAGGAGTGCTTGTGATGCTCTCGAAGTCCGGTGAGAAGGCACTGATAGGCGTGTCTGTTGACAGCGCAGACCCCGGAGACGCAGCAGCAAGCGCTGGTGTGGATGTGGCGAGCCTGCTCTTCTTTGAAGGAGTCGTCAAGAGTCCACGGCCCGACGCCACAAGCAAAGGCAGTTCCGTGGGACGGGTCAGCCCACCCTCTCCACTGGGAGAGAGATCAGAACTTTCTTCCAGCTCACTGGATATATCACCTGTCAAGAGAGAACCTAGGCTGACTGTCTTCTTGTTAATGGTGTGAACATCTTGCCTGGTTTGATCATCTTGGGAATATTCATAGTCTTCAAACACATCATCTTCAGCATGCAGTGAGGACTCCCTTCCAGAAATTTCTTCCATGTATCTTGAAGTGGCCCTCTCCATGGCACTACTGACACATTCTCTTGCTATCTTTTGAATTTCAGAGAGATCTTCTGAGGTAGGCTGCTCTTGGAGCTCTTCATCCTGGATATCATGAGGCATTAATTCTTCATCGGCTTGTCTGATGACAGTTATTGTATCCTCTTCTACCTGTGCCTCGTTGGCATCATTTCCTGTTGATGCAAGATGTGGCAGGTACTCAGAACCAAAGTCGTCTTCCAAGAGGGAATCATTATCTGCTGGAGAAACTCTAATATCCACTTCTGGAACAGCAGCAGACAGCAAGGAGAGTTCACTGTCAAGTTTCTGAGATTCCTCAATCAAGTCGGAGTAAGTGTCATCAAAATCATCTTCTTCATTGCTTAGGCGGTAGAAGGCACTTGGACTGGTTTCCACACCAGCAACCGTGACTGGCATTATCATCTCCTCATCCATAATAACATTAGCATTCCCTTCCTGTGCGTCAACCTCACCACCATATATCTCTGGTGACATTGCATCGTGAACAGCAAGGTCTGGAACTTGTGATATCTCCACTTCTGGGATGGTGCTGGCAAGAATCAACGAGAAGTCACCATGTATGTATGCCATGTCATCTTTTTGCTCAGAATCTTGGCTGTACAGATCCTTTCCTTCTGTGTCACTATCTTCCCTTTCTTCCAGATATAAATTAGTGTCTTGTTCTCTGACCACGACTTCAGGTTGATTCATCTCAGTTTGCTCTTCTGCATCCATTATTGTAAGAGCAGTTGCAATGCTGGTGTCCCTATTCACTTCTTCTTCATGGTCTCGTTCTTCCTCATCTTTGGTAAAACTTTCTGGTTCTGAAGCTCGCTTGTCTTGCTCATGACTGATATCCTCCTCCTCCTCATCATCATCATCATCATTATCACTATTGTCATCACTGGAATCATCCTCACTTGAGGTGAAATGTTCAGATGCTACAAATAGCTTTGTTGCTGTTGATCCCACAGGCATAACCTCAACTTCAGGAATGATCTGTTTGATGTCTTTCTCTGTTACTTCCTGTGGCTTATCTTCCATATCAGATTGAGTGCTGACAGTTTCATCCTGTTCTTCCTTGAAAACTTCATCTTCTTCTTGTTCCTCAAGATCTTCCCCAGACTCCATGATGAAAGGTATTGCTGTTTCGGTGTACCTGCACACCTGAATTTCTGGAGCAGTTGTCACTGTTGATTCTTGGGGTTCTTGTTTCCTGCTTTCAAGAGTGACTAATTTGTTGACTGCAATTTCATCCTGTACCCCAACTTGAGCCAAGTCTGTGTTGAACTCCGCTCTATGTTCATCCATGTCTGACACTTGAGTGTCAGTGTAGCCCTCTGCTGCTTTCCCATACATGGCAGTTTCAGGCACTTCAGAAATGCCACTGACATTAGCAAAATCATCTGTTTGGAATGATTCATCTGGAGTTGGACTGAGAGTGGTAGCTGCAATGAATGATGCAACTGCTTCCCTAACCGTTTTGTCCACATACTCCTTTGCAGATGCATGCAGAGCTTGCTCTTCTTGTAGCTTTTCGTCATCTGAAGTGAAGTCTTCCCAGTGTTCAGCATCATCTTCTTGACTGGACACATCACCTTGTGAGACCTCAAAATATTTATGCTGAAGAAAGGCATTACCATCTTCAAGTTGGTTGTCTTGCTTTTGAGCAGACATGGCATCATCACTGGTGAATATGACATTTTCTATGTGATCTTCCGGTTGCTGATCAATTACAACTCCAGTAGTGGTAAGCTCACTTCTGATGTTTCCGTGATCCAGTTCAACATTTTCTTCCAACCTATTTGGTTCATCTGAAGTGCCGATGACCACAATTTCACTCTCTTCCTCCATGTGTTTCTCCAAATCTTCTGTATCTCTTATCCCTTCTTTATGTTGGATGTCCACTGCCTCCGATGGAAAATCATTAGCAAAATTATCATCTTCATTGTCACTTGTGTGCTGAAGGCTCTCAGTAAGGGAAACAGTCACACCATATGAGCAACTGGTATCTGTTGCTCCATCAAGGTCATTTAATGTGTCTTCTTGTCCGCTTGTGTCATTTGGCAACTGGTCACTGTCATAGATGGCTCCCGTAGATACTGATGGAGATGCTTCCTCCATCAACACATCTTGACTTCTAATGATGGCTTCTTCACTATGATCAAAAGATGGTCCTTCTCGATCTCCTGCTCTTTCGTACAAGGTTTCCCCATTTTCAAGAGCAACTGAATTACCTGCCCTGGTTTCCACTAACTCTGCCACGGTATCATCTATGCTGCCCAAAGAGCGACTGCCCTCAAAGTCGAATGGTCCTTGACTCAAAACCTCTGAGTCCTCCTTCTGTGAAAAAAGATTCTGGCTTTCATCCTCTTTTTCCATGCTTGGCCCTTGAGAGGGATAAAACATTAGAGAGACAGCTGCATTCTCATTTTGAGCATCTTTGGTGGTTGATTCATAAGGCACTTGTTCTCCTTTCACACTGACTTCTCTGGTGAATTCCCCTGCAGCCATATCATTGGCAAGCATGTCAACAACTGCATTGTCCACTGGATCTGGTAGTTGGACTGGTTCTTCCTCTTCTTCTGTGGTGAATTCCTCAGCAACCATATCATTTGCAAGCATGTCAACAACTGCATTGTCCACTGGAACTGGCACTTGCATTGGTTCTTCCTGCTCTTCCATGGTGAATTCCTCAGCAACCATATCATATGCAAGCATGTTAACAACTGCATTGTCCACTGGAACTAGTACTTGGACTGGTTCTTCCTGCTCTTCCGTGGTGAATTCCCCAGCAATCATATCATTTGCTAGCGTGTCAACAACTGCATTGTCTACTGGAACTGGTACTTGCACTGGTTCTTCCTGCCCTTCCCTGGCAAATCCCTTAGAAACCATGTCATTAGCAAGCATGTCAACAACTGCACTGTCCACTGGAATAGGTACTCGCACTGGTTCTTCCTGCTCTTCCATGGTGAATTCCTCATCAACTATATCATTGGCAAGCATGTCAACAACTGCGTTGTCCACTGAAACAGGTACTTGAACTGGTTCTTCCTGCTCTTCAATGATGAATTCCTCAGCAATCAAATCATTGGCAAGCACGTTGACAACCGCATTGTCCACTGGAACTGGTACTTGCACTGGTTCTTCCTGCTCTTCCCTGGTGAATTCCTTGGCAACCATATCATCAGCAAGCACGTCCACAACCGCATTGTCCACCAAAAAAGGTACTTGCACTGGTCCTTCCTGCTCTTCCCTGGTGAATTCCTCAGCAACCATATCATTGGCAAGCATGTCAACAACTGCATTGTCCACTGGAACTGGTACTTCCACTGGTTCTTCCTGCTCTTCCGTTGTGAATTCCTCAGCAACCATATCATTGGCAAGCATGTCAACAATTGCACTGTCCACTGGAACTGGTACATGCACCGGTTCTTCCTGCTCTTCTCTGGTGAATTCCTCAGCAACCATATCATCGGCAAGCATGTCTACAACTGCATTGTCCACTGGAACTGGTACTTCCACTGGTTCTTCCTGCTCTTCTGTTGTGACTTCCTCAGCAACCATATCATTGGAAAGCATGTCAACAATTGCATTGTCCACTGGAACTGGTACATGCACCGGTTCTTCCTGCTCTTCCCTGGTGAATTCCTCAGCAACCATATCATCGGCAAGCATGTCTACAACTGCACTGTCCACCAAAATAGGTACTTGCACTGGTTCTTCCTGCTCTTCCCTGGTGAATTCCTCAGCAACCATATCATTGGCAAGCATGTTAACAATTGCATTGTCCACTGGAACTTGTACATGCACCAGTTCTTCCTGCTCCTTCCCAGTGAATTCCTCAGTAACCATATCATCGGCAAGCATGTCTACAATGGCATTGTTCACCGGAACTGGTACTTGCAATGACTCTTCTTGCTCTGCAGAGGATCCTGTTTGTTCTCTATAGTCCTTGGAGTCAGTAATGTCCAAGAACATGTCTGCAGCAATGTTTTCTGCTACTACATTTGCCATGTCATTGCTGCCCTGACTTTCAGCGTCATTCAGAACATCTTCTGCCAGCATGTTGGCTACCACATTTTTGACACCACTCTCCTCATTCATCTCTAGTTGGTAAGCTGTGCCATTGCTTGTAGTTGTCTGCAGACTTGACAACAGTTCTTTGGTATGTTGGTCATTTGCATCAACATCAACCAAGTCCTGATTATCACGAACTGCATCATGATCTATAGTTGACTGGCTGGCATGCAGAGCTGCTTCTTCCTCAGATATCACATTCTCTGTTTCATTTTGGCATTCATCAGACAAAATGTCTTCAGCAACGGAGTCTGCAACCACATTTTCAACAGCAATTGCAGCTGCAAAGAGATCACTGTCAACTTCTACATTCCTTGCAACTGTCTCACTCTCATCTTCAAAACTCACAATCAGTTCATTTGCATTGAGTCTTTCTGCATCAATTACAACATCACTGATGATGGAATCATTCTTATAAGAGTCATTATCGATCATGCTAATGAATTGTGGGTTAGGCATTACGTCCTCAGCCATGCCTGATGATGTATTTGTCAAACCCATGCCAACATGCATGTGATCATCATTAGCATTATTTCCTACACCTAAAGATAGAAGCACATCAGTATCACTATCATTTTCATTTTCAGCTTTTACATTGTCATTACTAGCATCACTGCTCTCCTCCCCAATGGCATCAGAGCCGAACTCCAGTCCATGCGCAATGCCCAAACCTCCCTCCAAGTTAACTTGCCCATCATCTGTTATCACATCTTTGGCACTTTCCAAATCCTGATCCCCTTGTGAACTCTCGACGGATCCCTTCACCTCCACCTCTACTGACCCTTTGCATTCAGAGGACTGCTCAGTACCCTCCCAGGAATCTAACCCACGGCACCCGTCCCCATAATTACTGAGGAAATTTTGAGCCTCTGCTGTTTCCCCAACAACGTCCTGTGATTTCACAGTGCATGAAGCTTCTGTTGCCTGAGCACTATCAATCATGAAAGGTTCCTCATTTACAAACCCATCCAACATCACCCCTTCATTCTGCCTGTTATTTGGATCTATTGGGCTATCACTACTATAATCTACATCCACATTAATTTCATCTTCATGACTGGTGCTTATCACTGCCTCATAAGAACCCATACTACTATCTGCTGTCATCTGCTCAGCAATAACATTTGACACGACATTAGTTACCTCTTTATTGTCTGCAGGTGTATTTTGGAACCCACGCATATCTTGATCACTTAAACCACCGTTTTGCTCAACATTTGCAAAAACTGCAGTGTTGGTCTTTCCCTCTTCATTTCCATCTGACTCTTCTTCTGACATTTTTTTGCATGATGCATCAGGTTCATGTTCAGTTGTTATTTCTTTATCAAGAATTTGATTATTGGTCACCTGGTATTCAGCATTGATATTTTGATAAACGGTGGCTACAATGCTTTGAGCAATGACTTCTGGGATTGCATCCCCTGTATCTACATCAGTGCTATCTTGTCGGTGGACAAGATCAGTTGATTCACTTACATCTCCTTGCTCTGTATCTTGCAATACATCTCTTGACTCATTCTGATTGCCTATGTCATCTAATTCACCAGAATCTTCATCTGATTCACTCCTCTCATCTATGGACATGAGACCAACTTCCTTTTTCAGTGTTCTTCGTACTGCCGTGAAATGGATCTGATCACCATTTTGCCGTTCAGCATCAGTCAACACATCTTTGGGTATGTTTGTCTGCTCTGGTGACAAACGATCATTGACTGTGTACTGCTCTGTCGACAATTCAACCATGATATCATCAGGAGACCAATCATTGTGGATTTCATCATCCATCTCATCCATCTCTTCTTCATTGACATTTCCAGTCTCTGATTCAGTATCGGTACTCTCCTGATCAGACATGTCTTGAACCATGACATCAACCACAGTATTTCCCTGACCTTCACTGGGCAGAGTGTTGTCTCTGAAAATCATGTCATTGGCAATCACATCAGCCACAACATTTTCCACTTCTCCCACATTTGAGTCTTTTCCCTCAAGTTCTTCCTCTGTTTGTGATGGTAGAGTCACAGCTTGACTGTCGTCAAATACTACAGAGGCAGAGGAGCTGTTTCCATCTTCATTCATCATGTCACCTGCAAGCATGGCTGCAACAGAATTCTCTACAGATTGATCCTTGTCAGAGACAACTTGTCTGTCTTCAGCTTCATTTACCATGTCATCTGCCAGCATGACAGCAACAGAATTCTCAATATATTGATCTTTGCTATCATAAAGTTGCCTCTCTTCACCCTCATTTAGCATGTCATATGCAAGCACAGATGCAACTGAATTTTCAGAATGTTGATCTTTATCAGGAATTGCAGAGGTGATATCTAAGAGATCTGCATGGACTTCAATACTGCTGACAGGAATGATATCTTTGTGGGGTGCTGTCATTTCAAACTCCTCAGGGATTTGCGAATGCAGCAGATCTGAACTTTCCACCTTAACCTGCAGGTCAATGTCTACACCCTCTGTGTTTCGCATCACCTCATCTGTCAACATCTCGGATGCTAGCATGTCCGCAACAGCATTGCTTGTCTGTTCCTCTGTCTCTTCTTCTTTGGTCTTATCAATCTCCCCACTTTCACGCAGATCTGTGCTATGAACATCACTGTCATGTCCAGCAGGTTTTTCCGTCTCAATACCACTGCCAATATCATCACCATGTAAAATCATGTCTGAGACCAACACATCTACTACAACATTTGTAATTAGAGCATCATCACGAGAGGGGCTCTTCCTCCCACTTTCCTCAAGCACATCATCACTTTTGATGCCCGGTGGTTGGGTTTTATCTAGCAAACCATGATGAGTGGCATCAGGCTCACTCTCAAGGATGTCAGATGTCTGATCAGAAGATTCTCCCTCAACATGTTGAGCAAGCAATTTATCTTCTTCAGAACCGCTTGGTTCTTCATCTGCAAACACAGCATCATCATCTCCAAAATCATCTTCATAAACTTTCTCCTGTATATCTCTTTCACTCTGCTCCTCCTCAAGGAAGGAAACTCTTGCTGAAAGCTCTTCAGCATCAATCTCCTGGCTCTGTCTCCTCAAGTCATCATTCAAGTCACTAGAGTCACTGAGAGAATTTCTGGGAGTCTTGGGAAGAGAAGGCACTTCCTCAAGAGCAGCAGATGAGGTATCTCTCCTGTCATCGTCAGTCTGCTCTTCTTCAACAACACTATTGGCATGAGGAGAATTTGAGTTTGTATCCCTATTCTGAGAACAATCTTCTGAGGCATCCAGCAGGCTTTTTGCACCTGAGAAAGACTGGAACAACTCAGTGGCTGGCTCATGAGTGATTTCTTCCTGTTTTTCTAGTTGAACAGCTTCTGACATCTCTGGTTCGGACGATGCTTTGTCACTGTCATGAGAAAGATCTGGAAAGCCTCCAGATGTTTCTCTCATCATGGGAATATCTCTTTGCTGGTCATCAACCAAGTCAGAAACTACCTCACCTTCCTGAACTTCACAGATATTTGCTCCTACTAAATCAGCCTCAGGAACCTCAGTAGGCCCTGACGGTTCACTAGACAACAGCTTGTCACCAGATGAAGGTGATGTAGCTGGTGGGGACATCAGGAACTCATCAAACGAATTCATACCAAAAGCATCCAGCAAAGCAGGGTGTTCTGTAGCACTTGTACTAGGAGGTTGGGACCCTGGGACAGATTCTGACTTAATGACAGAGAATGGATCATCATTACGATTGGAATCATGTATTTTAGAGACCTCAACAGAATCTTCTCTCTCACTTTGTTCACCAATCACATTGCTATCATCAGGAGTGCCTGCAATATCAGAAGACTCTGATGCAACATGTGAGAATGTATCCCCCTCAGAAGTCTCAGGGGAGCTGAGAAATTCATCAAATGAATTCATTCCAAATGCATCTAGACCAGCTTGATTGTCTTTGGAGCTGGAAACAGGCGGTTGGACGCTCGGAACATAATCTGAAATGGCTACTGAGAATGGATCAGCAGGCATCATGGAAGCCTGTACTTCCTCAACTGGGTCAACAGATGACACCTTTTCTATTTGTTGATTTTCAGGAATATGAATCACAGTTGGAACACATTCTGCAAAATCTGACTGCTCTACGGCACCTTCAGGGCTCACACCAAATGTTGACTGCTCAGTAGATTGAGGGGACTCTGCAACCTCATCAAATGAACTCATGCCAAATGCATCCAAGCCAGCCTGGTGCTCTGTTGGACTGGTCAGAGGAGACTGGGCACCTGAGTCTAGGAATGGGTCGACCTCAACCGAATCTTGTTTTACCTTGGAAACTTCATTAGCACTAGCACTTACAGCTGACACAATTGTAGAAGATGGTGCTTCATCAAGATCACTATCAGGCACTGTATCAGGAACGCTGTCCTCATTAACACCACCTGTATGCAAGACAGCATCAGTTGTGATGCTTTCTTCACTGGCTGAGAAATCTGTGGTTGGAACTGATTGCACTCTGTTACTTGGGACAACGTCCATTGTGGTGTCTACAACTTCGGCATTAGAAGAAGCAGTATGCCCAGAATGAGAGTCAAGTGATGACTCTGCAGCAACATCATCATTAACATTCTTTTTGTAATTTTCTGTTGGCTCTTGCTCTGGAAGGCCCATGGCTACATTATTGTCTTGTTCATTTACAGCATGCACATCATCTTCTTGCATCTCCATCTTACTATCTAGTGAGGATTGTTGCTGTACATCAACCTTTGATGCGTCATTGTCAATTTGAAGTGCTCCAAACTCAGAAACTCCTACACTATCAACATTTAAGCTAAAGGGATTGTTTGTGTGACTTTCATGACTTGGTGAAGTCGATAGAGAGTTTGAATCTAATGTAGAGAAAACGTCATCATTTGTTGATGGCCCTACTACAGGTATGTGAGCATCTGTACTTGTCAGGCAGGGATCAGAAATTGAAATTGAGTTTTCATCTGCACTAGACTCTACATCCTGCATCATGCCAAAGGAATCACTGAAGCTCAAGACTGGGTCGGATTTAGTGAAGGCGGACTCATCATTTGTCTGGGTATCAGAGTTCCCTCCGAAAATGTCATCAATACTTTGACTGGATTCAATATTTGAGTGTGGAATATCAACTCCACTAGAATGAGACGGTTCTAAAAAACTTGGAAGATCATCAGATATTGCTATGGGTTCCATTACTGGACCTAAGAGGTCACCTGTTAGGGATGCAGTGGGGAATACATTATCTGTGGCATCATATCCACCTGGGGGAGGTGCAGAAGTAGGACTAAGGAGATCGACTAGGCCTAGGGGTGAATGTGGCTCCTCACCAAAGGGATTACTAGGGCTGACAATTTGATCTGATACTGATATAAGATTATCACTTGACAACTGATCAAATGGATTACTCGAGCTCGAACCTAACTGGTTTCTTGTCGGTACCTGATCATAGTTACTGCTTGAAAATGGGTCTAAGGCTAACCCGAATGGGTCATCTTTGTTCTCTGAAAATCCACCCAAACCTGTATCATCAACACTGGACAGTGGGTCAAATGGGTCTTGCAAGGTGTTAGACTGACTTTCAGGGTGAAGGCTAAATGGATTATTTCCAGTAAATGTGTCATTTGCTGAGGAAGCAAAAGGGTTAGCTGCCTTGGAAACTTCTGTGGCTGTTGGACTCAGAGGATCAAAGACTTCCATGTTTACTTTAGATTCATCATGTATTAAATCAGCAGTGTGAATTTCATGCTTATTAGCCTCAAGTGTGTTGCCTTGATTATCCAGAATTACCTTGCCATTGCGCTGTCTGTCAGACACATCATTAGCATTGTTCACATTACTCGAAAACTCATCCGCTCTCTCCGTGAGCGCACTGTCCTCTATTTCATCCAGTTTGCTGTCACTATCATTCTCGATATCAAGTGTCCTCAGGAGGTTCTCCACGAGTGGCAGGGCCACCTTCCGTGATGCTTTCCTGTTCTGCTGATCGAAGGCACTCAAACTGGCAACACCAGAGTCTAGTCTCTCAAGGTCCAACACGGAGCCCTGCAGTCTCTCCTCCACGGTCTCTCTCAGGTCCTGGTCCTCAGAGTATATTGCTAATTGTCTATTGCCCTCAAGGTCTATCGTCATGAGAATGTCCATGTCCAACCCCATTTCTTGGCAGAAGTCCCAGAGACAATCTCCCAGATCACCTCTGTTCAGCACATCCTGAGAAGACAAATGGAAAAAAAAAATCATCAAGACTTCACATTACAAATATGACAGGACATGGGACAAGGCAATGTTAAGCACAAGAGCATGGATGGCCAAGATGGAATTCATTTTCTTGCAATGGTTTGCTCTTGATTATGCATGGTATAATCACCTACAGTAACTGATTTCTTCTTATTTGATCACGTAACACCTACAAATAAAAATAATGAAATTTCGATATAAGGAAAGAAAATTGCCAGTCCCGAGGACTTCTTCAAAATGGCAGTCCACTGTAATGCTATTCATCAATACTCAGCTTTGAATACTCAAACATGTGTCTGACAAATAATCTGATGTAGTGTGTAAGTTCGTTTTTTCCTTTTGGGGGGACATTGCGTATCTGAGGATTGGCTATGGATGAAATGCAATGATAGAATACTAAAGATTTGGTTTTCTACTACAGTTTCATGACCTTACACTTTGTAACATGTAGGTGTGTGTGTGTGTGTGTGTGTGTGTGTGTGTGTGTGTCTAACCCTACACAGTGGCCGTGGGAAGTTTCCAAATACAATCTAAACTAACCACTGACAGACAGAAATAGAACACATCATGTTCGGCCAGTGCAGCCAACGCAAATTCACACAGCCAGCGCAGAAGTGTATCATTTTGACACTTCCTGCAGACTTGGGCATCATGGGAAGGTTGACCTTAGACACATGACAAGAGCTGTGGTAGGTCCAAGGACTCCACCCTGCTCAGAGTGTCATGGTGGATAGGAAGATCGATATCCCAGGCATACTTCAGGTTCACGGGTGATTGTCAACAAAACACCTGTTCGTGTGCTATCAATACCCAACTGCAATGTTCAAGGCATTATCCTATACAGTAAATATATGTTGTTTTTGCTACCTTTTTATTTTTAAGATTTGAAATCACACCAGTTCCTAAAATTGCACAATTTTCTTGGCACTACAAAAGTGTCATAAAAATACAAACAAAACACTACAACAAATTCAAGAACAAAAACAAAAACAAAATACCAAGAAGAAAAGATCACCTGTTGGTGCAGCTTTCATGTACCAGTACACCAATATCAATGCATACACAGGATATTGAATGACCAGGACAGGGGGTACATTATTATTATCTTTTTTATTTTTTTTTTTAAATAAAGGCTTCAACATCAAACATACAATTTACATAATTTGTATATATGCCACACATTATAATCCATGGTCTGGGTAGTGCTATGCAAGTGTATGAATTACAAAGGTGACTATCAATTTCATTAATTACCTCTCTTTAGCACAGCCAAATAGGAAGGAAAGTCAGTATAAAATATTGGCTGTATCCACTTCCCATATGTGGCATATCAATCCTAAAAGCATTCATAACGAATGTGCTGCATCATTGTATTACATTGCAGTTCTCACCATAAAAGCTTGCAAGGACGTACACTGTACATCATCAGCGAAAAATGATTGGTTCACATACATGCAGCATTTAACGAAATCCATGACAGGGCAAACTTTTCAGTCTTACTTCTGTAGCAACTGAGTACTAGTATTTGGCAAAAGTTAGATAGCCATGAAACATATGGAAAACACACAAACACACACATACAAATCCAATTCTGAACTTGGAAGAGATCCAGTACGTTAATCTATACATCAAACGCCTGTTAAACCACACAGTGGACATGGGTGACGTGGAGCCTCTGGCATAATTTTACTTTTTTTCAAATACATGTTCCTTCTGCCAGCATGTTAGGCAGCAAGTTTTGTTGTTGTTGTTGTTGTCGTTCTTTTCATTTCTTTTTCAAAGACTAAAGCAAAATATAACAATAACAGCATTAATATAAACATCTTGATTCAAAGCTGGATCAGCAGCTATTCAAGTTTATTCACTAGTCTCTCTCTCTCTCTGTCTAGATACAACAAGAAGCCTATTCATATTGCTGGTAAACACTTTTTGACAAGCTCTGTTCTAAATTCAATTATATACAGCGATAACAGGAAGCTGTTGGTAATGAACGCGAGGTGTAAACTAGCTGTTAATTGTTTTCTGGGATACAGACTGTACGGTAAATGCACACAGGAGGTCAAAAAGGGGGTCAGGTCATTGTGTTCCTATTCAAAGTAGTAACAAAATAGCCAGTAAACCTTTACTGAAGACTGTATGTTTCATGTCTTCGTGAGCAGTGAGAAAAATTGCAAACCTTGCTCACATATTACATTGCATGGATCGACGGCAGTGATGCATGACTTCATTCAAAATGGCTCTTTTTTAATCTCTTAAAATCACTACCACATTGCATTCTTTTGCCAAAAAAGGGATGAGGCCTGCATTTTGAATGGGGACATTAAAATTGGGTTCAAGTTTTTCGCATTTCATCTTCAAGATGACCTGCAGTGAACATGTTTGTATGGTATAGATATGTACAGAATACAAGAAAATGATACAGTATTACTGTAAAAGTGGATATTTTCGCGCGAGTAATTTTTCGCGCTTGGCCGGGTAAGAAGAGTTTCGCGTGTTTTTAATTCCGCGGAATCAAGACATCACGCACAGGAACATATGGCAAGCAAAAATATTCGCGTGCTTTAATTTTCGCACTAGTTTCTGGTTGCGCGAAATGCGCGAAAATTTCAACACCGCGAAAATTTCCACTTTTACAGTATTGGAGTCTTTCTGGTTAACTTGCTTGGGTGCCACAGCAAAATTCAATCCGAGGGAAAGAGCCTGATGCTCATTGCTTGTCGCTCTCAAAGAGGTCAGGTTCCACAGTTCTATAGCACTTCCTACTATATCCATACCAATGCTTTGACAGAACTTGTGCTCCTTGACATTAAACCTTTATGAGCTCAGGCACTTAATGTAGCTTTAAACTTGCCAAGCTTTTTCATCAGCATTCAGCATTCCACCAAAACTCGACCTAGTCATAGATTACTAAGCCCACATAGGTGTAGCAATGTGCCTCAGTCCAACAGGAAGTTCATGGTGAGGCAAAGGGATGAGGAGGATTAGCTAATCTCTATTCATTGACAACTGAGTATATCTGTGTCAATTGCCCCCACCCCAGCCCCATCCCCACCCCCCAAAAAAAAGTGCAGGAAAGGTTTTAAAAAATGCTTCAATGGAGCTATTGTTTGTGTGTTTGGCAGAGTCACCTGTTTGTAGTCTAAAGTGGCAATAGCTGTCTTTTAGGAGGTTGTGGAAGGGTTGAAAGTTGTTCTTACCTGCAGTGAAAGGGTGATTGAGCTGAATCCGACCTTTGTCGTTGAATTGGATACAGCTTTGAAGTCCTTCCTCAGGATCTGAGGGGTGGTCAAACCTGTGGGCATCATCAATGACAAAAGAAATTGTGAGTCATTGGAAAATTGTCAAAAGAATCATGTCTTGAGTTCTGACTAAGTATACACAATGAAATACTGTAACTGCATAACAGTATGCCCATGGTTTTCGTAGGATTATGCTTGGGAACTCATTCATAAATGTATGGCATATGAAATACTACAATAGTGAGGTTTAGATCTGCAACACAAATGCTATAAAGACAAAGTTAATCAGGCAAAAAATGGTGATCTGCACATTGTTTCCGTTGTCCTACTCAGGGGCCTGCATCATCTCAGTGTTTGCATTGCAGTTCGATCTACAGCTCGCAAATATTTCAAGTCAACAGCCAACATCAGCACACTGAAATGAAAGCACCCCAAAGCTAATACTCTTTAGACAGGTACTAAGAGCTACGATATGGGCAAATTTTGTAAAAATCTGTCTTTAAGAAATTTGTAGGTGTGTTTAGCTACGACACATGGCTGCTTATCATGTGTACACACTTCATACATGTAGTCCTATGTGGCTAAGATAGGTGTGCGAGGCAGCATATTACTCACGTAAGTGCAGTTGAAAGGGTTAGCATTTTTGCAAAGGTAAAGGGTGGTTTATAGTTATGAGCTAGATATTAGGGTAAAAGGTAAAATTTGGGTTATACAATATGTATCCATGAAGTTATTAAAACTTTATCAGTAGGACACACCCACCTGCAATAATCATGCACCTGTAGAATATCTTCAATCAAATGCATCACTGGCACATGATGTTCTTATAACATGATTTCCCCTAGCATGTTCAAAATTATAGGTATCGAGTCACATACTTGTAAACAGATATGTGGAGGTCTTCTTTGTATGGTTGTATGTGTTTGTGCGTGTGTGCATGTATGTGTTTGTTTGTTTTGGCATGAGAGAGTAATAGAGAGCATTAATTTAAAGTTAACTGCTGCTGTAACTTCAACAAGGTTGTGAGAATGTTGCAAATTATTCAGTCTTTCTCAGGGCTAGCCATTACTCAGCCGCGATCTACAAGGCCTCCCACAAACAGACAGGTGACATTACAATAGATCACATTCCAAGAATGCCACATGCTCTGTTCATTAAATTGTGCATTATATAAACTGACTGAGAATGGGTAAATACATCAAGGAAGCAATTGGGGCAGTCTGTCAATTTACCCACTCAACACATCCTGTGCATAATGGATTAGTATATCTGCATGCCTTAATCACAGATCGACTCATAAGCTCATTGCATGACACTTAATTGTTCTACAAATTCAAACAGTGGAGGAATATATAGACTCAATACAGAATATAGTACTTGCTATTAATTTATAATGATCTCCTCAGCCAAACAGGAGTGTCATGTATGAAATTAATCATGAATATGAATAATGGCATCTTACTGACAACACCAAGATAACTGAAACTCTGGCCTTTCTGTTGCTCAGTTTATAATGACTTGTGAATGATCTCCACTCTTTGGCAACTATAATGGCTCAGGCAAGTATGATTATAAAGCATACCAACTGTCATAATATCAAAATTTGACTAAAATATCACACTTATCAATCTATTTCCTTTCTACTCATCTGAATGTAAAATAGCCAACTAGACCTTTAAACGCATCTGCAGAACATTATCACTGTAGGATTGGGTGTTGCATAAATTATGTTGTCATACTGCATACACATCAGTATCAGCATACACATCACAAATGGCCATGGCACCCTTACTGAAGTACGAGGACACTGCAGCCCAGCGCCACCCATCTCTTTCTTCTCCCCTTCCCCTCCCCATGTTCCTTCCCTGAATTCCTTCTCAGAAATCGGAGATGAAATTACGCTAAGTCATGTGACAGTGCGGCATGCATTACGTTGTTGATTGGCAAGGGATTGTCTTTCGAGCGTAGCGAAGCACAATTCACAAGAAATTGTCTCATAACATTTCACTTTGCATCCGCAGATCATATGTAGCCAAGCTGGTTCGCACTTCCCCGTGAATAATATATTGGCTCAAATCCCCCTCTCCCTAATATCTCTCCCTCCCTTCCCTCCCCCCCCCCATCCCCCACCCCCACCTCAAAACATTCATGCTGCTGCAGATTCGATATTATGCTGGCGTTCAATTACATTGTACCAAGCACAGCCTGTAAACGGTTTATGGTACCATCATGGGAATACTCGCATAACAAGTTTCATTTGTAGTCATTAAGCAATGGTAGTATAAGTGCAGTCGAGGTTTTTATCTGAATGTGGTGCCGCCGAGAAATGTGCAGTAAAAATTGTACGAACTGCTTCAAAAGTGTGTATGAGCCTCTACATCACCTATCTGTAATAAAACTAGATATATCGCTACGGCTACTGATATGCCTCCGCCATAATGCATGGTTCTCCTAATAGGTCTATAGTACAATGTCTTGACAATGTGTGATGACAGTTTCACACAATTGGCAAAATATCAAAATGACAGGTTTGACACAAATGTGCTGAATGTTCACTTTCCTAGAACTAGGTTCAATTGGATGAATGATTAAAATGTCAGAGTGCAGGTATTTGGGGAACTGATGATTTTTACTTGACATTTGACCCTTTTATAAGTTTATGCATTGAGTAATTTTCAAGGTATTAAGAAAAAGTATAATTTCAGTATTAAATGCAAAAATAGCATTATCTAAACCTGGCCTTTCACCTTTGACCTCACAGTTCCAAAGAGAATCACTGTTAGGTTGAACATGCATAAATATGTAAGTTTCATGATGATACCTTGAGCTACTTTCGAGATATGGAGGAAAAAGTGCAATTTAGCACTTTCACTTGACCTTTACCTTTTGACCTTTGACCTTTTGGCAAGAAACTTCCCCAAAAATATATATTGGGTAATACATGCCATACATCAAGTTAAAGAAAAAAAAATTCAGGCATATTGCATTTTAAGGAAAGTAGTGATATTTTGAGGAGTTGATCTTGACCTTTGACCCTCTGACCTTTGACCCATGACCCCCAACTTCCCTAGATAATCACTGCCCATCGGTACAAGCATATATACTAAGTTCCATGAAGATACCTTGAACCATTTGCGAGATATGGAGAAAAACATGAAATTTCATTTTTTTTCCACAAAATAACCTGTGACCTTTGACCTTTGACCCTGTGACCCTAAAATCCACACAAAGTATTATCCCCCAAGGATATACCCTCATACCAAGTTTGATGTAAAACCACCACACGGTTCTTGAGATATCGACAAAAACAAAACGGGACGGACGGACGTACAGACGGACGTACGGACGTACGGACGTACGGACGGACGTACGGACGGACGGACGGACGGACGGACGGACGGACGGACGGACGACCCGAAAACATAATGCCTCCGGCCACTTCGTTGCGGAGGCATAATAAAAATGTGCCACAGACTATTTGTGCAAAGTGAAATAGCATTTGTAACCTGCAGGCTCTGCTACATGTATTAGAATCCATCTTTCTCAACTCCACCTGAAAACTCTGTCAAAAGCATTTGTGTCACAGTTCCATTTTCCACTCGCATTAAAGTTACCCTCATATTCTCTCCCCGCAATCATATCTATTTTTCAGATGTGCAGCAATCGAGGATTATGATAACTTTTTTGGATTAAGAGACATTTCACTTGTTGAACACCAACTGCCTCATGGGTGTGAGAGTATACAAGACCAGTCCGAGCCAGACATGAACGTGTTTGATACCCTTAGTCAATATTGACAGCTGTAATATGCTGAATGACTAATTCAGTAAATAATGATCCATTTCCTTCGTCTCCCTGTGCATGGAAAAGAGGCACGGAGCCACGACGCCGACAAGATCCTGTGTAGATATGGCAGAGCAGAAGTCTGCTGACGGCCATCTGCTCACATGCTCACGTCAAAGTCCTAGCTACCATACACTGTGTGTACATGTATGTACATGTATATACACCAGATACTCGATGTTTCGATTTTTAATGAAGTGCTTTTTTGGATTAACCATAATTCCACTACTTCATTACTCAGTCACAGCAACCAGCTTAAACCATACATATCCACAGACTCACAATCCATTTTTACATAGATTTTGTACAAAAAATAAAACAAAAAAAGAACCCCTGTGCGATTATTTGTGAACCACATTAGCAAAGCCAAAAATCCCTGCATATCTTATAGTGCCATGAAAGCCATAGATTACCAGGCGATTAAGATTATGATTCATTATCAGCTGGGCCCAAGGAAGTACAATGTCTCCTGATAGGTTTGATACAGTGCCCCTGGGACAGGGGTGTTTAAACCTGGACCCTGCCCAAATGATAGCAGAGTCCATCGGAAAGAAACTTATCTATTATGGCCAGAGTTTCTGAAGCGCACCTTCGTTGGCAGAACGGTATTGAGCAAAATGTACCTCATCATACTGTAATTTACACAGTGGTTGCATGTGGTATACAACATTGTGGATACAGAGAAAGCCATAGCGTGAGGTCATCAGATGTTCCATACTATGACGTATAAAATCCACAGCCTCATTTCTTATCTCTCTATCTATCAATCAATCTATGGCAGAGTTCCAGAAGTCATCTACTGTTGCAAAAGAAAAATACAAACACACAAACACTGCCCTCACAACAAAACAACTCAATGTGAAAGCTCTGACGATGCAACAATGACCTGATTGGACGAGAAGGCTTATCAAATCAGGTTACAATGAAAGCTGCGCTTGGATTTCCGAATCCTATCTCCCATTATGACTTCCTCTGACCCGAGCACGACGCACGAGTCACGTCATACCTAAACTCCAGGTTTGATTCTCTCGCTTCCTATCGGAGAAACTGAAATGCGTTCACACGAGTGAGGTATGTCATAAATACAAACAACAAAATGGCAAAACTTTACTTATTTTTTTGTGACAGATGTTTATATGAAGACTTCATTTATGTTTGCAGTCAAGTGTAAGGAGGAACTGCAGATACGATTATGACGTCGGCTTGTTTAATATAAGATACAGTGTATGTGCACAATATTCAAATCTGTGTTTATTTGTTGTTGTTGTTTTACTGCAAACATACAAGCTTTAAAATCTGTTTCAATCATTGCAGGCATTGACATCATTAGTCATTGTTATGTCAGGCAACCATGTAACCTATCTTGTTGCAATGAATCTTTGTAAGGTATTGTGAATGCCATGACTACAACAGGTCAGCAAACTGGTTTATGGATCTGCTTTCACCTACAATAACCATATGTTCCTGATATAGCATATATGAAAAACACTGCCATCTATGATTCACTGTTTTAAATGTTTGCAAAATTTCTTATAACTTTACTAATAAAAATGCATAAAGAAATCTCATGTTTTGCATTTGAAACATTGATACCCACATACTTTCTTCGAGTCAGTTTGGAGACAAAAACTTGCCAATTCTTATAGCCCTATTCATGCATTTATAACATATACGTCCATGGATTTTTCAATTACCCTGGACGATCTGTAATCACTAAATCAGTGCAATTTCAACAATTCCAGTGTTTCCCTTCATTCAATAAATCTTTGTGTATATTGTCAAACAATTTGTAATTCTGCACTTGTAATTCATTCATGACTATACACGGCTGTGTAAACAAGATGAATGACCCCGGAATTTGTGGTATTTGGAGACTGGTGAATAGAAGTCGTATGATATTTCAGTGAGATCAAAAGAAATAGCAAGGACAGTTTTATGGCAATACATGGATGGCATCTAGTATGTACATGTGTCATAGCTTTGGTATGCCGCTGACTTGGGTGGAATATTTTCCATGACCTTACTTTCTGCTCAGTGAACTTGAACAATTTCTAGTTCAATAAAGGGACTGATGATTCCACAAATTATTGATGACAGAACATACACACACACATGCATTAATCATAATATCATTTACATCCTGGATGAGGTTCATCTGATTGGTGATTTCATGGAAATATGTTCTTCTTTCACAATCATGTAAAATCCTTTTGTACCATAGTGCAGTACAAAATAATTTTACGTGATTGTGAAAGAGGAACATATCTCCAATATCATTTGCAGTTTTAAAGGAATAACCTTATTTCTCAAATAGATAGGATCCAGTTTGTAAACTTTCACAAAAACTCAATGTATGTTTATACAGATATGTTCAAGCATTCTGTTGAAATATTTTAAATATTTGACTATAAAGTAAACCTCATCTTGCTTACCATATCACACACAATACAGTGCACATGGATTTTATCTATTCATACAGACCAAAAATATTTTGTCACCTCTATAAATGTATGACTTGTGTAGTACATGACACAGACTTGTTAATGAACTGATACAGAGTTCATTTTGTTTAGCACCCTACAATGCATCAAAACCTTTTTGGGGGAAAATTTGGATTTTTCACTTCGTGCCTATAAATATATTCACAGCTAGTTTAGTCAACGTGTACAAGTGTGCTATATTGGAAGGGAATGCTCATCAATTTGTGTTCATGAGAGAATTTCTAATTCTAACAAACTAACTAACAAAGAGAATACTTGATACTGCAAAGCTTCCTCATTTTGATATCAATTTATTTAAGTCACTGTATAAGAATTATGTGTATCTTATAGAAAATTTATATTTAAGGTAAGCTCATATAGCAACTTTAATGGTTGATGGTATATGGTAGAACAAACTGATGATGTACAATACCAGAAACAGCTGCAAAATTATTCATGCTTTGACTGGATGGATCTTGTGTGCGACTAATTTCAGCAAAGGAGAAAACAAAAAAATTGAAACATGGTAATAAGCTCAGAAGGCCCAATGATCTATATCACAGATGTTCCATTAGGCCCTTTATTTAAAAAAAAACCACATTGATATACATGAACATACTGTATGCTAGTAAAGATATAAAAGAGGGCTCTGGTGCATTGTTTGGGGTAACTTGATTGGTTATGATGAAATGGTAGTTTAATTTTTCACTTTATATGTGCATAACACCAATGGGAAACTGTTCATCAGTTTCTAAGGGAGGGATGAAAATCAACCGCTGTTTATGAGCTGATGTGTATGGTTGAAATTGCGGCCTGCTGTTCTGAATGGTTCCATGACATTTGCTCCTGCGACAAGTGCTCCCATGAAATATCTGCATGATAAGCCAAACATAAATTCTACGCACACACATATTTCCAACCCTATTCCTAGTCCTCACATCAAACTAAACCTAACAACTTAATCACAACCCTAACCCTAACCCTAACCCTAAGTCCTTGGAGAAAATAAGACAGGAGCAATTGTCGCAGGAGGAAATGTTGTGTCACCGTCATGAATATCCATGTGTTAAGCTTGGTTTGGTAAGCCATAGTAATCCATTAGATGAAGGACAAATTCAGAAGAAACATTAATATTACATTTTGTTGTGTTGGGATCTTCACTCCATTTTGTCCTTTTGTTCTTTCATCAGATTCTCATTTATTTAATTTATTTTTTGTTCTTTCTATTATTAAAACAAAAGTCAAAATATCATTCAACCAGTAAAGACAAGAAGATACATTTGACTGCATGGCTTATTTTGAAAAGAAAACTATATGATAAGGAGCTGGAAAATGTGCACATTTGTAGTAAAAAGAGCAATTCAAAACAACTTTTAGGTGCTACAACGTAGTGCTGTATGAGATCACGCAGTGTTGCAAAAATGCCATGACATGAATTCCTGCATGCAGGCAGGACCACAATGATAAATTATCCTTCCTATCATAAAGTGACTAAACATAAATTACTAGAAAGTAGATACAGAGCTGTTATAATGATATCTCAACCCACTATGAAGTATAAAAAGAAAACATGAATTAGAATGAGATCAAGACTTTCGCCAAGCCCACCATTATAAATCATCAGTATCACTGTCCTCAATCTTTTCCCATGTAATCTATTTACTGTGAGACTGAGTTCATATTATGTATTAAAGGAGATGTATGGCTCTTGAGTGTCATAAACCAAGTATGTTTACTTTTCATTCATACAGTAAGTCCATGCAATGGTAGACATATACATTATTTTGTATCTTAATCCACGATAAACATATTGTGCTGATATCCCCCTCCCCCCCCCCCCCCAACACACAAGGGGAGGATGGAAACTCCTGTGTAAAGTCTTTATTTCATGACGTCAATAATGACAGATACAAGAAGTCCATCATATATGAAGGTATAATACCTTCCTGTCCATGTTATCCATAAAAGATATTCATCAAAATATCTAAATAAAACAGAAACATTTCCACAGAGGAAATTCCTCAGTATTACAGTTTATTCAAACCAATGTACACTAAAAATTTGCCCTGCATTGGGTTGATAGACTAACTGGCATTCACAGAAAATGGAAAATGACACATTTTCTGCCTGATTTTAGTTTGCTTTATCAAATGCTGGAATTACAACTTAAAATGGGAACATTGTGAGTAGTGTCTCCCTTTGAGTGAGCTGTTCTGCACAATGTGTCTTTTACGGTAATCAAGTACTGAATCACTCTTTTTCCCCCAGCGGCATATGCTATACTACATCAACGCAGCTTATAACTCATGGTTTTTGACATCAAGATGAGTTCATACAAATCCTAAAATAAAGCTAAATCATGACTAGTCAATGTGTTCCAAAGTGGGCTCATAAAAGGTAAAATAGAAAAAATCATAACTTTTGCAGTAACTTTCTATATGTTTTTCAGGCCTGGACATAATGCAATCTTGAACTTCTTGGAATATAAAATGTGTTGTTAATGCTATGACAGGAAAGTTCAGTGTCTGCATATCTTTTACATTAATTTATTTATTTGCTTTTTTTTGGGGGGGGGGAGGTAGAGGAGAGGCAAAAATGAGGTGATGTCTGCAGTGTGGATATTTTCTATTTTAATCAAAGCCACACTAACATTAGTAGCAAGGACAGGATGAATTCATTTTCTTTATAACCACATTAACAATAAAAACATTGAGAACTCCACTGATGCTTAAGTCTCAAAATTACAGTCACACTCTGACAAATTCATTACCTTCATTTGCAGTGCCAGATTCATTTATAATCATGTGTAAGTAAAAAAAAAAAAAAAAAAAAAAAATTGATGGTCCGTAATTCCACTTTAAAGCTGTAACCATTTCTATTTCATTTGCCAGGACAGATTACGACAGAAGAGCAACTCTATATGAGTTAGCTATTAAAATGGCGATTCAGTCGGGTTGTTATTAAGACAGACAAAACTCAATATTGGATGCCCAACAGCCAGCCTGCCTGGTGATTGAAAAGTTAATCTAATATGCATGGTCCATAGAGCATCCTTCCCGTGCATAGCCTGGGGCTAGCAAAATCAATCGTACAATCACAAAAAGTAAATATAAAAGAATTGCCTGGCGGATGTTAAAGGACAAGTATTAAGTACTTGAGGACTTCAAAACAATTTAATATGTAGAAAAGAAAAACAAATACACAATGCAATATCTAGCTTTTTTTTTCCTCTAAATGTATCCTATTTCAAATTCAAATCAAATGTTCAATTGAAGATATCCTCCTTATCAGTCATCATTAACTACTTGCAAAAATGACTAAAAACAATGTAGAAATGTTATAAATATCTCTTTCATGGACATCAGATTGATTGGTAGCATGCATATCAAGAGAATAAGACAAAATGATACTCAATATTTTTTGAAATCAATTGCTGTGTACTACACAGTACAAAGTGAAAGAATTTTTCATACATGTGTACCATTTATGAAATGTATCTGTGAACATTTTCACCATGGATCTGTAAGCTGCTATTTGGCACAACGTCAACCCTCACAAATACATTGTTTCAGGCAACAAACTTTACGATCACTTTTTTCCCCTTTATAATAGCACTTGATACTGTGCCAGAATGTGTGGGTCAATGAATGAGTTCGGGAAAAACTTCAACAAAGTCAAGTTGTCTCTTCAACAAGTCAAAAAAAAAAAAAAAAATGACTGGAGATTTTCCAGAGAGATATGGCTTACCACAAGAATATGACTAATATCAGGTATATAGGCAAACAATCACCCGAGTCTCAGTTTACCCAGATATCCTCTCTCCACACATGCAAAGCGTATACATATCAGTTACACCAGGCTTAGCCAATCTGAGCCAGTGCTGGGACAAGATTCTCAACATTTGCCAAAGCCACTGCCGGATTTTGCAACAAACAGTACTGAATCACATTAAAGTGACCATGACAGCGCAGCTTTTAATGTTGATGCTGTTCCATGCAAACATGGCTGTGGCACGTAATCCGCATGATGGCGGAAATCCGATGTGGCATTTATGTGACAGCTTCATGACGTTGGATTCTGAGTAATTTGATATCAACATGAAATGAGAAAATAAGATTTTCTCAGAAAAAATGTCCATGTGCTACACTTGTATGACAATGCATTGGATTCTCTGTAATGATGAAATCATGAATAATCATAGAGTTACTACTGATTTTTTTTTTTTTTTACAATGAATTTAAGTATCACTTTAATATGGGACTAGACACTGACAGATGTACATGGCAACCACCAGCCCTGCCATACAATTGTGCATGTGCTTGTACAGTGCTATCTCTGCAAATAATCACATATGAATTGTATGGAGTACTAATCACATCTAGATTAAATGTCACTAGGCTCAAATTTATGATTATCATCAGAATTGGCAGCTCACATGATTACAGAGCTAAAGACGGAATGGTAAAATTTCTTCTTGCAGAGAATTTTTACTCTTCATATCCATTGGCATTGTATGGGATTATATCTAAAGGTACATATCATGTTCTGCTATAGACTGGAGCTGTTGCATGGATAATGCAAGACACATGCCTAGAGATATATTCCCAGCACTGTTTAATGCCCATCATCTCTGAGGACAATAATAGTAATGCACAGCTGTTGAGGCATGCAACCAAGACATAGCCACAAATATCTTTGCTCGCTCATTTTTGCGCTCGCAAATTACACATTATACATAATTCACCATTTGCTAAAATGCATACTAAATAACAAACTGCACATCAACATTTATTTTCTGTGCCAAGGTTAATTACTCAGCACAATCCAAATCCTCTGTAAATATAACATACTGAAATCAGAGCCAATATTGAGAAAACTTTACCTCCCAACTTGTGAGGTACTTTTTACTGGTTTAAGGAGCCTTCTACTTTCACTTTCCCTTTTAATAGCATAATATATGCCTACACCACTGTAGATACTGTACAACTGACAGATAAATGTAAAGGGTGGCATAGTTTCTACAGTCATTTTCTTTTTCCATATATTCTAGACAATAAACAATCACAGAATTTGCAGACTTGCGTACTTCACCACCCCTATATTGTGTTGATTGAGAATCTTACCACTTTCATCTTTGTCCTCAATGAGCACATCCATTCTGTCGAAATGCTGCCTGCCAGCCCCAAAATCTTTGAGCACTATTAAACCACTGTTCTAGACACAGCAGCCAGGAACTTCTTGCACGGTTGAGTCGCTTGAATAATATTCCAGAATAGAAATCTACACACTCTCTCGGGAGTGAGCTATGTCCTCGTACAGAACATTTTCCAAATGAATCTAAATGAAGCCATTCTCGTCAAGAGAAAGAGTACCACGGTCTACGATATATGTCCGTACAGCTCGGCACACTGAGTCAGGAATGAGAGATGGTCTCGGCGCAGAAGAATTGTAAACCGCACCGCAGTTTCTGCGGCAAACTTCCTGCACACAACCTCAACTGCCGCCGGCCACTGCTCTCCGCATATGGGGGGGGGGAGGGGTGGTGGAGACAAAATAAGGCTCTATCCTGTTCACTCCCACCTGAAAAGAGGGGGAACTTTGATCTGCATGGGCAAACTCTAAAAGTGTCCGTCAGCTCGCCCTGCTTTCCGACTGTGATTTAAAACAAACTCAGCGCCGGACGGCCCCCATGTACAAATGCAGCGGCATACTGATGCATTGTTATTGTTTACTGGGCTGTGAGTCATATATATGGAGAGAGGGAGAGCGAGAGAAAGGGAAAAGGAAAGACATCATGTGAAAGAGAGAGCGAGAAAGTGGGAGGGAGAGAGGCACAGAGGGGTCAATTGATCTATATGAACCGCCCACTCTGATCCAGATTACATGTCATGGACACAGTAAGTTTATTCTGGTCTTATTGTGTCGAACAGTCTACATGCAACACCTCTCATCTTACACAATCCCTGCACATCAATGTTTTCCCTCTTATCTCTGCATTATCATCCCCAACACATTATCAAAAAGCTCTGATCAACGATCATTCTCTTCGAAGGACACAATTTAGGGATTTGCTTCTCCTCGACACCAACAAAAGGCACACGACTGACAAAAAAAGCTGGGTAAATTCCAATCACTCAATGTAAATGTTGAATGAGTAGTCATCACTGGGCAAACATAACTCCTCTGCAGCAGCATTTTAGTTGCTACTATGTGTACATAAATGCATTTTATTGCATATTTCTGCATTCATTTTGACTGTGTATCACATACCCAGTACACACGACAGTATGGTACCATATTGGGCTACCCCACAGTTAACAGGTGCAAAGGGTGTGGCCATTGGTGCCCTGTAATCTAGGGAGGTGTGACAACATTGAGCGAGGTTTGGGCATGACATCACAATGCCACTTGTGAAGAGATTCTCAAAATTCCCACACATCATGCACACAGTCATAAAAAAAATGACATATCTGGGGCATTCACAGATATGTGTTCACGATGACCGCATGCTAGAAAATTGTGCGGGTGGGTGGTGTTTCATGCCTTTGTTTAGAGTGACTGCCACTCCCCCCTGCATCAGCTATGCGCTGCTTGCATATATGTGTCGCTTACCTGGTAAAAGGCAATGTTCACTGCTTATCAGTAGCCGAGAATAATCAATGAAGGACGCATATAATACACTCATTCAATGTTTGTATGAGTAATCACTTGATAACATGATACCAAATTGCTTGTTTGGGTGAACACAGTGGAACACAAAATATGAGTTTTGTAATTGTTGCTGTTTTTATTTTTAGCTTGCTTGCAACCTTTGTTTTCAAAACCATATCATAGAAACTGATTATCTTCTCTCACAAGTGTACATCCCAATGAGACACATTGTCATGGTTTTACCATGTACACAATTGTTGTGAGAAGGAAAAGCTGGATAGTATGAATACACTGTTGTATTCATAGGATACACAGTACCTGCATGAGTTTTGGTTCTTTATAAATGCTACTTCAACTTCAAGCAATAATTGCATAATAAGCTGGAGTTATGATATTGCAAGGTCTGAAAGCTATGATTGAGTCTCTTTCTAGGTAAGCAAGACATCCCCTTGCACACAAATGCACACACAAACACACAAATGCACACATACACATAAATGCATACACATTGTAGTTGTTGAATACAGGGGCACAAATTACTACAAGGTTTTATGTACATACTGAATACTAACTGTTCATTTATAGGTATTTTGATAATGCATGGACTGGGGTATTAAAACAGGAGTACCATGGTGAACGGATTCCATGATTTCCTTTTTCTTTTCATCAAAATCCTATTAAAGATTGTAAATCAAAATGGCTATATAAAGCTGTGCTGCCAATAAAAACAATAACCAATGGTGAATCATAATTACATTGTACATGTATCAGGCGCAGAATTAATGTACACATAGTAGTTAAAGGGTGTGTACAGTTCTGGACGAGGTGAGGATTTAACGTTTTGCGAGATATTAAAAAAACACTCTATGAGATGTCAAAGGGCATGCAATTCTAAGGGGTACCAAAAGTTTATTTGATGAAAATCGGTTTTGAAATGGCTTAGATATCCAAAAACAAGGTGAAACAAAGAGACCCTAATAAAAGGCGTGGCCTATCGCCTTTTATTATTATCACTTTTTTGAATATCTCAGCCATTTGAAAACCAATTTTCATCAAATAAACATTGAATCCTTCTTAAAATTACATGCTCTTTCATATTTCATAAGAGGTTTCTCATTATCTCACTTAGGAATGTTCAAAACATGAATCCCCACCTCAACCAGTACTGTACAGTCCCTTTAAAACCTAGCACTACATATGGTCGTTGTTGGCACTTTTAATTGCAGAGATATGAGGAACAGTGTCATATGGATAAGCATGCACTACCTGACATTTGTCAAGCTGTGGTGTGCACACAGCTCAGCCTCTACGATGTTGCAGTCATTATCCTGAATTAGATGGCGCTGCTAGTACATGGTGCCTATGTGCAAAAAATGATTACCAGGACTTCAAATGTTTGCACGATAACCACTATACTATCGTCATTCCTGATGATACACTTTGCATCTAGGACACAATAAAACAATCATGTTCCACAGTACACTGAACTGTTAATATTGAAAAGATTAAGTTACACTCTGTACAGACTACAACTGTAGTATAATCAAGCGGTCTTGATAGCCAACACTAGCTGTCATCTTTTATGGCTAAAATGTTGTCGCGCCAGCAGGTAATGTAAACAGTCGCTACACATACAGCTGATAATCAAGTACTGAAGTCCATAGTAACTACTGAGTGGTGATAACCATTAATTGACTCATCTGTCTGTCTGTGTGTGTGTCTCTCTCTCTCTCGGAATACACATTACATTGTGCACTAAAACACACATCTTCATATAAAGATGCTTCAACCAGGGATTTAATAGTTTGTGCTCAAGGTAAGCGGGCATATTCCATGATTTGTTTTTGAAAAAAATTATTTCCCTCTATTCCGGTAAATTGACTAATAAAAATTGAAAACCATCAAAAATTACATTTAAATTCACTTTCATATATGTAAAAATAAGTCTCTTTGCAATGTATAGGTGCAAACACAACAATTGAGGATATGTGTATAAATTTTCAAATTTCTCCATTTGAATAGTATGAAGCACTGTTCGCCTACATATACATGTACTGTAGGTGCTAAATATGCAGATCAGGCAGGTGCACTGTGTACCTGTAAGATACTCCAGGGCCGTAAGAGGGAACTTTTTCATGTTTTAAAAACTCTCAACAAACAGGAATATGCCCAATATCAAATGTATCCCCAGTTGCCTGGAGTGAAACACTACAATATACCTACCAATTGAAGCCGTTTTCAAGAACACACAAACACAAACACAAACACAAACACAAACACAAACACAAACGCACACACACACACACACACAAACACACACAGGCACATATACACACAGTTCATACAGACTCACAAAAACAATAATAACAGGAAAGGGCAGTGAGCAAGACCTGTAGGTTCCTTCAAGTTACTAGTATTGTGTTTCTCATTTCCCTTCAAGTTGATTGACTCACAACTGGGAACATTTTTTTTTTGTTGTCTCAGTCCTATTAACTCAACAACAACAACAACAACAACAAGATGCATGTACATTGTAGTCCAGAGTGGATGACATCATTTCCACTCATATGAATTCCACACAATTGTACACAAATACAGTTGTTGTTTTTTTACATACAATGTATTCCGTTTACTCGATATCTTATTGCTTTGAATGTATGGTGTAAATAAAACATGATAAGCAACATATTTGCATGCATCATATTATACAAATGATGCACAGGATAGAGTGCGTTAGTGTAGGCGTACAGTGCACTCGAGGGTATTTACAATTGTGAAACATGCACGAGGCGAAGCCGAGTGCATGTTGCACTACATTGTAAATACCCGAGAGTGAGCTACGCCTCCACTAACGCCACGAAATAATCCTGTGCATCATTTGTTTTATAAAATGGGGCAAAAATTCGAAAACTAACAGCATTTTTGAGCGTTTTTCACGTACCTTTGTGGGTCAAGACGTCCGAAGATGTTCGTCCCAAACATTTACGCACGTCGCACTCGGAAATCCCGCACATACAGTATAAGTACGATGGGGGGTTGGGTTTCCGGACACTTAAGTTCCCGCATGAAAACTTACTTATTTTACATAGAATGTGCACCCTTTACCTTAAAGACTTGATATAGACTCCTCATATAGGCCTACTAGACAACATACTCTGAAAACGGCGTGAGAATTAACCTGCTAAATCGTTGGATTTGCCCTTCAAAGTGACTCCATGTACGCGTCCGGTCCCACAACGCTTGGTCTATACTGTACACTGTACGTATGATACGTACGCCACACATGTTATGCACAAGGGAAGAAAGGCCGGCCGGCCGGCCGGCAGCCCAAACTAGAAGTTGTTTACAGGATTGACAGCGCGTATGCATGCAATTCAAAGGAGCCGCCGCGCGCACAGACGATCGGCAATAGGATTTACTAGTAACACGCAGTGCAATGGGACTGAGTAACCAAAGCACATGTGACTCATTTCAGCGCTTCCTATTGGCTACATTCTTGAACCCATTTTATAAAATTTCCTAATATGTAGTAGGCCTACAGTATGCGGTAATGAAGACCTATCACTGCATTGACAAAAAATAAAAATGACTGACGAACACACAAAATATCCTAATATGAATTCAAGTCTAGTACGTTTTCTGAGGAAGAGAAAAAACACAATGGCCACAACGATGACGTTTAAAAATACAGAAATGTGTTCAAAAACAACCTGGAGAGTAATGAATGCAGCCTTCACTTTTGACAACTTGACTGTCCCTGAATGATCTAAAAATACCTCACAAATTGTTTCATTTTCTATGAAAAGACAACAACAATGATCAACAAAAACCACACATCCCAGCAACAGCACATTAGCTCATTGGATAGAAATTGAAATTAGTCTGGGTTTCAGACTGGCTTATCTCTACCACTACGCGACAGACCAAAGTGAAACACTGGCTCTGAAGTGAAGTTTGCACCTCGTGTCATGTTCTAAGACTAGCAGCTAAGATGCTGCTGCATGGCTCCAACACAAGAACTGACTGACATCTCTGACAAATATTGTTGTCTTGAAGGAAAAGATTTCAACTGCATGTGAATTCTTTTCCATCATGATTTGTACACAAATAAGGTACCAAGGGACTGGAAGCCAGACTAGTTCAGAATGTGACAGAGCGGAGAGTTGCAAGCTGGCAGACAGAGATGAAAAGCTGGAGAGGTACCTAGCTTTCACACGTACCGAGAGTGCTACAATTTGAAACACGATTGTAATGACACATCACTAGAATCTTGTTTCAAACTAACCATTCTTGCTGTGTAAATGCAAACTGTGATCACGGAGGGTGATTTGAATCATAATTCCCATCGTGTTTCAAATGACGGTCCGGAGGCATTTCGCTATCACATTTCGCCAGAATTAAGCACGAAAATGACCGTGTGAACATAAGTGACCTCCAATCATGTTTTGGGGGCGGAGCTTACAGTGACCGTTCAACCACTTCCGTAGAAAGACCATGCTCTTCAACTGTTCAAACTGCAGTCAAAGCGCACACTTCTTACAGCTCAGAATTTGATGGGAACTTGGAAAGAAGCCAAACCCCCCCTCCTCGCTCTGAAATTCAAAACCGCAGAATCCGCAAAGCCTTCTTTGGTTGTGTGAATGAACGATGATTCAAATCATAACTGCAATCACGTTTGTAATTCAGCATTCAAATTTAAGCACTCTAGGTGTGTGTGAAAGCAAGGTTAGACAGCAGACTGACTGCTTGAAGGAGAAAGAGGGGCAAGATATGTGGTAGAAAAATATGGACAATATGTCAAACAACAGGACTATGTGAAAAAAAAAATAATGGGAGGGACAACACTAGCAAAGGGAAGAGCCACAAACAAAGAAAAAAAAAAACAGAAAAGGGAGCTGGAACGCCATCGATCTGCCAATCACACGTGCCCTTGGCCTGTGTCGGCACACGTACAGACGTTCTCAAGGCAAACACTTTGGCTAATACAATACATGGCCATTCTTCCGTGCACAATACTCTGTCAATTAAGGGGCACATGCTGGCAGCGATAATGGTGAAATTACAAAGATAATGTTAAACAAAAAAGAATTCACAGTGATGCATTGTTTACATTTGCTTCCTCATCTGTATTGTGTCTATATACAGCCCCCCTCCCAAAAAAAAAAAGAAAAAAAGAAAACACTGCATGAAAGAAATGAAGTCTACAGCTTCATCTGTGGGTAAGATTATCAAATAATGAAGTGTGTGCATTTTCATAACATTTGGAAAGCAAGCAGTGGTGGCATTGTATGAAATATAAAACTAATGTCTGTTTCCAAGACTATCACATTTCATAGAACATCTGCAGCATGTTTCCTTTCTTTCTTTTTCCCCTCTCTCTTAGAAATACACACACCTCCTTAAATAACTGACCCTGACAAAGCATTCCATCTCTCATAATTCACGAGAAATGAAAAAAAAAGAAAAATGATAAAGCAATATTTTTTTAATTTTTTGAAAGACTGAGTCAACCAAACTACATTCAACAGAACCAAGAAAGTATCTCTTGCAAAGAAACTGCAGTAGGTATAGAAGGATAACAAATGCAAGTCCTTCTGGAATTATTGCTATATATTGCACATATAAGGAAGCCTAAGAAATGTAAGAGTACGTGCGCCAGAATAACAATACCAGAATAACTTGTTTGAAAGTTTAAACTTCTTACAATTTCCTCCTTTTTGACTAGAAATGGGGAAACAACGGTAGAAAGGTATTCATCATCTTCTCGCAGGGAAGTGCCATTTCAAATAGTATAGTCCCCTTTCAAACTTTATGCACACAACAAAAAGAAAGCAGCATGGGCCTAGAAATCATGAGTATTGACTCAGTTAATAATACATGTATGCATAGTTTAATCTGAAGGTGTGACATCTGCTCTAAAAACTAATTATAAACATTTCATCGCCTAGTACATGTAAATCTGTTTTCATCAATGACTTTATGGCAGAACCTTGTGTGTATAATGTGTACATGTATATGCACCTGTGTGTGTGTTATGACTCCATGCAACTGTCATGGCAGAGAACGGCCTTATGAATCATGGCCTTCTCCTCAGACGTCACATGAGCGAATTCACGTCAGAATGCAGGCCCCAACGGGAGGGCCAGCGCAGACTACGGAACAGACGTCTCTGATGACGTGAGCTTTAAAGGGCGGCATCTTATCTTCAAATTAACCCAGGGCAACATTTTAACCATTTTCTTTTTTTAAGTTCATAAATCTAAGGTAAGAATCTCAATGGTATATACATTATCTACAAAACTTTGTAGAATATCCAAAAATATGCAAAAAAAAATCTAGACTTTGAGAGAAGATTTTGTTACACAAATTGTGCTGGAATCACACAACAAACTCTGGGTATCGTTCACTGGGAGGATTGTGTCAGTTTTTTTCTAATACAACTGGTGAACGGCCATGGCTATATTTGTGCATGTACACTAATAATTCTAATACTATAAAAATGCAACTAGAATCAATGCACTTTAAAATGGCATAAACATTTATTAGACAAGTCAGAATTGAGAGAATAGAGCAAAATAGTTCCTCCAGGGGAACTTAATTTTTTTTTTTTTTTTTGTCACAAATGACAGGCCGATACTTCATAACGTAGCAATATCCCTGTTCAGAAGCAACCATTTTATCATCATTTTGGCCCCACTGCATAATATGATTAGTACATCAATAACTTCCCACGGCATAATTGTCATGGCAACGAGAGACTCTGTAAGCTGATTGGCTGTTATCTTTGTGCTTGCTATTCCAATGCAGCAAAGTACAATTGTAGCACTAGTATACCAATACTTGTTACTATACTTCAGCAAAACGTTCAATAATTTGCATGCATTGACATTTCTACCATTCATGGCTTGATAATAGCATTGGCCCAGGGCCACTAGAACTAAATGTCGGGCCACCAAACTTCCAAAGAGGGTATCTTTTGGGGGACCGATTAGGCAGCTAAAATTCAAAATGAGTTTTTATATTTCCTTTAGGGTCAATACATTTCTTATTTGGGGGCCACCAAAATTTCAAGTTCAAAGATTGCAGAGGCCTGAATGGGCCGCCAGAGTGTCAAGACTTGTATACAAGCCTGCATTTCCAGCAATACCACCTCAAAAGCAACCCTTGACATATATATTTATCATATAAGCTAACATTTCAAGCAACACCACTTCAATATTTCTTTCAATCTTTTTACCCACGATCTATGAGGAATGGGGGCTACTATCTCAAAGACTTGACCCTTGGAACACAATTTCAAAATCTACACATCATTTCCATTTTCACTTTCCGAGTCTGACAAGGCAAGTCTAACTGAATGCTGCAAAGCATTTTACGATGGGAAATAGATAGAGGGCATGCGAGTGGGAGCTCTAATACAACCTCTGGCTCTATACATGCAGCGGTAACCTTGTACCCTGTATGTAGGGGGCTGGGTAATCAATTAATTGACAAGGTGCACTTGCACACATCTGCGCTGATGCAGACAGGCTGCCCATAAGAGACACAATGGAGTCTGTATTGTGTGGCTCTATTCTTGTTTGGGTCGAGGAGTATCTAAGACTGTCAGTCTCAAAGGCACCACCAAACACTGTCACATGACTCACTCGCTTGGTCAGCCTTACACAAACAAAATAATAAATTAACAAGCTAAAAATAAACAACATAAAAAACAACAATACAAGGAGGGGCGCGCAAAACTACGGGTAAAATACAGAGAGAGAGAAAGAGAGAGAGGGTGGGGTAAGGGGGTTGAGTGGTACAGGGATAAAAGGCAACAAAATGGCGGACTGGAATTATCTTCATAATAGCACATGCATATTTAAATCCCAATTTATGTACACTTGTACGTATAGCTTAGCCCAAAGTGTGCATTTCTGACGAGTGTACCCTGTGCCAGAACACAAGGAATTTCGGAGAAAGACAAAAAACTGAAAACACTGACACTAGCACTGCTTTATTACAATGTCAACATCATAATAATGATTTCGTGCAAATGCAGACTCATTTAAAATGCTGGGTTTCATGTGTTTATATGTTTATTTGTTTTTATGTTTTTATATAATACTCGGCAATTTTATAATTTGTATATCCCAAATTATAGATATAATCACTCCAGACGAACAATATGTTATGCTGGTCCTTCTTTATGGAATGCTTTGCCAAAGTGTATCAACAGTCTGAATTTATTTAAGAAAAGATATAAGATATACTTATTAAGTCAATAATTTTTCTGCTTTTGTATGGTTTCTAATCAAATTATTATGTATAAGGATTAACATATTAAGCTAACTTGCCTTGTTGTTTTGTCCCTTGTTGTTTTGTCTCTTGTCAGTTTTGTACTTAGTATTGTCTTCTGTTTAAGTTTTTATGATGTGTGTTTTGTCTTGTCAATGTATAATTGAATGTATATTTCTTGGGGATTGACCTTGAAAGACTGGTTTAAGCCTATGTTGATTCCTCCACTTCTCTTGATATAACGCCTATGTTTTGTATGTTTGTTATTTTGCCTTTATGATGTCCTTTGTATGCTGTCATGTACAATGTAATTGCCTCTTTTATCAGATTTGTGGAAATAAATTGAATTGAATTGAATTGAATTATGTGTGTGTGTGTGTGTGTGTGTGTGTGTGTGTGCGATTCAGAGTTGGCTGAACATATTCAGCCACCAAAATTGATATCCTCAGTGAAGGTGTGTCTAAAACCAGCTGTTGCATAGTGCTAACTTCACTACACATTTGGGGGCGTGTCACCACAAATACGGGCATAGAAAAAGTGCACTGAAGGACAGAGCTCAAACACGAGACTACAGGGGTAAGATGGACTCTCTGCAGTATGCCAATTAGGAAAGGAGTACTACTTGCTTTTGTATGAAATGACACTGAGCATTAACCATAAAACAAGCCTAGAAGAGCAATCAACTTAACCAACAAGCCAATGTTCTCATGGACAATCACGAAATCATGATGAAAAGGAGGTATTGATTATGTAATTAATCAACCTTGGTCACTAATTCCAGCAAACAAGCCAGTGAAATATGTATTCCCAGTATTATTCCATCTCCCAAAATCATTATGGAAATGAGGTATTGATTATGTAACTAACTATTATGAAACCTTGGTCACTCATTCTATCATACAAGCCAGTGTATTTTTTTATTATCATTATCCCTTTTTCTAAAATAATGCATTTCAAAACACATAAATATGTTGTAGGCAAATATAGACCTAAACTCTAGCCCATGACATACGATTGTATGAATAAATGAACAACCCGAAAATGCTGACAGGAGTAGAGCATACAAAACAGATTGCTCGGGAGAGGGAGAGCAGTTGGAGTGAACAAAAAAAAAAACTAGAAATGTCGCTATGGCGACTGGTATGCCTCCGCCATAATGCATGATTCTCCTAATAGGTCTATAGTACATGTGGACAATGTGTGATTACATTTTCACAAAATTGGCAAAATATTAAAATGACATGTTTGTCACAAATGTATTGAATGTTTACCTTCCTTGACCTATGTTTATTGGATGAATAGGAGAGCATGTATTTGGGGATTTAAGAACTTTAACTTGACTTTGACCATTTCATAAGTTTATGCACTGAGTAATTTTCAAGGTATGGAGAAAAAGCGCAATTTCTGTATTGAACAGTAATATCATTTTCATCTGGCCTTTGATTTATAAGAGAATCACTGTCAGGCAGAACATACATAAATTCAGCATGTTCTAAGTTTCAAGATAACTTGAGCCACTTCCGAGATATGGAGAAAGAATTAAGTTCAGCACTTTCACTTGATCTTTGACCTTTTGACCTTTGACCTTCTTGGCAAAAAAAAATCCCAGAGAATCTCTATTGGGTTATACATGCATACATCAAGTTTAAAAAAAAAAGTCCTGCTGGCATTGCATAAACATAAGGAAAATAGTAAAATTTTGAAGTATTGCCCTTGACCTTTGACCCCTGACCTTTGACCCCATGAACCCTAAATTCCCTAGATAACCACTGCCAGTCAGTAGATGCATATATATACTATGTTCCATGAAGATACCTTGAACAATTTCCAAGATACAGAGAAAAAAGTAAAAATTTAACATTTTATTTGACCTTTTGACCTTTGACCTTTTGACCTCATGACCCCAAACTTTCACCAGAGAATCTTAATTGGGTAGTACATGTATACACTAAGTTTCCAGAAAATATCTTCAGGCATTGCATAGATATGGGGGAAATAGTAAAATTTTAAGCATTTGACCTTGACCTTTTGACCTTTGACCTTGAGCATGTGCACCCAAAAGTTGATAGGCACAACTTCACCCCCAAATACACATACATGCCAAGTTTCATTAGTATACCTCAAAAGGTTTTGGTAGTTACCCTGTCCACAAAATTCATTACGGACGGACGGAAGGACGGACGGACGGACGGACGGACGGACGGACGGACAACCCGAAAACATAATGCCTCCGGCACCACTTCGTGGCGGAGGCATAAAAATCTGAAATAAGTGATATTAAGCACAGCTTGCCGTGGCCACCATGCTATAAATAGGAGACCAGCCTCTCACGTCACACAACATACGCACAAGCAGTTGCTGTGAGTGGTCGCCTGTTTCGCCTCGTTAGGCACCAAGGTACACAACGAGCCTACAGACAAACGACAGGACCCTAATGGGAACAGCGGCTGGAAATCCCATCATATTGTTAGATGCTGTGGGAGGTCTCTCTCTTTCTATCTCTCTCTCTCTGTCTCCCTGAAGCCTTTAATTGTTTCAAGCTGTGATGACACCATTGTAATGCAAAAATGGCATTCCACGAGTCATCGCGACGGTTAGGAGCCAAGTGACCGCTGATATACCATTCCCGTTCACAACTGACAACAAAACAGAAGATGATCCTGACAAACGTGAGGTACCATACATCGAGGCCAACTCAAAAGATTGCCTGTCAGTCCAAGGTTCTGTTGCACAAGACCTCCAATGGTAGCAATGTTGGAACAATTGCCACTACTATGGGCAACAACCAAAATAATCTTGAAAGCTGATTTGCAATTGTTGTGTTGTGGTTCCCAGCAAGGCATTTAACACTGGGTTAATCTTTACAGAGTAAGGTGTAAATAAGCTAATAACTCGTCAATTTAGTTGGCTCCTGATATACTTGGTACATTGTAGTATCAGAATTGTACAAACCAAAGGTGTGTGGTAGGAATGGGCAGATTGGACATCACAATCCAAAACTCAAATTAGAAGACTGAAATATGACCAATACTCTCAGAATATTCGGTTTTGTTATATTCAGTTATGAGTTCATCGATCCCACAGTATGACCTCAGTTAAAGAATTTCCTTTCTTTTCTTTTCATACCAACAAAAGTTTCATCAGACCTTTTCATTTAGACAATTAGGACTAAAATTACCAGATTAACAAATTAACAGATACCCGGTAGAATGATTAAAAGTAAAAAAGAGACAAATCTAGAAAAATTGGAAGGAGTACAAGGATCAAACACTCATCATGAGATTCTTTCAACATGAGATCAAAACAGTATATGAGACAGCTGGAAAAAAAGAGAGGAATACAGACATGAAATTCACACTGTAAACTAAAGAGAAACTGTTACCTGATATATCAAACTTTGCGGCCTGCACACTGCTGAACAACCTCTGACGATCGATGGACGGACATCGGGCTTCAAGCTTGTCAGCAACATCCACGTCTGTTGCTGTCTTCTTCCCTGCTGCCTCTGACATGTTCACATTGTCTAGTAGAATTGTACCTGCCAGACAAGACAATCAAATCAGTATGCCTTGATTTTCTCTCGGCAAAATAACAAAGTGTAACCCACATGGAAATATTCATTAACCCGCTGAGGACAAGCCTCGAGTATACTCGGGCAAGTGTCTATGGAGAAATGCGCGTTATAGTAAAATCAGCCTGTCCTCAACGGGTTAACTGATCTAATCAAATTCCCAAATGCTCCCTGGATGGGCTTCCTAAAGCAGAAATAGCACAGTTTGTCATAGAGCTTGATAACGATTCAGACTGGGAGAAAAGAATTGCTTTTCAGTTTACCTCGTTCTCCTCAGTGGAGAGATAAAATAGAGTTTTAGACAAAAACAAGGGGAGACAAACCATGAGTAATCCACAAGAAAGAGCAACGTTTCCTTTGTGAGCTATCATGTCATCATCTTGAAAAAAATGCAAAATGAAGAAGTCTCACAAACAATATGTTGTCGGTTGAGAATGATAAGGGCGTTAAGTGACCACAAAACCCAAAGTGTTCGAGAGGACTTAAAGCCCTTCTCTTTCTCAACAGACGATGTGTAGTCTTGCATAATGTCCACTTGACTATTTTGAAAGAAAAAAAAAGCATGAACACAACATTGTAAACTTACATATGTGGTCCATACAGAAAAAGAAAAAGAAAAGCAAAAAACAACCTACAGACAGCTAAATTTTATGAACCCATGAAATTCACTGCATTTTTCAGTGAGTATGGACTGACACTGAAAAAAAAAATCCAGGTAGTAACAGGTTAAACACTCAGTCCATGAGACATTGGCTGCGTTTATCAACTCCTTTTCTCGGCAGAAACAGGTTATCCAAACAGCTTTCAAGGAATTTTTAAGAGTTGATAAACGCAAAGCTGTTTTGAAAGCCCTTTAGGAAAGCCTTTTACGAAAGGATGCGTTTATCAACTCTCCTTTCTCGGCAGAAACAGGTTATCCAAACAGCTTTCAAGGAATTTTCACGAGTTGATAAACGCAGAGCTGTTTTGAAAGCCCTTTAGGAAAGCCTTTTCGAAAGCCCCAAATTTGTGACGATCCAAACAGGTTTCCTAAACAGGTTATCAGAAACCTGTTTGTAAAAGCCTTTCGAAGTTGATAAACGCAAAGCTGTTTTGATAGCCCTTTAGGTCGCCCTACTGTGGTTACGCAACCATGCGTTTCCGGTTTCTGAAAAGACGCGCGCCACGTAAAGTGCACACGAGTACGTGTACACAGGTGTATACATACAGCTGTGTGTAATGCATGCATATGCTTGGAACAAGAAGGTGTTTCTTTCACCAACAAGGTTTGAGAAATAGAGTAACAACAGTCTCATTCCCTTTGATCCCATGTCTCATGCCGCCACTCAGAAATATTTGAAGTATGTGCTAAACTGGAGCTGCCTCACAGATACGCAGGAAGACAATTGATTCATGTGGCATTGTGTCATGACTCGCCACTCTCAAAGGAAGATATGTCTTTATGATGGTAATTGCTTTTCGCCGTCCCGTCTCAGAAAACAAGCGGCACATTAATAGTACAGGCAGTCAGGGCTTTGGAAAGGGCTCTCGAAAGGGCTATGGAAAGGGCTATGGAAAGGGCTATCGAAAGTTGATAAACGCAGCCGACGAAAACAAGCGGGACATTAATAGTACAGGGAGTAGACAGGGCTTTCGAAAGGGCTATGGAAAGGGCTTTCGAAAGGGCTATGGAAAGGGCTATCGAAAGGGCTATCGAAAGGGCTTTCGAAAGTCGTTTAAACTGGGGAAAGTTGATAAACGCAGCCATTGACATGTCTGCAAGTGTGCCACAACAGTTCTATAGTCATCACACAAATAAAGGCTTTGAAATATATTAGGCTGGTGTTGAAAATAATTTCACATACCAATGGATGTATGTATGTTTGAAGAATTCAAATTCGCGTCCAGTGCTTTATCCCACTTTTGATAATAGACCATCATCACTAGCACAACAAATTATTAAATGACACTCACCTAATAACAATTTGATAAGATTAGGATCCAAGATTGCTGCCTGCTCCTCCAGGAGTATCCTAGCCACCAGTGTGGAGCAGGACCCAACCATCTCCAAGGTAATGCTGATGGTCCTGCTCCCATCATCGTGGCGAGCGTTCGGGCGATGATCGATCACTTCCACCACGTGCGAGTCCAGCCAGGCATCCCTTCTCACGGTCACATTGTGGTCCACGAGGGTCACGGACAGATTTGGGAGGGACTCGAGTGCCACCTCGTCTCGGCACACAAGGTTCTCCAGGCACACTCCGCACTCTGGAAGCAAGTGGGTCACCTCCGTCCTCAGGGGGAGCTCGGATCGAGGAACATTCAAGACTGGTATGTATGTCCGGACTTCCTCATCTCCTTTGTGTGGTTTCTAGATGGAGAAACAATAATTAGGAATTCTCTCTATGAATTATTGATAGGAAAAAGGCATGGTCATACAACAAGCATGTTGATAAGTGAAGACTGAACTGCTGCTAATGCAATGTACAGCCAGCTTTGGCAAATTACTTTTGTCATTATTTAAATGGACCTCAGAAATCAGGACACAAAACCATCTCCCTTGTAGGGTCACCATGGTAAAGTTAAAAAGACTCTTAAACTTTCCATTGGAGATCATGTGTTCAAATCCCATCAAGTGCCAAGTCCTTGGACAAGATATGTTTACCACCCCCATGTCCCTCTCATACGTGGTAATGCTAGGGTAATAATGATGTCAATGCCTTCTGGTAGAGCAGTGACTTTGCCAAAGAAGAGGCTACCCTGGATAAAGAAGATGATTTCATTAGCTTCTTTTTCTTTTCTTTCCATGAGATTTACATTAAATGTGATCTCATCGGATTGGAAATTGATATCACATCTGCTTTCCATAATGTTGGCTCTTATATTTCTCTTTTATTCACTTCCCGATACAAAGTCAGGTGATAAAATAGCATGGTTACAATATAATCAAACTTAATAAGATTAAATTATAGAAATTATAAAATGAAATTATGGAAAAAGTATAGTTGAGCTCCTGATATTCTCCTCTGAACAAAAAACAAACAAAACTTCCCAAACATATGCTTCAGTGGCTGGAAAGAAGAAATTAAGATCATGTGACATTCAAGGACATTCTCATACTTTCAATCAGCAGCTGTTTTCTTTTTCTTTTTGTCCTTTTTTTTAATGCAAAATGCGGGTGAATATTTTATGCATATCAATGTTTATGAGCGATTACATAACTATTCCTGTACTAGGCATGTGACAATTGTTAATTTTGATTCCCCAATGGGTTTCCTTGGCTTTTCCTACACGTTTGAGCACCCTTGATTAATCCTCCGATATATTCATCGATGGCAAAATTCAGTTCCTGTTTATCCATACTTTAAAAACCTGGCAAAACATAATTTATTCCCGGACTAGACTAAAAGACCATGGATGCACAGATTGTGCTAATTATACATGGCACCTAATCACAGGCATAGAGTAACCTTGTGCAAAAATAGATGCGCCACACTGCATTTGCCGTTAATTTGAGTGCAGTTTCAGGGTCACAAACTTAAGAAATCCAGTGAGTCATGGCAACAGGGGACCGTCATATATCAACCAATCAGCAGCCGGCCATGTTTGTTTGGGACGAACTCTGCACATGCATATTACCACAGCAACTGTGCCATGACAGAGCAACAAATTGCACAAGACCATGTGCTTACTCTGGACCTTGTGATGAACAATGACCTTTGTCGAATGCAAGGGAAGGGGTGGGGGTGGGAGGAGACACCAATAACAAACATCCATTACACACTGCATAGATGATACATTAATTTTTAAAAACAGTTTAATAAAATTTGCCATCATTTTCCAACATGGGCTTGGGCTAAATTTAACAGTCCTTGGTAAACTACTTTCTTAAGCTGAAGCTTTTTGCTCGTTTGTTTGTTTACTTAAAATTGTTTTTACTGGCTAGTAAGCAGGAGTATAGAGCATACGTGTACATGTGTACCTACATGTATACAATGCAATGTAGGGATCAACACAGTCAGATCATAAGCTCTTCAGAGAGCACTGTCGAGCAGCACAGGAAAATGATCATTGCGGTTGCCATACAATGTATCTAGATGTACAGTACATACATGTATTGAACATCTACTATCTGAAGCTACAGATTTTTGTATGGTTACTAATTAGCATTCATAACAACCAAAATGGACTACATCAATCATTAACAGCAAAGGTTGACAGTTGACCATAATTGCTATACTGCATTTTATTATTACTCTATACATACCCTTGCCATACAGGTTTCACACACACACACACACACACACACACACACACATACAAAAGCATGGGAATTCAACAATACAGTGTAGTAGCTTTACAGTAGAAATCCCTTTGGGAGCCCTTTTCATATATCTGCAAACACACAAACACACACACATGGAAAGAATTGGAAATTTGGCAATCACGAGAAATATCGCCTAAAATGTACCTTCCTTCCTCATATTAACTTTAAACTTATCTTTTTCAATAAAACTGTCTTTCCCATATCAAAAAGCATATTACTTGCAGAGCAGTTTGCATATAAACAAGAAATTGTTATGCTTTTAATTTCTCCTGTGTATACCCTCTTTAAAACAAGCATAACCTGATGAGCATTTCTGTTCATCTATCCTTCTTGTATATTTTACAATGGTCTGGCAAGTCAGAAATTCAAATTTTTCTGGACGAATAGATTACATAAAAGAAAACTATAACAGAGTGCATCATATAGATTGCTGAGCAAATATACTTCATTACACATTTGGGTATCAATCGACAAACCATGATGATGATTTTGACATATTATGCATGACTTAGATAATATGTACAGGTTGCTGAAAACTAGGGCAACATTGAAAATGTTGATGGCAATGGTAGATTTAGACCAATTTATCTCCCAAACCATCACGTCCATACCCTCTTTTAACATTTTACCTATCAATATAGGCTTATAAATTCTTCCCCCAGCTTATCCCCACACCTTAACTGCTTGGGCTAATGAACAAAAGTTCAGAAATTGTTATTTCACAGTAAAATATCATATCAAAGCACTGCACTCAATATCATAATGGCACATAAAGAGAAACAGTTTGTCTTTCAGTTATTGATTAACTGAACAGCAAGATCGAAAAGATATTCCTTGGATTTGCATCACATTTAGACATGCTTATTATACTCTTCCATTCAACTTGAAACAAGATATCAAACTGGCATTGTGAGTTGAATGCCAAAAATTATCTACATGTAGCACAATGAGCTGCTATCTTGAGCAACAGAGGAACACTACACATTTAAATACCATTTTTATCTTTATGAAGTATTCTAGTCATCGCCTTCTTGGCATTTTATCATGAAGGAGACAGTTTTGTTTCTATTTTCTCAGCAAAGACAAGTATACACATCTTTAAAAAGGTGTTGGTTGTGACAAAGATTAGCTTATAAAATTATTTCCATTTAAATAGACTGGTTTCACATATATCCTTACCTGCGACAGGTGATAGGCATACGTTATTGCCGAGACCGTTGAATCCAGGTCACATGCTTCATTCCCGATCACCAGGTGGACCCGATCGGTCTGTGAAATTGATTTCTGCGAGAGAGCGTGAAGAAGTAATATATAGCAAATATTCAATCTTGAAGCAATGCACTCGGCTTTGGTGACTACACCACAGGATGAGTTGGTCCCTGGACCCATATAGTCACTGCAATGTGTCATTTGGCATATAATGTGGTACCTTCTCACACGGGTTAAATTATGGCTACTAATATTCAAAGCTATCAATACATGAAATGTCTTCAACACTTGGGTCAATGCATTGAATGCAGTTAGTAATTGTCTTTTTCTTTTCTTTTCTTTTTCTACTGATGTGATTCATTTAAAGGTAATGCATACAATGTGTACATGCTGAATTATGTTGTACCTTACAGTCACTCCAAGTCCATTTATCTCCAAATGAGCATGTTCACAAAGTCAGCTATCTAGAAATGCGCTGAAATCTGGTAGTAAAGTTTTGAAGACATACATCATCCCTTTTGCATGCAAATTTTTGAAAATTTGGTGAGAACACTTAGGTATTGAAGAAAACACTATTTGGAAACCTCCTGTAAATTTTGAACTCAAGAGGGTCTTTATTTGTTGAGTTAAATTGATCGTTAAGATTCAAATAATTTTTTTGTACTACGATAAAATTACAAATCTAAACTACTAGTCCAGTTTTACAGACCTGTGTGATGCACTTACATGTATGTAGTTCATGTAAGTGGTGTGTTGTTATTTGCCATAGATAACAAAGTAAAAGAAGCTAGTGAATTCTTCCTTTCTGACAGCTTTAACATGCATATCTTTTGTTCAAAGTATAAGTATCATATTACAACCACAGGAGGATTAGTAAATGCAGCTGTGCCTCGTACACAGAATACGTTACGGTGAACAACCTTCAAACATCACAGAAATGTTATAGTTTTATAATATAGTCTTGTCATTCTGGTGGAATATATCATGTTCTGTGCTATTTGGGAAGGAATGCAAAAGGGATGGCCCATCTGTAATATTCCACTTAATCTTAATCATACTGTAACAACGACAAATTAAAACAACAGCTGTAATACACCATGACACGTTGATTACACTAATTTCCAACATGTTTCAGGGTCTGCGAATCATGACCAAAAAAAGAAAGAAAGAAAAAAGAACGATACGCAGGTCTCCAAATGTGTGACTGTCATTGACCATGTATTTTTTTTTTCTTGCTTGCTTTACTTGCTTGTTTTCTTTGATCAATGTCGTCTGCAACTTTTTCGAGCAAAGATAGCGTGTAACCTCAGTATGACACCGCGGTGGAATCAAGGCTGAAGTTTTAACAAGTGTTTGAGGATGAGTAATTTCTGTAAAAGAGCACTGTGTATTTCCCATGCAGGATAGACTGGTATATATACAGTGTATCTGATATATACTTCCTGGTTCAAAGCATTTACCGGACAAACGGCAGAAATATTCTGTTGCATAATCACAATGTGTCACCTCCTTTCGAAACCCCTTATTTACAGTGACAAAGAATCTGTGTCAGGGTGATGGTAAAGTGTATTCACATGCTTGACTCCTGCAGAAATTGATACTGGTCTAGTTGTCCAATGCACGTCATCAGGATCAGCATGTACTCAAAGGTCAAATCATTGATTCCACACTTCTAGGCCAGGGGTAGCAGCATCCCCATGCATCAAACTCCAGGAGGTTACATTGTATACTCGAGGTGACATTATTATCTCCCCCAAGGAAGGAGATTATGTTTTCATAGATGTTGATTTGTCCATTTGTTTGTCTATTTGCAAAATAACTCAAAAAGTTGTGAATGGATTTGAATGAAACTTGCAGGAAAAAAAATGATATTGACACGAGGAACTGATGATAAAATTTAGGTAGTGATCTGGGAATTTGTATGGATTTTTGAAGGATTTTTTATCTTTTGGCAGATAGGGGCGATGAACTTGGGAGTTCAAGCTGCATATTATATTTGAAATATGCATACGCACTCTAAAGTGCGTGCTCTGCTTGGGCAAGGCGCCATGTAGCTGGAAGCTGATGACATACACCAAAACAAGAGGCTTCTATATTGGGAGATTGGGCCATTTTCAGCATGCATGTATAATAGGGTATGGGTGGAAATGAGCTGCTTGCCGTAGGTCTGCGCTCTACGAGTGTTTTTCTAGTTATGATAGTTTTTTTCATGTGCGAAATTGCAATTTTAGGAACCCTGTCTAAAGAGACATGGTTTTATGTTGAGTATCGTATTCAGAGAGATGCTTGGTTTGTTGCAAAAAAGGCAAAACTAACTCCCAAATCAAGCAGGCTTCTTCGAACTCTTCTTGGTAAGACATAAACATATATTCTGAAGTTCTTATGGAGCCCCTCGCAGAATCAGAAGGACTCGGCAGTTTGCTGAGCAGTGCATCTGAGTTCACTTTCATATGATATATTTTTTACAAGGAATGAAAGAATGCAGTGCTCAATATTAGTAGAACACATCAATGAAAGTTTGAGGAAAAGCAGACAATCCGTTCAAAAGTTATGAAGTTTTGAAGTTTCAATGCCGCCATCGCTGGATGAGAAGACTACCACAGCTTGTGATGTCACATGTGTAGAACAATATAAAGAAATGTATATTGAAAATTGAACATATTTTCAGGGTTTTTTTCTTACATTATAAAGGAGCATGACTTGCCTCGTTTCGAAGGCAAGGGGAATTATTAAACATATGTCAGTAGAGAGTTGAGGGAATGTGTACTTTTTTCCAAAAATTACATATTGTTCTAAACATATGACACCATACTGTACAGTGCAGTAATAGTCTTCTCATCCAGCAGTGACTGCACAGAAACTTCAAAAATGTATAACTTTTGAATGGCTTATCGATATGAAGGTGAACTTGTCTTTTAAAAACATACTACTATTTACAGTACAGGAACACAAGCATTGTGTAGAGAAAAACTTTGCACCCTAATCAGCAGGCCAGTTTAGTTGTTGACTAGATGTCTAACAGCTGGCCTGTAAATACTGTACGCCTCTGTACGTCAGTGAAAGTACCCAAATTTGTCACTTCCTGTGATGGTGAACTTTAGGACTTCCACCCGACAGATTGGGTGCCCTTTGTTGTGCTCTGTTGCCAAGGTTAACAAACATGTTTCTCGAGGGGGGAACCTGGCAAGACTCAGGTTCATTAGTGTGTTTTGGAACGAGGCATAAGGTGAAAGGCTGTGGCAAGTCAAGTTGATCTCTAAACTTAAAGAAAAAAATGGCCAAAGCACCTCTCCATCTTGAGTAAAACTGCAAATACTCAAGCATACACATATTAGTGTCATCGTGGGTGAGAACCCAAGAAGAACCATCTTACCCAAAATGAAACAATGGTCTAATTGTAAGAAAGCTATCTTTTTTAATAAGCATGCTACTATGGAGCATCTTCCTGCAGAATTTATTCGACAACATTTTTCAGAGTAAAAATACAAAATGTACAGAGTAACCTAAATGCTTGGTGTTGCACAAACAAAAGAAATATAGCAAGAATGATTTAAATACAATACAAGACAATATATTGTAAGCAAGCAAATACATTGTACAGCTGCAGTTAATCATTTATCCAAAATTTATTAAATTAAATTTAAAAATATTTACATGAAGTCAGCTAGATATGTTTAGAAAGGCACACCTTAATGACAGTCCTTCTAACTTATATTTGCGAATCAATTACAGATTAAACATTTCTGTCTGTCTACTTAGAGTACTGAAAAGACTTGAATGTTCCTGTCTGATTCTTGCCTTTTTTTCATGCCACCCAGTGTTTGGCTCACACATTCCTCATGTGATTGTAAATATTTCCTCTAGTAATATAAATTGCAGCAGCACGACAAATGCTCATTATTTTGTCCCGACAGGATATTCATTGTGAAGGTCCTGGCTTAACACAAGCTATCAGTCTCAGACATCACAACAATTAACGAGGGTGTGGCAGCCTCCACTTGAAAAGACTGATTGAGGAAACTATCATAAAGGAACCCATTCGCACTCCTAGTGTAGCTCTGCTCCACCCCTATCCCATCTTAATTCTTCCAACGGCTGACCCTCTGATCGACACCCCCATGTTGATTATCCCCACGACTCAGTCCAATGACACGAATGACGTCTATTTGCCGTTCCCAGGTGTCCTGTCCCTAAAATGCGCCAACCCAGGAATTGCCAATTACAGTTTCCTTAATTAATGCTCACCGTGGACACGGAGAAATCCTGCGACACGTTCATAGCAGTAGAAGGGGGCGGGGGATCACGAACACCTAACATAGATTTCCCTCCCTCTAATCCCCCAAGCACCCTCTGTGCCGGACGGATCACATTGGTCTAGATGGCTGTCACATGGTGATATGCCAATATGATTTAATACAAACTTTTTTGATGGGTTGCCAAAATTTTCTCTTCATTACACACTATATAATCACCTGCTATTTCAGACATCGACACACCCACTTGGTCATCTCTTCATATACATCCACTGCCATAGTTCCCATTACAACTTATCTTATTTTTGGATGTCTCTTCATATACCACTGCCTTAGTTCCCATCTATTATCTTATTTTTGGACATCCAGTCTCATATCATTCAATCTCAAGTTTGTCCTACAGCAGCCAAACCATTATACACAGGAACACAACAAAAACAAGTACATGTCATACACATCTATACGACAGACAGACAGACATATAGCCCAAATTCACAAAGGTGGTTTAGATTTTAAAGACCACGGTCTAAAAGAAGCGTGAAATAGGCATACCTTTGACATGCATGTATCAACGTACATTTGTTACTGGACGTCTGTTTGTGTATATGCAATCTGTCACTCATATTTATGCAGTTCTAAGAAATTTGCACAAACCATGGTTTATAAATAAACTACTTTCATGAATTTGGGCCACAAACTGATGTATAAGTTGTATGTCACCTGTCTTCAAGTGTACAAATTTGTACTTCAGTCTTACAACAGATAGACCTTTATTGCATGAAGCACAATCCTTCTGTTTGACCTTGCTTGACTCAAGTGGAAAAACAAAAATAAAACGTCATTGAGCAGTGAAACTACAGCATACTATCAACTGAGTTGGTCTCACTTTCTTTCACAATCACTATATCTTCCATTGAGTGCATTAAGATTGTTTGTTTATGGTGTTTGATTGATAAATCTTGACCACTGATCAAGGACTCCAGGACTGAATCTTAACTCTAATATTCACCAATGCATATCTAGTTGTTACATTCGACTTACAATGAATAACAATGTACATGTACATAGTCTGTATGTGACAGAAAATCATATTTGGCTACATTTTGGTGACCTTTCACTTTGACCTCTGAGCTTGTCTACATATCATTTCAAGCAACTAATTCTTGATTAAGTTCTATTGCTTTCACCAGACAATACAATCTTTGGAAATTCAAAGATGATGTTACAGCTAGGAAATGTCTTCTTTTTTTTTTCACCACAGGTTAATACGTCAGAGACCTTTGAGCTTTGAACTTGAGGGATTTGGCCCGAATTCTAATATAAAGTGCATCTACAACTCATGTAACACACACATACCTGGCCAGGTACAAGGAAAATCCACTGTAGGGATTTTCTTTGATTGTGATTAACGAGATCTGGGAGAGAAAAACAAACAATGACCCAAAGGTGTACTGCTCCAATATGTGAAGTGCATTTTATTACCCTAACTGCAATATAGTTACCCTGGCCCATGAGGCAACTACACAACCACATTGGTAAACAGAAAACAACAACAACAAAAGCAGACGGAAAGAAAACTATCAATGTAATCATCTCAGATAATTGCACCAACTGAGGAGATAGCAGAGATATATCCTCCCTCACGAGATGTATCTGTCACTCGCAAACAGGACATTGTACTTTAATAGTCAGTGGTAAAGGGCGCCATCTCTTGGCAGTTGTGAAAAAGTGAGTTAATTCTATAGATGAATCCGACTTCAGAGCACTGTAACTTATGGCAGCTACAACTGGGGGGGGGGGGGGGGAGGGGGGGGGGGGGGGCTTCCAAAGAAGAGCAAAAGCACTTTCAATGGGTTATGCAATGAGCCAAGTGTGTTGCTATGTCAGTGCATAAATCATCTTTTTGTAAGGCATACTTGAAGCCCCCCAGTTAGAAATTACCATAAAAAACAGTACCCAGACCGAATTGGTCTATAGATCTCCCCAATAGACTCTATTACCTCCTGTAGTATGAGATGATGCATATTTGTACATTTCACAAAATTGATAGATACTTTTCACATATCCTTACCTAACAGTTACAATGTATAAATCATACACTACGGATACATTCACTATCTCTCTCTCTCTCTCTTTCTGTCTCCCTCTCCCATAAAGTCTTTTTTTTTAAAGCTTTTAGTTGAGAATAAGAAAATGTATCCATGACTCAACCTTAACGCTGTCCAAAATTTGACCGCCTGCTACACAACATGAGCATCTGCAGTACTTTTGAAAGTCATCCTTCTATCAGCTAGACAAGCATATTTTACATGCCCAAGATACCTGGTACTTGGGTAGTACCATCTCTGAGGATCTTAGGTGGGAAAAGCACATCGCCAGGACAACCCAAAAAGCTAACTGGGTGTTATCCCTCCTCTGGAGAAACCTACACTTCTTCCCTGTTAATATTAAGAGAATAGCTTATACTGCACTCATGAGATCTCTCCTTGAGTATGGTGCCACATCCTGGGATCCATACCTTCAGAAGAATATGAAAGTGTACACAGAAATTTAGTTTTCTGACACTGTAGGTTATCGTACTGGTAACATCCCTGTGAAATATAAGAGTGCAATGTTACTCACATACGGAGAAGTAGCAATATATAAAGAGACATACAGTAGAGCAATCTCTAAAATGTCAAAAATTACATACGCCTTGATCTAAGAGTAGTCGTCTGGCGTTATCGACTGCATTCAATTGCGTAGTTCTATAATTTTCTGTACGATCAGTGTACTATGATACTCTCAAAACATGGAAATGTCCACATACGCAGGTAGGTTGGTGCTGCCACGCTGCACCGCGCCGCGCCACTGACCAGGCAGCCGTGGCAGCATCTACTCATGCGGATGCATATGGCTCGATGAGGCGATACCGATAGACAGTATTCGATATAGCTGTGTGCAGACGGAGGCGATCAAAGGAAACGAGCACACACTGATGGTCTACGCGCGGCTACTATTTTCAGATCTGGCTACTGCTGCAGCACGCACTAGTGCGTGCTGATTTATTAGAATTAATATTTCACAGTTTGGGGCTTTTTTTGTGATGGGATGGAATTTTCTCTAGAGTTCTTAGGACATGCTCTCACACCTCTCAAATTTAAATTTTAGGGGAGAGTTTCCCTTTAACTGACTGAAGAACGTGCAAAGAAGAGCAGTACAGTTCATCACAGGAAACTATGTTTCCAGAGAAGAGGGCTTTGTCACCCACAAACTGGATGAACTCCAGCTTCCAACCCTACAAGAATGAAAGAGGCAACTCAAACTCACCCTCTTCTACAAAGTGGTCAGGTGGTTGGCGCCAGCTCTTCCTATCTAAAATTTTGCTCAACCAATAAAACCTAAACGACGTATCCGTGCAAAACAATTTGAAAATTTTACTACATCCAATATTATCTAATGACAAGTGACACACAACAACAAGTGTTATAACCCAATCCATGCACAAACTGACCAGTAGTTCTGGTACTCTTATTTTCCGTCTATAATAATCGAGTGGAACCATCTAAGTGACAGTGTTGTAATTTTCGCCTCCTACCAACTCTTTCAAGAAGGCTATCTATACATCCTTTTAGAACACCCTGCGCCCTCTCTCTACTGATGCGTTTGGTTAAATGCCCAAAAGGGCCCTACATTGTTTGCAATTTGTATACATCCAGATCCAGATCTAGACCCATTCGACGATTTCTTTCTTTGTCGTCCACTCGGTACGAATGTGTACAGTGAATCGTGGGTATGAATTGTGATTCTGGTGCACTGACAAGATGTAAAAGACGTCGATTATTCCATAATGAAAATCATTATCGAATTATAATGCGATTTTACACTGTCCTAAAAGATAACTTTTTGTAAAATTAGAGGGGTTAACTAGTTGAAGTCTATTTTCCAAAAATCAGAGTGAATGATTTTCATAATTTTGCAAAATTCGTAATTTTCAGGACTATGTAAATAAATGGTGTTATTTTTGGCAGAAATTTCATCCTTTGAGTACAGAATTCAGAGCCACAAAAAAAAAGAGCATCCAGTGATACGATACACTCTCTCTCTCCTACGTAGAATTTGAGATATCTACAATCTATACATGGATACGATAGTACATTTGTACATTCTTGCCCCATCAAGCCCAAAGGGAAAGTCACTTTTAGTCATTACACTTAAATTACATCGCTGGAATTGCCATACTCACTACTCAACTTCTAAGGCTGTAAGTGTTTTGAACTTCCTCCAGCACAATTTTCATCAATGTTCATCTACATACTGTCAAGAAAAAGTTTAATACCGGTACTTCAACTTAGTTAGACCACACTTGGAATACGCTATTGCAGTATGGGATCTTTACACTGACAAAAAATATTTGTCCATCGTCTTCGAAAGAATCCAGAGACAAGCTGCACGTTTTGTCACCAACACTTACATCAGAGAATCTAGGGTCACTCAACTTCTGAACTCTCTTGGATGGAAGTCACTACATAATTCTACAAGCAAGACGAGAAGCACACCTTCTGACTTGCTTTCACAAGATGTTAAATAATAGATTTGATACTTATATTGATCATTTATCACACACTAAACCCAAACTCATTAGACTATGTAACTGCGACCAGCAGCCCCATACGCATAGCGTAATGAGGCTGCGGACTGTAGCATTCAGGATTGTGACTAGGTAGTATCGCGCCAAAATATCAACTTTAAATCGAAAAATTTATTCAATTTGAAGACTTACCAGTGAAGTTGAAGTATTGACAACAGGGTTCATGCAACGTTTGGTTCTGTCAATAGTCCCTTTCTGTTCGAATCGATGACTTAATGTGACTCGGTCAAGAGAAACCTAGGAGAGCCATACTGAATTGACGGCCAGTGCATGCGCACAAATTTCTAATTCAGTGACCGGATAAGATGTCTGCGTGCGCATGCGCTGGCCATCAATTCAGTGTAGCTTTCCCAGGTTTCTCTCGACCGAGTCACATTAAGTCATCAACTGGAACAGAAAGGGACTATTGACAGAACCAAACGTTGCACGAACCCTGTTGTCAATACTTCAACTTCACTGGCAAGTCTTCAAATTGTATAAAATTTCCGATTTAAAGTTGATATTTTGGCACGATACTACCTAGTCACAATCCTGAATGCTACAGTCCGCAGCCCCATTACGCTATGCGTCGTATGAGGCTGGTCGCAGACGCAGTAATAGACTATGCGGACATTCTCACCAGATTGAAGTACCATCCTCCAGACTGGAAGTCCAAAGGAATTCATTCTTTCCTCACACAATTAAAGCATGGAATGAACTTCCCCCTTCTGTAATCACACAACCAAACTGATCCAGCTAACAGTGTTAAAGAGATGTTACTCAATAATGAAGTAGACAAAAAACGTCCACCCTTCAGCACCTCCAGTTAAAGGGATCGTACAGTTTTGGTTGAGACCTAATTTCAGGTTTCTCACATTTTTGGTGAGATAATGAGAAACCTCTTATGAAATATGAAAGAGCATGTAATTCTATGAGGAATTCAACGTTTATTTGATGAAAATTGGTTTTGAAATGGCTGAGATATCCAAAAAAGAGTGATTCTTATAAAGTGTGGGACCCACACTTTATTACGATCGCTTTGTTTTACTTTGTTTTTGGATGTTTCAGTCATTCCAAACCCGATTTTCATCAAATAAACTTTGAATTCCTTTTGAAATGGTATGCTCTGTACTTTATCATAAGTGTTTTCTTGGTATCTCGCAAAAAGTTAAAAGCCCAATTTTCATCTCCACCAATTCTGTACTGTCCCTTTAAAACTCCAGTGGGAGTATAAATTCAGGAGGATCCCAACCAAGTACCAAGTTTAATACAGAAAGTGGAAACAACGTAACCAATGCTCTCGGTCTGCAGCAATCGACGCCAACATCATGCATCATCAACACCCCTTAGAAAATAGTTGGTGGGACTGTTCGACTGTCGTGTAAATTAATATTTAATAAATTCCAGGTGAGGAATCTCTTATAATTTGCCTCAAACTCAAATACGAGGCGATGATACTCCGACGAGACTACTTGTCATCGTCTTTTTTGCAGCTAAAATTATGCTCCGAATTATGCCATACATAAACTTACCAGTTTTTCTTTTGTTTGCAGCAGGAACTCATTCATCTTGGCTGAGGAGATTCAGTGGAGTTGGCTAGTAAACGAAAGCTGAGCTGGTGTACGTATGGAGTCAACGCCGTGAAGTGTAGAATCTATGCGGTGCATGCATGCAATGCAGTGTTTGACACCGCTAGACTGCTGGGCGCACAAACTGCACTGGTGACTGAACTGTAGTACAGCTGTATTAGTGTTTGACACCAACGTCCTGTTGTGATTGCACTGGCCAACGCTGAGGGCAGCAAATGTTATCTACACTAAACACACGACCATGCTGTAACATTACTATTATTGATGTTATTGATGTTTTCATAATTCACATAATGAGCTCTTCTTCCAGGCCAAATTTCATGCAGAAACACTCATCCTACTAAGAGATATGTTAGATAAGACATCATGATAACCCATTGACGTCAGTGTAAATGACAGACACATTTTGCTCTTTTACGAGAAATGTCACTTTTGTCACTTGCTTCCTTTTGCCAAAGTAGGGCAGTGTTGCCGCTGATGTTTATCCTCTGGTAGAGATTAGCGGTTGTTGCTCGCTTGCATGATTAATAATTCAACATTGACCTCCACTAAGTTGGCATATAATGTAGTTGATCAGATGGTATCGATCAAAAAATGAATAAAACTATTCAACCAGGTGTTCAAGGCTTATTTTTCATTGATACTATCTGATCGATTATACATTATACTCTGAGTTACCTTTGAATTACCTGGTAATTCAGGTTATTCAAAGTTGGCAGTTGCTCATAGTAGGCCCTATCAATAAAATTAGCCTTGGGCACTCATTTGAAAACTTTTATTTACAATTTCAGAAATAGGCCTACTCTTTGAGTATGAATAAAACCCCCAAATCAGACATCGAAATGAATTTTCTTCGGAGAATTTCATATGTATTTTGTTGCTTTTTAAAATTCGTTATGTATTCCTTCTTTTTTTTTTTGTTCTTCATCGTTTCTATTTATGTTATTCTAGAGTAGGTGATGATAGCCAAAAGGGATGTAATATTAGAAATTCCAGGAAAAACAATGTCATTCATCTGACACTTCTTGTAAACCTATACATTGTACATTTTGTACACACAAAAGACATTGGAAACTGCCATTTTCGGTGACATTGGTCATAAAAATGTGTTAAATCTCGGCAAGCATAACTCCGATTTTCGTGAATAGGGTCTCAAAATGTGCGCAAGATGTGGAAAAAATGTCAAGAAATTTCAGCGAAAAAAAAAATGTGACTGAAACAATTATGGCAAAAAAAATGTCGGGGGGGGGGAGTCTGAGAAGAAAGAGTAAAAATGTTACAAGCTCAGCAGCAAAAATTCGATCAAAATCGAATCTTAAAAGCAAGGAAGTTATGAAATTTTCAGGATCCGCTATATAGTTTTCACAAAACAGTTTTCGAACAGTCTATATGTATATGAGCTTATTATGATGTTGTCACCTCACAATTTTCCGTTGATCGTGTACAAAAAGGAGATGTTGAAAATATTCCTGCCATAAAAATGTAAAGTGTTATTATACCTGGCTGAATAACTTCAAATTATGATCAGTCAGATATATCGTCGGCGTTTTCACGAACCGACGCTATTTCGTTTTTGAGCGAAAATGCAGTTCTGAGAAAATCGCGTTTAAAGATCTCACAAGTTTTAGACAACGTTATCAATGACTTTTCCTGTCTTGTGTGTGAAAATTTTGACAGGGTGATGAGAGTGGAAGTTGTTCTTCATATCCATAGTGTAATTTTAGTGTGAATTCAAAAAATCTACGAGATTTCTGTCTTCAAACTCACTGCGTCGGTTCGTAAATCCATCGTTTCTTGCGCGCACCATAGGCTATGTACTTAAGCGCGGGTCTCACGAACCGACGTAAGTTGTATTACGCCGGTTCGTGAGACCCGCCCTGTAGGGCCTGTACAATAGGTAACGTGCAATACGCGTGTATTTACGAACCGTCGCTATTTCATTTTCGTATGTGTTTACATACAAATATTGGGGCTATACCTGCCTATCAACAATAACCTTATTAATTGAAATTAATTGTCATGTAATGATTGTTGTGATGATTACAATACATTTAGTGATAATTAAGATGATAATACAAGCCAGTTTCTCTTAATTGTTCTAAAAAGAGTGTTATTGTTTTCATCTTCATTTCGTACACGCATGTATTGTTATTATAGCTGTGGTTGATCGTTCCAAAGATTTCTTTGCCCCCCCTTTTTGTGGATATATTATTTAACACTTTTGCACGTGGACATCTATCATTTGGTAATACATGTACTCGGTATACTGTGTTCCATATTTTTTTACTTTTTACTGTTTTTTAAAACTTTTTTAACTTACTTTTTTATTTTTTCACATTATTTTTAATTCAAATTCAGTTCACTTCTTTCATAATAATTATGAATGTTTGTTCTAAGATGAAGGATACCGCTAAATCTTGGGAAAAAGACGTGCCAGTCAGTAATAATTACTTGTATTTACTCATCTTTCATACTCATGCATGCACTCTGTTATTTCTTTCTCTGAAATAATCTATTAATTTCTTTATTTCTTATTATTCCACATATTTGTGACATTTACTTTGTCACAATTTTTATCAGTGTCATTATTGTCATTTGGCTCGCATGCGAATTCACTCATAATTCCTCATTTTCTATCTTTCTCTTTCCTGCTCAACAGATTCTATGATAGCTGCACCTGATCATATAAAAACATAAAACTCATCCTGCATGCACTCTTCGAAACTGATAAACTCCTAAAAATACATAAATATCAACACTATCAGAATTTCAAGCTTCATTTTAAATATTTAATAATGGTCACGTTTAATTATGCCTTTTGCAGCAATATATTGAAGAGGTACATTATGTAATCGAAGAAACATAGGTCCTCAATAAAATATCAAATTTGAATTATTCAGAGATGAGTAATGACAATGGGAAGGATAACAATTGTGGAAGAGCTCCATAAATCAATACATATCTAATGGCAAATGGAGATGGAATCAAGATTCAAGAATATGTGTAATTCAAGTTCATTATTATGTCAGTTCTTGTGTGTTCACAAAAAGAGGAACACAGTTCGAACATGCACACCAAATCTTACATCGTACATTTACATCTATAGAGTGCGGACGGAACATATACAAGAGAAAGAATAACATTCTCAAATCAATATATCAAGCATAACTATGTATATGAACACAAAAAGATGTTGCTGCGTATGCATGAAGCTTGAGAGTGCTGCAACACCCATATGCTCAGATAAAAACTTGATGTATATCATACAAAAGAGAAGAGGTACTGCATGTACATGTAGTTACACTATTCACAGGACAGTAGAGAAAAAGCACGAGAGAGAGAAGGAAATGGGTGTCTAAAATAGGTCGATGTAAGGAGTGCCAAGCCAATTAAGTCTCTAATAGAAGTCATACATATATAAGGAAACAAATTAATCACAACATAAATGATCGTGCTCATGTTAACCAATAATTAGCACCTAACAATGTGTGTAGAAAGCCCATGATATCAGCCTTTCGCCCCGTAGGCTTGTTACATATGAGAAAAGAGAAATTTTGGCCGACCCCCCCCCCCCCCTCCCTGTGAATCCTTGATCCACCAGTACTACATGTATAAACACATTCTGAGAATGTGTTTTTGTACATGTACTAGCAAATTCACCAGAGGGGTGGGGAAATTCGGCCAAAATTGTGTGTGGCTAAAATAATTAAAAAGAAAGGTCATCAGCAAAACTACGGGGTGGATGCAGACGAATTTTCATGTGATGACTAAAAAAAATGCAGCTAAAGGAAAAAAAAAAGACGGCGGAGAGGGGCCAAGGCTAATTTGACTCCCTCCCCCCCCCCCCCCCACCAAAAAACAAACAAACAATCACCACTGTTTTACAGCACCTTTAAAGGACTCTTAATTTTTTGTTTGTTAAAAACAAACGTCTCGAAGTAAAGAATTCCATATTGTAGGCAAAATGTAGACCGATACAGTGTATAAAGTGTACATCCCAAGCTATTAAAGAAAAAAAAACAGATTATGAATATCATTTAAAGTAAGAATTTCAGTGTGTTTAATCATCTTTAGTTGAGTTGCAAATGACATGTACATATTCAATAAGAGCAGTAAACTTCGAAGCGCCCCCAAGCCCTTCTATACTTTATTATTCATGTGTAAAGGTAGCGCCAGGGCACTTCGGTGGTCTAGTGGTTATGACGCTGGTCTAGTAATCCAGAGGTCGTGGGTTCGAATCCTGCTTGGGCTGCCTGTGATTTTTTTTTTTCACAGCAGCCTACAAACTGCACACTGCAGTTGCCTGCGTTACTACGGATGGAGACAAATGAATAATCTATTATTTTAATATACAATGTTTGACATCGTTATTGCAATCACTTTCTTTAATTGTAAATTTAGAGACATAATGAATTATTATTAAAAGAAATCATATTTCTGTATTTTGTTGTGAGTTTGCATGGGAACATACACGTATCATAATTTACAATTTTAGTTAAATAAAGAACATCTTATAACAGAACTGTCTAGTGATGGTCGAATAGTTATGTCAATTTGTTATAAGTCCCATCAGTTACATGGAGTGCATGTTCCCATGTTTATAAGAATCATACGTGACACATTCAAAGTGGGTTGAAGACAACAAAATAATAAATAAAAGAATAAAGGAGAATAGAACTTAATCTGATTACAGCATCATCTAAATATTGCCAATGTGCAAAATCTATCAAGATTTATCACAAGGTTATGATTACCACACAAAACCTTCAAGATTTATTATCATGAAATACATACCAATGAACACTTAAAAAAATCTAACATTCCATATCCACATGAAGCTTTCCTTGATATAAATGTCTCTCTGTAGTGTTATTAAAGTGTAGCAAAATTGTAATTACGACATCACAGAATGGAATGCATTGTTTTCACCTTCAATCTTAGGATCTCCTTTCATGTTTCCACTTTACAATCACATTTCACTATAGATATACCGTCCTTATGTTGTCGCCCTTCATCCCAATTTCTCCCTTCTATCCTATCTGTAGATTGTCTTCTTTCCTAAGCCATTGTATTCACATTCCTTGATGATCAGCACGATGCTGTACTTTTTTCTTCTTCTCTGAAACAGTCCAGCTCTTCGCTACTGCATGGCATCAGTCATCTGAAAGAAAAGACAGAAATTAAGAACTTTCCATTAAAATCAAACATCATGATACAAGATACAACTGTCATTTTGAGAAAAAGAAATCAGCCAACTAAACTGTAGTTGAAATTATTTTGCTCTATTTATATTAAACATAAAACAAAACGGTACACAGGATCAAAGAATGTCAAAAAAATACTGCTGTTCGTCTTTGATGCATATTCAAATTGTCTCGCCTTTTACATATTTTAATGATGCAAGATCTTATGACTAGCACTTAGTAAGTCTCATGTAGAATTTAAATTATTATTCACATGAATAAATCTACATGTCCTTGTAAACAAGGCATTGCTTTGAAAAAGCTGAATATTACTACCTGCATTTGGGAAACAGTCTACGACAATCAAACTTGTTTATTATCAGAGACTTTAACATCATAATTAGACCTAGACTCTACATTACCATTGTATTCACATCCGTTGGTGATGTACACGACCCTGTACTTTTCCTTTTCTTTTCTGAGACAGTCCAGTTCTTCGCTACTACATGGCACCAGTCATCTGAAAGAAAAGAAAGAAATTAAGAACTTTTGATTAAAATCAAACATCATGGTACAAGATACAACTTTAATTTTGAGAAGAAAAAAAAAATCAGCCAACAAAACTGAAGTTGAAATTATTTTGCTCTATTTATATTAAACATAAAACAAAATGGTAGGCCTATGCAGGATCAAAGAATGTCAAAAAATGCTGCTGTTCGTATTTGATGCATATTCAAATTGTCTCGTCATTTACACATTTTACTGATGCAAGATATTATGTTTAGCACTTAGTAAGTCTCATGTAGAAATTGAATTATCATTCACATGAATATAAATCTACATGTATTTGTAAACACGGCATTGCATTGAAATAGCTGAATATAACTACATGTACCTGCATTTGGGAAACAGTCTATGACAATCAAACCTGTTTCTTATCAGAGACTGTAACATCTTAATTACACCTAGACTCTACATTATCATTCAGCTTTTAAAGGTATTAACCATTCACCTATAAAACACTGGCATTGTCATGTGCATCATATTTCTTTGATACTGCACATATTTTCATGAAGTCTGTGCAAGAATGCAAATGAAACACGTCTGCTGTTTGGTATTTATGAAAAAAAAAATATCACTAACCCGGAAGTCCTTGGCCTTAGGAATAACACGTGGCGAGTTAGTAGGAATTGACGTTAAAATAGAATAAGAATAGATCTACTAAATAGGCCTTTGCCTCATGAATGTCTGGTCTAATTATAGACTAAGTGAAGTCTAGACCTTTCACTTTTAAGTTACCAGTGGCACACAGAATTTATATTATAGATCTAGACTACATCTAGATCTAGACATCTAATACTATTACATCTTGGCAACTTTTGTCTTTGTGACACGAAATTAACACGTCACGGATGATATTGCGGCGATATCCAACAGGATGACAGTACCACTATTACTGAATCAGTAAGTTGACATAGATAACTAACATCAACTTGTTAACGTACGTTAGAGATGGTACCATTATACAATAACCGGTGACACTGACACTGACAGATCTAACGACTACGTTTAGACTAACGTTAAAGAGTTAGACTCGCCATCTCAGTAAGTCGGCCAAAGACAAAGTCAATACAGGGCTAAGTCAGTGTTACTGTTATGTTAGGCCTAACAAACGTTAACGGTTGCTCGGTTAGGTTAGGTTTACCAGGACTCAAGAGTCCTGGTTAAATCAGTCGAGGGACATTTCTTAGAAGTCCTTCGATTCCAAGAATAAAAAGGGTGAAAGAACAAAGGGAAAAAAGGAAAGAAGAAAGGACAAAAGATTATGTATGGCTGCTGTGGAAATCGACAGCGCTACTGTATCACTATCAATCACGCGTAAATATGTAAACGCCATTTGGTTGGGCCGCATTCACAAGTTTTAGGGAAAAAAAGCCCCACCGCTGTGCTTCAAAGGTACTCCACTCGAACTAACGTATAATGTCACATATCTACACACAGTACGGTACTAGGGCTGAATTCACAAGTATACTAACACTGCACTGTACAGGAAAGCCACCTAACCTGTAAACTACTCGTAGTGTTTAGGTAGTATCACTAGACCACATACTGTCATAGATGACATCTACACCAACGCTGCACACTGGCACTGGTCCGACGGTCCCTGACCAGGAAAAATCACTGTTGGACACTGACCAGTAACTTTTTCAGGAATGGACCAGTAAAAATTGGGGGAAAAAAAGGGTGGACTCTACCTACTATTACCACTAGTCTAGATGTAGATCTAGAGCTAGACTATAGACTCTGTGTTAATTTGACTTGGTCTTAGACTTCAGCTGATCTTAGTTTTAGTAACTGGTATTACAAGTAAAGTCTTAACTTAGACTTAATAGTTAAACTTGAAAGTTAAAGTGTAACATGTCTAACTTTATTCTTTACTCTTCCTTTGAGTTTTACTTTTAGACTTTTTACTTTTTGTTTAGTTTAGTAGGCCTACTTAGTCAATCTCATGTCAAGTCATGATTTCATTTTCAACTCAAGTCAAGGCATAGCCATGAGTGTCTTCGAGACTTTGACATCTTGCATGTCTTGCACACAGACGTTACGACTACAGTACTCAGTAGTCTCAGAAGTAACGACATAAGTTGAAAAGAAACTATAAATAATATGATTTGGGATCTAATTTGAAATTGGATGGCGTTTACAGACTAGGCTTCATAAGCATCACGCGATTGAATACATGGGACTACACTCTACCGCAATTAATGGTTATGGTAGTCCAACTGAAACTGTTATTTTGAGCATGATTTTAATAGGATTATAGCTTACCATTCACTTCACTCGTGGACAGTGGGCTGGCTTAGGTCGTCATTCATCTTTCAGAAGGTTTGGTTCTCACTCTGAGATCTGGATTAGGGCCAAAACCTAATTCTAGGCCAGTAAGTTGAACAAAGCTCAAAATAATGCAACTGCGACGGTTCGTAAAACCCGCATTGCTCTTCACCCTAGCAATTCGGGTTTCACGAACCGGCGTATCTTTCCTGCGTCGGTTCGTGAAACCCCTTTTTCTCAATTTCTCGATATTTCGAGTACCGTCGTTTTTTTCTTTCTTTGATAAAATTAAGACTAATTAATTTTGTGATCTAAAATTTGGGGATTTGGTAGAGTTTTAAAAGCACTTTCATTTGGTACGAATATCTCGATTTTGAAAATTTTGACCAAAATCGAAATAGCGTCGGTTCGTGAAAACACCGACGATATATATTAGGATTTGAGACTGTGGCCTAATCGCGTCTTAACACAAATATGATAAATGAATAAATAAATGAATAGATAGATAAACAAACAAATAAATAAATAAATAAATAAATACAAATAGAAATAAAAATGTCAAGATATTGTGTACAAATTATAAACGGTAAGTTGTGAGGTGTTGACATTATCAACTCACTATATTTGCATATTAATTTATTACACCGACTGTTTAAGATCTGCAGTGAAGAAATGCGATGCTTCACGATATTATTTTTTAACTGATTCTAATCAAACTTTCACCATTGTGCTCGTGAAATTTTCCTCTTTCTTTTCAAACTAACTTTGGACTGGTCTGGTGTTCCTTTTAAGGCATTTGACGCTGTTGGGCTTCCCATTCTTTTGAATGAACTTTCTGCATGGCATACCGGTGTATAAGTGGACACTTTGTTACGGTTTGCACATAAATACCTCACTGATAGTCTGATATCTGTACGTGGCTACTCATAGACGTCAATTAACTCGAATATCCTTTATGTCATCCATCAAGACTTTATCTCGAGGCTAATCTTGTTTAATACAATATTGACGACCAAGTATTCAGTATACTTTCCACGATATGTTTTATATAATTAACATCATAATAAACACGTCAATTATCAAATGCTTTAACGGTACACATTTAGATTAATTTTGCATTATATATATATATATATATATATATATATATATATAATTTGTATTTGTCTATTTCTAGTGACGGCGTCTGAATACAAGCTCCTCATTTCAGTGGATCACTCTTTTCCATCGTTTTATTTATTCATTTTTTTTTTGCCATTGCAGAGTGTGCATTTTTTCTCGATATGTAATTGTCCATAATATATATTTGTATTGCTTTATGACTTGTACTTTTTTCAAATTGTCCAATAATATGAATTGACAAATGTATACTCTGTGCAATGTATTTCTTTTTGTTTTGATTTATGGAAATAAAGTGCAGTTGAATTGAATCGAATTGAATTGAAAATAAAGATGTGAATCATTGTTTTGCGCGCTATCTGGAGACGCCGATGGCACGGTAATCTAAATCGTGAGCAACAATTAATTAAAGGATTTAATTTAAGGATTTTTACGTGGTTGTGTAAACTCTAATTTGAGATTCAATTGTGATAAAACTGTCTCAGCATATACCATAGGCGCCGGAAGTGGGGGGGGGGCAGGGGGGGGGGGGGCAAAACGCATTTTTGCCCCCCAAAAAAGCCCCCCCGAAAAAAATGAAAAATAAATAAATAGATACATTAAAAAAAAAAAAATATATATATATATATATATATATATACATGTATATATAAATAAAATACAAATAGGGAAATTCATTAGCTAAGACTAGTAGCCTAATTCTAACTCTCATAAATGTTTAGACATTCATTTTTCGTTGCGCGTGAGCAGATGATCTCAACCGCATTCAACGGTAACCGTTGCAGTTTTTAGAGGCCTTTGGCTATGGAAAATCGTGTAAATATCAAAATGTTAGCTTTAAGCACTGGCGGATTTAGAGGCGGGCACAACAAGTTACTGGCCCATGCCAACCCTCCTTTTGAAGCAACTTTTTTTAAAATTCTTCTTTGTTTTGTAATTTTATACGTGTGCACCCCCCCCCCCCCCCCTTTGAGAAAAAAAAAATCTTCCATACGTCCCTCTTCCAACGCTAGTTGTTACTAACGTGACACCTGACGTAGGTATAGCGCTCCCGGAAAATAGTTTTAACCCCCGCCCGCACCGCCCCCCCCCCCCCCTTCTTAATTTCCAAAGCGAAAAAATATAGCTACAAACGGCAGTTTTGGGACTGTAAAATGTCAAAATTTTCAAGCTCGTTCGCTCCGCTCGCTCGCATTCAATCGCTATGCCATTCTCCTGATGTTGCTGCCAGTAATTGCCAGCATACCAGTTGCGCCCGGTGCGTCCCCCCCCCTTAATTTCCAAAGCGAAAAAAAGTATAGCTACAAACGGCAGTTTTTATACTGTAAAATGTCCAAATTTTCAATCTCTCTCGCATTTAATCGTTATGCCATTGTAAAAGAGAATGTTACTGCCAGTAATTGCCAGCAGTTGCGCCTGGGCCGCACCCCCTCCCCCCCCCTTAATTTCCAAAGCGAAAAAAAATATAGCTACAAACGGCAGTTTGGGGACTGTAAAATGTCGCTCGCATTTAATCGTTATGCCATTCTCATAACGTTGCTGCCAGTAATTGCCAGCAGTTGAGCCCGGTGCGCCCATACCCCTTAATTTCCAAAGCGAAAAACATAGCTACAAACGGCAGTTTTGGGACTGTAAAATGTCAAAATTTTCAAGCTCGCTCGCTTCGCTCGCTCGCATTGAATGCATTGTTATGCCATTCTCCTAATGTTGCTGCCAGTAATTGCCAGCAGTTGCGCCCGGTGCGCCCCCCTTAATTTCCAAAGCGAAAGATAGCTACAAATTAACGGCAGTTTTGGGACTGTAAAATGTCAAAATTTTCAAGCTCGCTCGCTCCGCTCGCTCGCATTTTATTGTTATGCAATTCTCCTGATGTTGCTGACAGTGCTTGTCGTTTCACACCGTCATTCCATAATCCATGTAAGGAAAACTTACAATGTTGCTCAATGACTGCGTTGTTGAATGTATCACATTCCGTAATGTATTGTAGTCCCATTAAGTTTGCAGACTGACAGCGCACGCACACACGCACAAGCATACACACCCTCAAAATTGCTCTTCCACAAGGTGCCCCCCCCCCCCAATGTCTCGACCCATGGTACGCCATTGTACACATTATATATATGTATGTGTGTGTGTGTGTGTGTATGTGTATATTGTGTAACATATGTATGGTCTATCGTGAGCCCCCTCCAATATTTGCCCCCCCCCCCCCCAATCCAAAACTGCTTCCGGCGCGCCTGGCATATACAGTATACTTTGTTCTCAAATGATGTTGACAAAATGTAAGGAATTAACTTTGAAAGTGTGGGGAATGTATGTGTCATACACAATCTATGAAAAATCATCAAATGTTACTGGATCAGTACTTGGAGTCTACATATAGATGATATGTGTGTTCGAATGAGTTAATATTTGGAAGTAGTTTATAATGCAACGCTACTTCTTAAATGGTGATTGAGGGGATAATAACGATATTGTGGAACATCTATAAAGCTAAATATAACGCCTTTAATATGTGGAAACATACTTATCAGGAGTAAGCTATAGTGCTAAATTCATATAGTTTTAATTTTATTGTATTCTCAGTTGTAATTTTACACTTGATTGTTATGTTATTTGTATGAATCATGAAAATCAAATAAAACGTAAATACAAAAAAGAAAAAGAAAAAAAGAAAGGAGTGAGGTAGTGCAGTGACCTATATACCAGATTAGGCTGGGAACTGTTTGCAAGTGATGGTATTATGATTTTGAATGTCACGGGGGGGGGGGGGGCATCCCACAAGACCGACACCCATGAGTCATACAGCCCGCGAGTCCTACAGCCCATGAGTTCGACACTAGGCAAATAAAGCCCATGAGACTGACACTAGGTAAAAAAAACCTACGAGTTCGACAGATACAACAATGTATTAATGTGTCGGTCTCTTGGGCCTTGTTTGCTTATTGTCAAACTCATGAGCTGTATATGACTCGTGGGCTGTATAACTCGTAGGCTGTATGACTCGTGGGTGTCGGTCTCATGACGTGCACCCGTCACGGTTAGCAAAATACTTCATGAATATTCATAATCACCTCCGCACTGGAAAGAATCCTTTTATTTTTCTCAATATGCCCATCTATATACTCGGGTGTAATGAGAGCTTGAATATGGCTCTATCTTCATATCGGAAATTAAAGTCTATAGACCTGGATTCATTGAAAGATGACCTACGTTCATCCAGACTTTGCACTGACACTCCGAAGGATCTACATGAACTTGTTGACTGCGAACGCAACCTTGTCACAAGCCCTGGATGATCACGTTCCCCTCTTGACAAAGAAGATCTCATCGCACAATCTTGTTCCTTCATACAACAATGATGTGAAGACAGCTAAAAGGCTCAAGAGACGAGCTGAGCGTGAATGGAGGCGCACACGTTCTGACACTGATCTTGCTGAATATAAGGAGAAGAGAACATGCGCAAATAATGTGATGAGCGCTGCACGGCACGACTTCTACACATCATTCATTGACAAGCACAAGTCCAACCCACGTGAACTGTTCCAGTGCACAAATAAGCTACTTGGACGCAAACAAGATGTTAGCCAAGGACGGACTATTTTATAGTGTAATTATTTATTTTTGATTACTTATTTTTTATTTACCTATTTTTTTTTTCTATCAAGCTGCTCCCCGATATGATAACCACCCTTTTCCCCATAGTGTGTCATCTTTCGCCCATAAATCAATTTCATTTTTTCCTTATTTTTGTTAATTCTAAGGGTAATGTATTGCATGAATACTGGGTTTTGTTCGATTGTTTTGTAAGTCGTAGCATCTTCTTTTAATCTACTGCTTTTATTGTTATGAATACATATAATTCGTAACATCAATCACGAACCCCGTGTAGGACAAAGCTGAATTGGCGATCTTTTCGAATTCATTGCTCGAATAACTGCTTCCTTTCTCATTGGATAAAAATTTTTTTTTTATGTCGTTGAATGTATTTTTTTTTTAAATCAGCGTATGTTTTGTTAAGATTTTTACCCTCGAATAATGCAAAAACTAATAGATACAAAGACCATAAAGAAATGTATGTCCCACGACACTGGATGTAGATTTAAAAAAAAAAAAATAACGAAACATGAAAGGTAACGGAAGAGGCCACACCGAGGCGATCTACATTATACGATGCACTTTTACGGTAATTTTGACAATTAAAGCGTAATGCAAATGATAAGTTTAGACATTTTAAATCGCATAATTATATGGTAACAGTGGTGAATCATAATATCCCATGCAAATGACTGAATAATGTTAAAATGCAGTTGTAAAAAGGTAGCAGTGTCAAACATTTTGATGTTTAAATTGACGACTTATTATTACCCAAACCCTCTGAGGGGCAGCTGGGGTATACAGATGTCATTGGCATGGATTTTCTATCGCTGAAGGGAAGGTAACTCTATGGTAATTGGTTCAATTCTGCCGGGGAACTAGGGCGGATCCAGGAATTCCGTAAAGAGGGGGCGCGTTTACCAAATTAAAGGGGGGCGCACGCACCCCTCCCCCATTTCTTTCTTTTTATTTCTTTTGTTTCAACAAAAAATAAAGGGGGCGTGCGCCGGTTGCGGTCCTCCCTGGATCCGCCCCTGCTAGGGTTCTTTGGATTAGGAGGCAGACACGCTATACTGACTGAGACAAGTCACCGAAGCGCATGCGTTGAGAAACAAAGCACCAAACAGGTTATAGTCATCGCTTTCTTCATATAATATCATATATATAAATATATATATATATATATAATCATATATACATATATATATATTATTGTTATCATTATTATTATAATTACAATTATTATTACTATCATTATTAGCATTATTATATCATGAATATACATTAAGAACGATTGGAAACTTTGTAACGCTGAAATAAAAAAAAACATTTATCGCAAATAAAGACTGATGGCAAACTTCTTGATATCAGAAAAAAAAACGAAGCAAAAAAAAAAACAAACAAACAAACAAACAAACGTCTATGTCACCCGGCTTCGGGTGAGAATATTTACTTTGATGGTGAATGACAGAAAAAGAATTACAAGGACGGCCACTTTGCTCAGTCGGTAGCGCGTCTCCCTCCAGAGCCAAAGGACCCGAGTTCGATGCCCGAGTCTAACTGAGCAATATCGTGTGTAATCATACCATCCCCTCTAGTAAGCGGCAAAACACTCTGTCCCTCAGAGGGGACATTTATGGAAATCCCATGTGTGAGAGAGTCACAACTCATGTAAGCATAAGTTCCCGCTTCATTCTTTCATTTCAAAGAGCAGGGTGCATAACCAGATGAAGTGGTCCCGCCTCACATCAACTTGGATCCCATGGAAGACCAGCTAATTCAGGTGAATATGGGCTATTCAGTCATCTCATCAGATGGAAAATGAAACAATCAAACAAACAAGGAAACTCTGAAAAGTATTGACATAATGGGCAAGACACAAAGAGTATTAAGAAAAGCGACGCGAACAGGACAGAACGGCGTGCTAACGTACACCACTGACAAACATTTAGTGTTACAATAAATCTTTTCAGTCAATCATCACGAGTTACTAAAAAAAAAACCAACAACAACTTGTTTTCTGGAATACCCACATGGGCTGCAGGTATTATTGTTATAATTTCCCGTTACCGAGATACTAGTAAATCAAATCATTACTTTCAAACAGTCCCGCCGTGCGAAAAGACGTTGAACGTCTACTAGAGAATTACAAACCAAGCTCAACGAGTCTTTTTCTCAACGGACGTGGTAACTGATCAACTAAAACTCGAGTATCATCCATAGCAGTGTTAGTCATTACAGAAAAATGAAGATAAGAATGACAACCAATCATCCTTACATCAACGCGGGAAATAAGTAACATTTCGGAGGGTCTTCATCTTGGACGTTAAACAGAAAGTCAAAGATCCGTCTGTCCGGAGGAGTCTTATATTTTTGACGTTATCGCTCTCGTCCGTATAGGAGGGGATCCGTGAAGCCAGACGCACTAGTCTCCACGGAACATATCCCCGACGACCAGATACAGACCGATCTTTCGGTCAACTTGGACATACAGCCGACATATAGTAATAGTATTCAAGGGAGATCATTACTATCGATAGGTACTTAGAATGAATACACAGTGTACTATTTTATAAACTCAGACTCCAAAGTACAAGTTAGCGGGTTTGCCGAAGAACGTCTTTTTCCCGAAGTTGCTAGCCATTTGCCCGAAGTTACTAGCCATTTCCCCAAAGTCACTAGCCATTAAAAAGAAGAAGAAGAAGAAGAAAAAAGGAAGAATGTAATGAGGATCAGTATCCCATCAAAATATCTGTTAGCAAAATGCAGGGGATTCCCCTTAATTTGTTTACAGTATTAATTTGCCAATTTGTAAACATACAGACTAAACACGTATATAATCGATATAAATCACAGATTTTCATCAAATTCCCGTGTCAATATTTCACATTTTGATTCATAAATGTATCTCATTTACAAAGTAATCAATATATTTTAATTATATATTTCAACAAGGAATATAGAAATACTCTCCCACTCATAAGGGTCACGCGCTCTGATAAGTCACGACATCGCAAAAGCGCTCGTCCGCTGTGAGCTAGCTAGCTACACTACGGACACGGGGAAATGCCGAGTGTGTTCCCACGGCCACTCTCTCTAGCTCTCCTGTGATGTGTTGATGTGTAATATGTATTGCATTACAACGAGGTTCGAGGGTAGTGTTTGTGCAGCTCCAGAGCCACCACACACAGTACCGAGTAGTTTACCAGTAGTTTGCCATTTTGCCATCAGACACAATGCGTTGACCAACCGAACCTTGTTTTGTGAATGGAGGTGATCGATGACCGTGTGATAGTGATGCCTGTTGTATATAGGGTTGCAGCCACGACTCAACCAGAGAGATGAGCTGACAGAATTCTCACCTAAGGCCTAAACAACAGCGTATCTGGTGACAAAAAAGTTTCAGCAAGCCAGAACTGGAGCTGCCTCTACTGGATGGAGCTGGAGCGGGAGGGTGCACGGGTGTTATGTTGATTAGTTACTGACTGTGCGAGTGTCATGAAGTTGAACTTTTTGTTGTTGACGAACATTTGTATTGACGATCCAGTGATAGTGTGGCAGTGCCAGTGGTGTCGAGTCAGTAATATTGGAACAGTCATTGGAAGTAGACTTTAGAGGATCTAGATTTAGTAGATCAAGATTCTAGAATACCCACATTTCTAGTACAAAGTGCAGTGCAAGTGTTTCTGTTACTGCACTACCGATTTGATAGCTCAATAAATTTACTATCCTATCGGAGACAAATGCTGCTGTAGTGCACAGCGCACACTCACTTTCAGTTTCATGATGGCTGAAGCGGTTCGACCGAAGAAGAGAACAAAGAAGAAGGTTAGAACAAATATTTCAGTTGTTACCCAACACTTAACAAGTTAAATACTGTAAGAGTGTTCAATCTAACATCATGATATGAAGTTTATTAGAAAGTTGCATGTAACTTTTAGCTTTCACGGTCTAAATACCCAACAACAATTTTGCACCAAGATAAAAGTGTCAAAAATTTAGTTTTCTATGTCTAATTTATGTACCACTTGCTCCATTTGAAACAAAATACTAGAATATTTACACTCTTGTGGCGAGTTCAGGCATTGTCATAGATCTAGTTGGGACCAATCCAAAAATTATCAGAGTTGACTTTGTCAAATCAATTCATTCACATTAAAGATATAACAGCTTGAAGTAGCAATCATATACTTTTTAATACAGCCGGATGAATGGATACAGGCAGTGGATGCTTTGCATGCATCTGCAGTTCGTAATCTTGCTGCATCTGACGCATCGCGTAGCAAAGACAATAGTCTCGCCGCATACTAGTTGTAAGAGTTCTGTGCATCAGACGTTTTGCGTAACAGCAAAGAAAATAACTGCATCCTCTGCCTAGATTATCTAGGCTCGGCTACCCTGCCCATGACCCATGTTAGCTTTAATGTACAGATGCATGCACATTTGGCAAGTAGGGAGAGACAGTGTGCATCTGTGTGTTAGCTAGCCCGACCAGATGTGACTTCTGTACAGCGACAGGACTGTGAATGTTATGTTAGCTAACAAGGGTAGGGTAGATTAGAATGGTATGGCAAGATGAGTGTGGAGGGGACACATAAATTTACTGTATGCGCCAAATATTTTGCAAGGCTTTCATTTTTGTGAATTCGCGAGCCAGGTGCTATTTGCAAATGTCAAAACATGAAAATATCAACTCTCTTCCCAACAGTGGACGCATGTATTCCTCCATTCAAAACTGTACTCTACAATTGCAAATTTAACCACTTGCCAAATTGTAAGGAAGAAATTAGACTTGCCAAATATTTGGCGTATACAGTAGTTCAAATCTTTCCATTAAGAACTCTAAGTTGACCATCATATGTGATAGTAATAATATTAATTTTCAGGATAAAGAGGCACATATGGCAGTCTTGCTCATCAGGTACAGTTCCTTGTGATAAAGTACTAATAAACCCCTGTTACTTTGTGCACGAAGCATTATTACTTGGTACCTCTGTGTGAATTTCCAAAGCTCAATAAAGTGGAATGTGAATTGTAAGTGTGCAAAAACTGATGTTTAATTTTCTCATGTAAAATCTGTGTAATGCTTAAATTCCTTTTCATAGGCTTCCAAGAGTAAGACAATAGCTTCCACTCCGCTTGATGAATCCCCACTGGACTCCAAAATAGGACTGACGGCAGATCAAGAGCAAAGGGATGCAGAACAAGATGTAGGAGCTACAGAGCAGGAATTGAAGGCGGATGCTTCTGTCGTTTCCCAAGCTGAAGGTGAAACTGTCCCTGCTGCTCGGACAAAGGTTGGTGAGCAGGAGGAATCTTCCCAAACTGCCGACAAGGATGTGAACGCAGATGATGTGGCAGACGGTGAACCTCAAACAACTCGTGAAGGGACGCCGCCTGAATTGGAAGGAGATGGTGATGATGGTCAGACATCAGTCAAAGCAAAGGGAGGAGAGAGTGGTGATGTTGAAAAGCCACCGGGAGAATACTGCAGTGGGGATGTAAAAGATAGTGGTGGGTCACTAGATGTTAAGGTCTGTGATAGAGAAGAGGAGGAAGAAGAAGAATTTCAAGAAGCGAGCGAATCTCTTGTTGGTGTAGAGGGGTGTGAAACTGCAGCTGGCGACACCAGGGAAGAACTGGCTGTGCCTGTGGAAGGCTCAATGACTGCAGAAAGTGAAACTAATGTCGGAGAAGTTGTGGAAGACAGAGTACAGGTGGAACAGGGTGTCAGTCACAGCGGGACTCTATGCGCATCAGATGGGGAAGCTGTCTCGGCAGATGCTGCACCGGAGGAACCCGTTGATGCCAACCATGACGGAGCGGTCTCAGCAGCTGAGGAACTGACCGACAAGGATGGTCAGTTTGAGGAGCTGGTGCCTGAAGGTAAGGAGGGACCAAAGTCTCTAGGTGGGCAGAGTCTAGAGGAGTTTGAAGTACTGTCATTGTCCAGGGAAAATTCTGTTGACCAGTCAGGATCTTCAGCAGGTCAGTCGATTCATATTTATGTCATTTTTGAAGGGAAATGAAACCAAAATATATTATACATGTGGATTGAGTGATTGCAGCAATATTAGTAGAACAAATCAGTGAAAAGTTGAGGAAAAATTGGACAGTTTGTTCAAATTTATTAATTTTTGGCGAATGAATGTAGTATCACACCTACTGTGTATGCATGACAAAAAAAGATTTGTATTAGTTTTTTTCTGTAATAGATGGAAATTTACTATAGATTACCTTTACTCTTTTCTTTCTTTTTAAAGAATTTCTTCTAACTCTAGGTGACTTTGGTATTCTCAGCAGTGGGATTTAAAAGCACTATTTTTAGAGTTGATGTGATATAGTAGTCACATGCCAAATAGTTGCATACAGATGCACCAAATGCCTGAATGGTTGAGTGCACAAGACAAAGAGATGCTTTAATAACAGAGGCAACCACTCAAAGTGTCATGATGCCCTATGCCCTGTGTGGGTACGTGAATCTATTTCAAATGTTTGCTTCATTGACCCCCCCCCCCCCCCCATCTACATTGTACCTCAAATCTACTTTACCGCTGAATTCAGTTTATGCCATTAAACTATAAAATAGTATGGCGGGAATGTATAGACTTTTGTGGCAGATGGGAGCCAGTCATACTAAAAGATAACACTATACACTTTGTAGAACATAAACATTGTACTCTTTGAGTTAATTTTACTGTTCAAATTGCATTTGAAGATTCAGTAGAAAAACTTTACCTCAACAAAAAGAAGGCTCTTGCTTATTGTAGCTGATGGAATTGGTTCAGACTTGGGTAATAATGTTAGATCCTCAAAGCTCTTTGCAGTGTGCCAAGCAGGCTTCAGTACCTGCAATTGCACAAATATTTGTCTACTCGCATAACCTGAAAAAAAAAATCCAGTAATCAATGTACACTTGCAAAAAAAAAAAGGAAAAAAGATATCATTGTTTGATTGATAATGGCGGTTCCTAGCAGTCCGTACAGTGGTACCAAGCCTACACATAACAAAATAGTTGGTACCGGTACTGTAGTAACTTCACCTGTACACTAACAGCAAATTAAATCCCTACCCTATTTCTACCCTGTGTTACAAACACCCACATGAGAATTCTGTTTCAGTTCAGTGCTTGATACACATTACACCTGCATGCATTGGTGTATTTTTAGGAAGAAGTGAGCGCATCCATTCACTCAGTAGGTGTGCCTAATCTTACACGTACGAAACTACACCTTTTTCAAGTACATGCTGTACAATGTACACATGCCTACTAGTACATGTACACACTGTACATTGTGCATGTGCATTGTATGTGGGAATGTTGTATAATTTATGTCGGGTTCATAGTTCATATTTTAGTTTACAAATAATAATTCAGTGAAACTGGCATTATGTTTGAGAGTTCATATTTTTGTTTACAAATATTCAGTGAAGTTGGTACACTGTATTATGTTTCACGTCTTGTCATTCTACAATTTGATTTAATCTGTTGTGTGACAGTATTGGCATCATTGGAAGCATCAGTGCTTATTCATACTTTGTAGTACAGTGTGTACATTTGAAGTATTCTGTTGTTTTAATTAGGTCACAGCTACCTGTTGAAATTCTATTCAAAAGCTTGTTTTCTATCGTCAGGACAAGCAACAGCCCCACCAGTCGAAGATGACATCACTTCAGGAGCCTCTGCTCCCCCTATAGAAGCAACACCTCTTGCTTCAGTTACTGAGGAGCAACGGGAGCAAATGTCAAGTGAAGATACAGTTGCCAAGGTGACAGGAACTGCTCCTCTGATCCCTGTCTCAGCTGAGGAGGATCCTCTTTCTGCTGTGGCAGCCGGGGAGCAAACCAGGGAGGAGGAGCCATCACAAGCCGAGGAGACCAGGGTAGCGGTAAAGCGGGCGGAGCCCAGGCTAATTTCCGGTTGGCTCAGGACTGGGATGTGGCCTCCGGAGTCCATGCAGCCAATGAGCAGGCTGGAACTACGGTATTACTACTCCAACAGCATGCTTGCCACTCAGGATGCGTTTGTGGAGAGCTTTGTAAAGGTGAGGATGTAGTTCCGTGGGATTGTGTTTGTGTGTGTGTGTGTGTGTGTGTGTGTATGTGTGTGTGTGTGTGATTACATGTACAACTTTATGTCGTGCTAGCTTATTTTTTGAACAATTTAAAAGTCAAAAAGATAGGAGAAAATAGAATGCTAGAGAAAATTCCTATCTGTCTAAAACTGCACACAAAGATGCAGTGCACAGTGAATAGTTCAGCTAGTGTAAGCTGCTTCAATGCAACAAAACTCTGCCTCAGTTGAGGCAGTTCTGAAGGCTTGGTTCAGCATCATCATCTGCAGCATTTCACAGAATTGCAGAGAAATGCCGATTTTAGAAATACTGCAGAATTTCATACCTCTCGAGGAAACATTATTTTTGTACGTTCAGAAAGGAAGTAGTTCTCTTACATATCCTAAAAAATGCATCGAGTCTTTGTATGGATAAAAACGTAACATATTTTCTTGTTGTATTTCTTAAATGTGGACAAAGAATGTTGCTGCAATTTCAAAACTGTATGACCAACGTGATTATTTTAATATACACACATCGCATCATAACTGACACTGAGTATGGTGAACGCATTTTCCATTCCATTTACCTCTGACCAGCTGTCTTCCACTTTAAAACTCTCTTCTTTTACAGTATCCATTTGGATTACTTTCCTCCTTCTCATTTTGAAACAAAACCTGACAACGTGATCTGTGTATTAATTTGTGCATATTAAGTAAACATAACACACTTGCCAGTGATTGCAATAATGAAGATGAAGCTGGCCCTCACCTCCGGCCTGTGTTTTGTGTAGGGGAATTATGTGGACAAACATGAATTCTATGAGTTGGTCAACAACTACCTGAGGGCCAGACTGAATGTGGGGACGATCAAGGCGGAGATTGCTGGGTTTCGGGAGGTGTACACAAGAAGTCAAGATGAGATTTGGAGCTTCCGGGAGACAGAAGTGCCAGTCAAGGTACAGAATATTTGTTTGTTTGTTTGATTTATAGCTGGATGTGCTAATCCTATCAAACTTGTCTGTAATGCCCACCTAAGGTGAATGGTAAAATTGTATTGTTGCAACAAGGTGTTGCTACGTGTATTTCCTTTTAATCTGGAATTTAGCATGTTTGTGTGCAATGCTGTATTCATGTGGCTAGTGACTACTCGGGACACCTACCTTTTTGTATATGTATATGTCTTCAGAGAGATGTATTCACAACCTTACGTGCAGGACAGACCAATTCCCTGCATTTTTGTATTGCATTTATTTATATTTGTTGTATATTTATCATAAATAGACTGCTACTTTATGCAAATACAGGTGCATTTGACAATGTTATATGGTAGTTGTATAAGGGAATGTAAACTGATGAATGTGTTGTTAGAATTCAAAGCTCTTATAATGTGTTATCATCCGTGGTATTGTAAATGTTTTGACAGCAGATATTTACGTTTTTAAAGAAATATTGATATGAGTAGATCTTAATTATCATTGAGCATCAGTTTAAAGAAATGGCAGCATAATCATATGAAGTAAAGGTGAGCTGTGCAGCGTTGATGCTATTTATCCATCTTTGCATTGATTTTCATGTCGATAGCATCTCAGATTCATCAGAGATTAAACAAAAAAAGTGAAATGTGTAATTCTCTTTGCCTTTGTGTTATGGCAGGGTCAGTGTCAAGACGACATCAACGTGAAGGCGACACACACATTTACGACAGTTGAGTACCAGGAGGACAAGATGCACGCGCTAGAGCACGCACTCGACAAACTGCGGGAGCACATTCACGGGACATACGCGCTGGTCACATACACCGCCCAGCTGTCTCGTCTGCAGATTGAGTGCTACATACATCAGCTGTTAAATCGCTCACACCTATTCAGAGGGATCAGCAGTTCTATGCCAATAACTGGTAAAGATGTTTGTCTTTGACAGAGCATTGGCTTTGCTTGACCCGCATGGCATTGTTTTTACATGGCCTTCCTCTTGGACTGATGAGGCACATTGTTGCCCCTGTCTATGTATGTACCATGTGTCTAAAAAAAAACTATGCACTTTTGAAATGGCTGCCGAATGAGAAATATATGATTCTGGGGGGAAAGGTTTATATGTATGGATAGCTTATGGACTCAACTTTCATATGACACCAAAAAGTCTAAAAATAATTCATGCTTGAATGAGCACTGCTCACTTTTGTAAAGGGTATGAAAATTAGGCTGTGCAGGAATTAGCCTTTTAAATTTGCGACAGGTGAGTCCGTTGGAGCTTACAAAACTGAAGTTGATATGAAATTGTGATCAGTTTGGGTTTGCTGAGTGAATTTTATGGTTCATTAAACCAAACTTTTATGCATGGTTAAACCGCAGTTGCATTTATTTTATTGTAGCATTGCAAATTTCCCTGGTAGACTCAGTGATGTGTTCATGTGACAGTGAGTCAGGATGAGGTGATGGTACATGTTGCAATTTCCATGCTACACACTCTTATTTTTTACATCTGTGACTTGAATGAAAACCTTCGCCCCACATTGCAGTTATTTTCAGATTAGTAGAATAGCTCATTGATTTACTTAATAACCAGATGGAGATTATGTAAATTCATTATTCAAATACATTTTGTTGAAACAATGAATGTCACAGCTACTGGCTACTTATTATTCAGGTTACCCATTGACCTGAAGAATAGATAGCTGACATCTTTGACATTCTTTTTTTTTTTGACAATCCATAATTGAATATTCAATGTTACATAATCCCTACCTATCATATCAACTTCAGTTTTGTAAGCTCCAACAGACTCACCTCTCGCAAAATTGGAAGGCTAATTCCTGCGCAGCCTAATTTTCATACCCTTTACAAAAGTGAAGAGTGCTCATCTAAGCATGAAATATTTCCAGACTTTTTGGTGTCATATGAAAGTTGAGTCCATAAGCTATCCATACATACAAACCTTTCCGCCAGTATTGTATATTTTTTTTATTCGGCGGGCATATCAAAAGTGTACAGTTTTTTTTTAGACACATGGTAGATTGATTTACCGATGACAAGAATAGACGTACAGACACAAACAGAGTTGCAGATTACTGAATTGGTTTATTGATGCATGTGACTTTAATTTTTGGAGGAACTTCCTGCGTCCGGTGCACGTGATGATTTTATCATCAACTTCCTGTGCTCATTTTTTGAAAAGATTTGTCTGCCACGTTTGTTTCTTTGTCAGCCCACCTCACTGACGTTCATTCTAGCACCGTGCAGGCCGACATCGCCCGACTCAAACAGTGCATATCGGTCCTCTTCGCATTCCAGAGGAAGCCCGTTTCGGACTTGGAGTTTGTCGAACTCTCGAGATCATGGCTGCAGAGAATGGTGAGGTCGTCCGTACTGTGGATATAGCTTTGGTGAAATTGTCAAGTAAAGTAGAGAATGGTAGTTTATAAACTGATGGCGCTCACATCATATGTTTAATGTTGTAAAGTATTGCTAATCAGCTTCAGCATGGCAACCCAAAAGGTCAGAGTGTGAATTAATTGACAGCATTGCCTTCCATGCTGAAAAGATTTTATTGGGATCTTTTGAGCATGGAAAATTAAACTGATTTTTGCTTTATTGTATATGGTTTTAAAAAAATTATGCTGTAATCATACTTACAACATTGATTTATAGTTGTGAAATTAGTAGATTACCAGTTAGAAATAATTTTCTTTTTATGTCATCATACTTTTCAACTCCCTGGGTTATGACACATACAAAAATGATAAGTCACGAGTGCACATTGAAAAAAAAAATGCTTAGGATGCTCTGAAAACTTTGCAATGAAAACAATATGAAATTATTTAATATTAAACATTATATGTATGTCTGTTCCATTGGTCACTTTTTGAGGAGGATGTAACATCCTCTTTCTGATATGTGACAAAGGCTATTTTGAAGCAAAGTGCCCTTTATGGATGTAGTACTGTAAAACTTGACAAAGATGAACCATGGGCTCAGTGGGGTGACAAACTCCCCTTAATTATTGATTGGACATTTCTTACCACATGATCTGTATTGCAGGTGTCCGTACTCCTCCGAGTAGCCACCCTAGAGGACCACCTCTTCATTTTCAACCATCTCCTGAGGTGTCCCCCTGGTATCGGTGATTGGGCTGCTGCGTTCCTCCAGGTAGGAGCGGGAGCGTGAATGAGATCCACTGACAGAAATGCCAACTGTTACTTTTGTGCAGTATTTTGTACTGTTTGTTGCCAAAAATACTGCAGGTTTCATGGAAGGTGCTGTTTTTTTCTTCTTCTCAAATCGTGTTACTAGACACGTCTATTGCAGGAAAGGTAAAAATACTGTTTTTAGCTCACCTGAGCCAAAGGCTCAAGTGAGCTATTGCGATCGCCCTTCGTCCGGCGTCCGTCGTGCGTCGTGCGTCGTCCGTCGTCCGTCGTGCGTCGTCCGTCGTGCGTCGTGCGTAAACTTTTTACATTTTCATCTTCTTCTTGAAAACCCCAAGACCGATTTTCATCAAACTTGGCAGGTAGCATCCCTAGGGGGTTAGGAACTCAATTTGTTAAAATGGGCACCATGCCCCACCCAGGGGGCCCCCAGGGGGGCCCAAACCCCCAAAAATTAAGGAATCTGTAAAAATCTTCTTCTCTAGAACCAGAAGTGATAGAGCTAAGTTAATACTATGAGTTAGTACATTGATGACTATAGTTTCAAGTTTGTTCATGGCAGAATCAGGGGTGCCCCCCTTGGGACCCAGGGGAGGGGGGTGGGGAAGGGTTCTAATGGGGCCTAAATTGTACATTTTCATCTTCTTCTTGAGAACCCCATGACCCATTTTCACCAAACTTGGCAGGTAGCATCTCTAGGGGGTTAGGAACTCAATTTGTTAAAATGGGCACCATGCCCCACCCAGGGGGCCCCCAGGGGGCCCAAACCCCCCAAAATTAAGGAATCCGCAAAAATCTTCTTCTCTAGAACCAGAAGTGATAGAGCTAAGTTAATACTATGAGTTAGTACATTGATGACTGTAGTTTCAAGTTTGTTCATGGCAGAATCAGGGGTGCCCCCCTTGGGACCCAGGGGAGGGGGTGAGGAGGGGTCCTTATGGGGCCTAAATTGTACATTTTTATCTTCTTCTTGAGAACCCCATGACCCATTTTCACCAAACTTGGCAGGTAGCATCCCTAGGGGGTTAGGATCTCAATTTGTTAAAATGGGCACCATGCCCCACCCAGGGGGCCCCCAGGGGTCCCAAACCCCCCAAATGAAGGAATCTTTATAAATCTTCTCTAGAATCAGAAGTTATAGAGCTGAGATAATACTATGAGTGAGTGCATTAATGACTGTAGTTTCAAGTTTGTTCATAGGAGATCCAGGGGTGCCCCTCTTGGGTAGGGGGGTGGGGGGTGGTTGGAAGGGTCCAAATGGGGGCCTGAATTGTACATTTTCATCTTCCTCCTGAAAACCTCATGATGGATTTTTGTCAAACTTGGCAGGTAGCATCCCTAGGGGGTCAGGATCTCAATTTATCAAAATGGGCACCATGCCCCACCCAGAGGGCCCCGGGGGCCCCAATCCCCCCAAATTAAGGAATCTTAAAAAAATTGGGCCCTTATTGTACATTTTCATCTTCTACTTGAGAATGCCTGGTCAAATTTTGGTAGAGCTGTGTGTAATTTAGATTAGTGACTGCGTGAAAGGTGAACTTGCGATACTCAGATGAGCGCTAGACCCGCGGGTCTCTTGTTCCACATGGATGGCTAACAAATGACACAACAGTTTTTTTTTTCGTTTTTCCCCCTTTTTTTGGGGGGGGGGGGAGGGGGAACTACATAGTCTTCATTCTTGGACAGTTTGTTTCCAGACATTTGTGCTACTTTAAGCATTCCAGCCGGTGTGGCAATCAGTGAACAAAACTCAGTATTACAAGGTTTAACCCTTTGTATGCTTTGAGTACCAGCTGACACAAAAAAACCCATAGGCCCGAATTCACGAAGGTGGTACAAATGAAACCATGGTTTAAAAATGGACAAAAACCATGGAGCGCCAAGTGTCGCCCGCAATATTTCGTTACGAAATTGGTCATTTCGTCGACAAAATGACCGTTTCGTTGAGGAAATTATCATGTCGTGGACCAAATGTTCATTTAGTTTTAATACAAAACGTCATTTCGTTACAAAATAATCATTTCATTGATGAAATTACTGATTTCGTAACCAAATATTCCATGCGACACTTGGCGCTCCATGGTTTTTGTCCATGGTTTAAACCATGGTTTCAATTGTACCACCTTGTTGAATTTGGGCCATAGTGTTGTATACACTCTCCAAAGTGCCTGGCACAGAAAGGGTTAAGATATTTGTTGTGATCATTCCCACTTGAGCTCCCAGCGAAGGGTATATATGTGTATTAACACATTGTCTACTACCATCATCTCATACCATTAGGTTGCTTCACCGCCGTCAGTGCGAGAAAGTGGTCATGAAACCCAGCTCCTGCACATGGAGAATGCGGCAACCTCCTCGGGCACAGGAGGTCAGAGGTCACAAGGATTTGTGGCATCGCACCTCCTCGACCACTTCGTCGTCATGCTGTCTACCCTCATGAGTCCAGTTCGGTAAGTATTACCAGGGAGGTGAGAGGAAAAGGAGTGGGCACTGGATTAGTGTCTTTTGAACCATCCTCGGAGCCGCACTCCCCAAGAGACCACTCCACTAACTAGATTACTGCAGCTTGGCCGCACAGTGCACATGCGCAATCCTTGTCAACAGGCTGGTGGGTCTCACCCCTCCCTGGCCAGAACCTAGATTACTCCACGTGGTACTGGTGGGTGGTGTATACTGGTGCATTACTGACCAGTGCATTACCAATTGCTGTGCCTGCAAACAACGCTGGTGCATTGTGATGTGCAGTGAACGGGTTGCATGGTCACATTTTGAATTTTGCAGCTAGTATTTAAGGTATTATAACTTATATGCATTTACATGTCCATGTACTATAAGATTTCTTGGGAACAAATGTACTTTGCATGCTATATGGTGAAATAACTTTTACATGAAATGGAAACAAATTATGATTAGCAGCACCAATAATAATATACTGATTGTAAGAATATGAAGGAAACATGAACAGCTGAGTAGTGGAACACAGGCCCTAATGATGTCTGATGATAATAACAATTTTAATACCAAGCTGGCACAGAAAATACCAACCACAACAGCAACAACCATCATAAAGATACCCATTCAGCTTTCAAATAAGAATAAAACAAAAACAGAGAGACAGACAAAAAAAGCGCCATGGTGAATATCTTATCAGGCATACAGTGATACAGGACGTGTGAGATAGTTCAGCTCTCACTGAACTCTCACATGTTTTCACCATACACCAGGCAAGGAGGCAAGTTATTTCACCAAGATTAGGTCCTATAGTAGTCTCCATCATGACCACTCTGTTGTAGATTCGAGCCCTCCTGCCTCAATATATCCCCAGCATACAACAAAAAAACATTCAAATAGTGTTTTCACCCCCTGGAGAACTAAAATTGCTCACAAAAATATGTTAGTGGGACCAGAAAAAACATGTCTTGGCGGATGTACGCAAGTTTCCCAAAAATTATGACAAGAGAACCAACACGAGCGAACAATGAAGTGATACATCAGACTAAAGAAAAACCCCAACATCTGCTGATCTACAGGTGAATTTCGTCAGCACTAGTCAAGATTTACACTTGACATTGTGTCGTAAATTGATTAAGACAAGAACAAAACAATGGCTATTGTTAAACAGTTACATTGTCAAAACTCAACTTCTTCTTGGCCGATTTTCAAAATTTTTGTATCTATCGAGAGCTGAATTCTTAGACTAGCAGGTCCCAAGAGTATATGCTGTGTGAGCCTGCATAAAGAATGTAAAACCCTCATACAAGTCCTTGTGAACACACACAAGTCAACTGGCCTGTCCATACTCCTAATGATAGAGGGCCAAATCACAGCGGCCCCGAGGATCGAACATTAAACAGCAGTGATAACGATCAGACTGACCTCGTTACGTAAGAGGTCGTTTACTTGTTCGTTGGGGCACTGATCCCTTGTAATCCTGTGTTGAGTGATCGGGAAAACCCTCAGGGCAGAGTGCCCACTCCTTTTTGTCTCACCTCCCTGGTATTACGGAGCTGAGAATGACCGTTTTGCTTGGTAATCATGTCTGTGCTTATTTATTTAAAGTTGTTTGACCTTAAAGAGAGCCTGTGCCATCTATGTTACTAAAAAAGCTGACTTATTTTTGCGTACAGATATTTTTGCAAATGAGGAGGTTATGGACATTTTTGTGTGATGGTGTTTTCGCGAATTGACACTGAGGCCGTCGTAAGTGGACTATCACCCCAACACATGGGGACATTTTCATGTGTTGTTAAATTCGCAGTCCAATGGTGATTCGCAAACTTCGCGAAAATTAAACCCTTGCAAAAATAACAGCTCATACGGTATTGAGGAACTGAGGTGTGAAATGTTTTTAAGTGTGTGCCAAGCGTACTGTCATGTGGTTGGCATGTATTACGTTGGAGCAGACATCCACCTGTAGCCCTATGGTTGTACAGTATGTCCTTTCTGCCACGCTTGCAGTGAATTAGGTTTATTCCAGATTTGAATTATGATGAATTTTAGTGAGTCAGAGTGGATATCCAAATAATTGCTGAAACAAAAAAATCTGGAAACTGCTCCATCACTTAGTAGAATGTATCAATTTTTGCTTTTCATGTCTTTTGTGATGATGTCGCCGTCTTCACTTTTGAATATCCATGTACAGGTCATTGTGACATTTGAAGGGCTACATTTTTGTTAAAGAATGTTTGTTCCCTTATGTGTTCCCTCCTCTCCCCCATCTTGGATCAAAAAAGAGTAGACATACAGCCAACCAAACAAACAAATGAAGCAGTAAACTAACACACACATCTACCCACCAAATGATACCTACATCAACGCTGCACACTGGCACCGGTCCAATGGTCCCTGACCAGTAAAAAAATCACTGTCGGACCAGTAACTTTTTTTCAGAAATGGACCAGTAAAACATGGAAAAACTGGGTGCCTACTGGTCCGATAAACAGGTCGGACCAGTAGAAAAAATGGGTTAGTGTGCCGCCCTGCCTACATGGTGATGAATATTATGACTGTGTGTGTGTTCAGGAATCTCTGTCATGAATATGAATGATACTAAAGATGACCACACCAATGCATACAACACGTTCTCACCTGCAGCTACCGAGAAGAATACCTGGCCAAAATGACCGTCTTGTCTGCGAGCCCCTCATCGGCAACCAGTGATGCCACCATTAACTGGACGCTTGTCGATGAAGACGTCGATGCAGAAGATGTGAGTTTGGTCGTGACGCCCCCGATGGTTCATGCTGAGACTCAATTTCTGTAGTATACATGTAGATCTGATGAGCAATTTGCATGTTGAAAATTTGCATGTTTACTGAATACTCATATTAAGACAAAAATGTGATTTTATGTGATTTATTTTTGGTATAGTTCACTTCTGTGATACAGATGAAAAATCTGTCAAGGAGCCTTTCAGTTGTATATAATTGATGCAAAAAACATGGAGGATTTGTGTGCCCTCCATTAACAATGCTGTTTCATGTTGTTCAAATGTATCCCCGTTTTGCCACAGCATATTAGCATCAAGTGCAATGTTGTTTTGAAATTACTAATCATTATTTTAATTGAGGTTACCTAATGATTCAGTGTGGAAAAAATGCATTATGTCTGCATAGGAGCCATTAGAACATAAATTGGGACTGTTTGGTTATCAGGACTTGAGACTAGCAAGAAGTGAAATTGGTTTCATGCCCACACTACATCAACAGCATTTGAGCAAGACATTCTCTCCCCCCCCCCCCCCACATCTCTCCTACTCTAACATACTTGCCAACTAGTAAGATTTTATCAGATTCAGTAAGATTTTTTACGTTAAAAATAGCAAAATCAGATTTTCTGTCAGAGAAATCAGATTTTAAAAAGATATTTAGATGTACATTTCATGTGTATTTTCTAAAGATTTGACCGAAAGTAAGATTTTTAACTTCAGTTTGCATATAAAGTAAGATTTTTGCAATCCACGAGTAAGATATTTCATCTTGAAATGTTGGCAGGTATGCTCTTATACTGTAAAACATGATATATTCGTGGCATGAAATTTTCGCAATTTGGAGGCGACGGCCTTTTTTGCAGCATGAAAATTTCGCGAATTGCCACTGGCATTCAATGCATAATAGCGTAGACAAGAACTTTCGCGTGCATTTTAATTTTGCGAATCTTGGCGCTTGCGAAATTAAAATGCACGCGAACATTCCTCATTTTACAGTATGTGATAGGTAAATGTGAGGGTGTTTAAGACGCATCTTGTAGCCTGTTAATGAGGGCATAGGATTATGATCGAAGAGTGATGCTCATGGACTCAAGGAGTGAGGATGATGCACATTTCTCCGGCTGGGAACTTCCCCCTTTTGTAATGAAGCACAAGGTATAATGCCCTAAGATGAAACACTTCTTTTTCAGCCTTCTAACACAATTTCCAAAATTCCTTTGTGTGGTTTAGTTTGTCTAGATAGGCAACAAACTTTATTTGGGTTTGATTTGAATTAAATCAATTCCATTTCTTTTCTACTCGAGAGTATGAAGTGATATGTGTTTTACAAATTGATGATCCATGCTATCACAGTTTTATAAGATTGTAGTCGTTTTTATATCATTTTGTTCCCATTGCATTCCCTTTGTAGAATTAATGTTTTTATATCTGTTTGGGGAAAAAAAAAGTAGAAATGGAATAAGATGAAATGAAATGTCATTTCTCTGCATCCCGTTTTTCTCCAGGAGGAATCATCTCACTCCTTGCTGCTAAATGAGGGTGACCTTGTGGAGCTCCTTGCCCAGTTCCCCTTCACTGAAATGTTCAGCCACATTCTTCGGGTGGATTCCACAGGTTTGCTGGCCCTCTGTGCTACTTATTTTACTATTTAGAGCAGTAAAATCATGGGAAAAAAAGGGTCAACATGTCATTGACCTAAATATTCCAGTTTAGTTTAGTTTATTGCAGGTTTTTTTTTGTCCTCCTCCCCCCATAAAGAATAAACAAACAACACATGCATCAAGATTTCTAAAGTTTGTGATTCTCTTTTTAGTGTATGAATCATTGGTTTTCATAACACAGATTGAAAATAAATTATTCTTTGTGGTGTCATGTAATAAATTACCATGAATTATGATGCAAAATGTCACTGGCTTATTCCTCAACCGGGCTGTTTATTTATATGACACTGTGGTCATTGCTTGTATTTTTTTCCCCCCATTGTTTGTTTAGTAGGTACAGGCTTAACATAAGCATTATCATCAATTTTTATTATCTTTTAATCATACTCTCTTTGTAGACTATTGATAATTATTGAGCATTGATGCATTCATGTAGACTTCTATTCAATTGGATCAAAACCGAATTGTGGCCGAGTTCAAGACAGTATACAGTGCACTCCCATTATAACGAACACAGTTATAACAAAATTCTGGTTACAACGAAGTAAAAATTCAGGCAGCAACATTATCCACTCTGTGTTATTTATTCATTTGTTTGGTTATAACAAAATTTTGATATAACGAAAGAAAAGTGTCGGTCCTGAGGACTTCCTTGTAATGGGAGTCCACTGTAAATCTGGATGCCTATGGCAGGGCTCGACACTAACGGTGGCCCAGGCCACCAAAAACGCACGTCGGGCCACCAAAATTTCACGAATGAAGAAGTTGGTAGCCTGACCACCAAAAAAGGTCGGATGTTTGCCTTTGGGCCACCAAAAATAAAAGTTAGTGTGGAGCCCTGCCTATGGTAATGTTTGCCTTTTCCGTCATCAATGTTACACAGCTGACAGGGCGTACAGCATCGAACAGGTGGAGAGCCAAGACATGCTGAGGCTGGTCGCCTTCAGCTCCACCCTCATCGACATCTTCCGCTCGGGTCTCGGCACCTTCAACCGCTCCCGCTACAGGCAGTTCGTGAAGAGGATCGGGCGGCTTATCAGGTATGAGACTTGGGCCCCGTTTCCCGGTGCCTGCTTTTCACTGTGTATTGGAGTTCTCTGAGAATGGGCTTTGAATAGTCCACAGAAGTACAAGGTCATTGCTTCTCTAGTGATGAACCTATTGAACTGTGACCTACTGTAAATACAGACAGTTTTCTTGCTTCACAAAAGATGTGTTTGAAAGTTTGCTTAGTGCCCCCCCCCCCCCCCTCCATAGCATTAGGGTTAAAGCAATAGGGAATGGCACATGAGTGTGCTCTCATGGATGTAGGATGGCAGGAAATTGGACTTGTATACACAAATTTCCAGCGACTTCATCTGTAGTAGGAGTGATAAACAAATGCTATTGTGTATTTTAACGTATCGCGCAGACACACCGTGCAATATGTAGCCAACCAGTGGACCAACTACCACTCCTGGAGGGCCGAGGTATGCGGCGATGCAGAGGACGCGACCCTCCCCTCCGATGACCCGGAGAAGGCGATCTCGCTGCAGCAGATTCAGCTGGAGGTGGACGAGATGTTCTTCAGGGCAGTACAGTGCATTATGAGTTCGCCAAGGTGAGGTTTTGTGAAGGGGCCATGGTCATGATGTTAATGAGGACTATGCAAAAATTTGTACTTTTTTTAATTGTAGAAGACTCATGAGGTGATGATACTATCATTTCATCTCATATACATTTGTACCATAAAATCTTGTGTAAGGAGCACCTGTACTTTTAGCACTGAGAAGAAGAAAAAATTTCCAAGAAAATCTTGGATGTATTGTATCTTACACTACAAGAAAATCATATTGTGCTGCAACGGATACCCAAAGTTGATTAATGAGACTGTGGTTAGTGGCACCTGGCACATCGGTGTACTGTGCCATTTTTTAAGCGAACATGAGTCAGTATGATAGTAGCTTGTTTTACTGCCACCAACAGAGTCAGTGAGCAACCTACAGGGGTTCATTTTCAAGTGATGAACTTTCTGAGCTCTTACATATCTTTCCCTGCTAGTGCTGCAAAAGTCAAGTCTGTCAATGGTGCTGATAAATCAATAGTAAGCTGCAAAGTCATTTATGCTAATGTCCTTATGATGCAAGCAATTTGCTGATGAAACCACGACTGGTCAATGTTTCTATTAGTTTGAAGGGAGGTAAACACGATGATGAAGTGGGAAAAACATGCTTGCTGTCCTTTGGGAGTTCAGCATGAAGTTTGTAATAAAATCATGGTATGCACTTCTGTGCATTGAAATCATGAATGGCAGTATCGACCTTGTCATTTGCAGGGTGAGGTAATCAATCATTTCCAACCTAAACTGCTTGGTGCACAGTGAGTTGACATTGAAGAGAGGTGAAGAACCAATAAAATTAGCATGAGCTGATATGAAGAGCAAGTGTATGTATGCCTGGTTATAAAACAGATGATGACATATTGTGTTCAGCTTGCAACATTACATAACTCTGGTAACTTTGTTATCAGAGATGATGTTTTCATTGTCTTCTTGGAACTGTGTCAATGTCCTCATTTCTCATCAGACTGGGCACCTGGCAATTCCTGGCAGACATGCCGTACTCTTGTCTTTCACCCCACATGATGTGGCGGTTGCTATGGTTTCTGCATCACTCCAGCAAGGGAGAGCTGAAATCTTCCTCCTCCATCAATGCGAGCAGGAGAGCCCAGCTGGAGGAATACAAGTGGGATCTATCGGGTAAGGGATAATTTGAGTGATCATCCTCTTTATGTCATGATGAAAGTCCATGTATTGATGGATCGATGAGCAGACTTTACGAAGACAGAGTAGTGGGTCTGGTTTTATGATGGACAGGGAACTGGTCTGACGGAAGAATGGTTTGAAGAGTGCTTGGTTGGAAGGAAGCTGATTTGTGGATATGCCTGAAGAGTATGAATGATGATGGATGGATTGGCAGTGTATGACAACATTGGATGAAGATGATAGAAGATTCAGACTGCAGGGTGACTCACTTGATATAATCAAGCAAAGTGTAAATAAGTTAGTGAGATGATGAATGCATTGTTAGATTTAGAAGACTTAGGTTTTAAAGAAATGAAAAGAAGGAAAGTGGCCATACATCACTGTTAAAGATTGATGGCTTTTAAATGATAGTTCCAACCATTTTGTTAACTGATAATGTTTACAGGAAATGAAAAAGGCTCCCTTCCATGTAGTCATAAGAATGATAAGTGTCATATTTCATAGTTACAGTAGTTTCAATACCAGGCTTCCTTCAATCATCAATAAATTGAACTTAAGGAAGCAAAACTTGTTAATTGTCACTGCATGTCACAGAACATTGTAAAGTAGATTCTGATATACTTTATAGAAGATATAGAGAGAGATGACATCTGGTGTTTGTGTGTTTTCTTTTTATTCCTGCTCACCAAGATGCTGCTAAGAAGGAGATGTTTAGCAGCAAACTACTCAACATGCCTATGTCGGAGGTCATCTATCTGCTGACCACATTTGCCAACATGGCCTCGGCCAGGAGCAAAGAGGAGGCGGACTTTGTGGAATTCATCACCACCGAGGTCTATGAGGTGAGAGCTTCCCTGGGCCCACTCTCCTTGTTATCATTGCTTTCTCTAGTGCAAATCCAGCTTAACCCTTACATATTCCGGCTTTGAGTGCCAGTTGGCACAGAAAACCCCTTAAATATGGTTGTACACATTGTCCAAAGTCCAAGGCACAGAAAGGGTTAACCAAAGATGAAAGGACCAAGCAATCAACAGTTGGCCTTCAAAAGACTCTTTTTCATCAAAGAAGAGATGAACGCAGGCTGCCTTTTATGTTTCTACTTTGGCAGTCTCCCTCACAAGAGGCAGCTATGAATGAATGAGTGAATGAAATAGTGAACAGAGAGATGTACTGAGCAACTAGAGACAGAAAAACATAGGAAAAGACGAAAAGCATGATTCAAGTGGCTTGTACACAAAAGACCACGGACATAAGCCATTACCATTGTATAAACCTGATTCTTCAAAGCTATATTTCTAACTATCAAATGAGAAGCTTTTATACTGCATTGACTATATCAAGCATTAATTACATAATATTTGTATGTGTTTTGTTCATTGATGCACATTATGTATTTGAAATGTATATTATATAAATATCCTTTTTGTCCTAACAACTTCTTACAGCTGGCATACCTAAACAAGCACACTAGGGACTCCTGCTCCAAAGTGGGCAGGGAACTGCTGGCCGGGATGGCTCTGACCCACCCGTTTATTCTGACCAACATCATTGGCCTCATCCAGTCCTCAATGGATATCATTGGTTCTGTAAGTCGGCCTTCCTCTTGCTCAGTACCCTCCTAAGTTTGCCTGTTGAAGTTTAGTCTTGAATGTACTTTGGCAGGTGTGTATGGGAAATGCATTGTTTTAGCAAAATCAGCTCGTCCTCATTACTGTAAAATGAGGAACATTCGTGTGCATTTTAATTTCGCAAATTTCGCGAGAGCCGAGTTTTGCGAAATTAAGATGCACGCTAAAGATCTTGTCTACACTATATGCATTGAATGTTAGAGGCAACTCGCAAAAAATTTCATGCTGCAAATAAGGCCGTCGGCTCCTGTTTGCGAAAATTTCATGCTGCGAAAATATCGTGTTTTACAGTTGACTGATCAATCTTGGGATTGACTCATGCGGTGGATTCAAATAAGGGTGTGACGTATGCATAGTAATACACATAGAGGTCCACATTCAAAAGAGATGCTTTTACACTTTGTTCTTGTGCTTTAAAGGGACTGTACAGTACTGGTTGAGGTGAGGATTCAGGTTTGTAACATTCCTAAGTGAGATAATGAGAAACCTCTTATGAAATATGAAAGAGCATGTAATTTTGAGAAGGATTCAACGTTTATTTGATGAAACTTGGTTTTCAAATGGCTGAGATATCCAAAAAAGCGATAATGATAAAAGGCGACAGGCCATGCCTTTTATTAGGATCTCTTTGTTTCACCTTGTTTTTGGATATCTCAGTCATTTGAAAACCGATTTTCATCGAATAAACTTTTGATTCCCCTTAGAAGTGAATGCTCTTTGACATCTCATAGAGTGGTTTCTGAATATCTCGCAAAACGTTAAAAGCTAAATCCTCACCTCAACAAGAACTGTACAGTCCCTTTAATGTCATGTGTATGCATTTATGTAACAAATCATGGGGAAACGGATGATAGACAAATGTCATATCAGCCTTGTCTCATGGATTTCAAGTGAGAGTCAAAAGTATTGTAAGTAGAAATGCAAGTTTTAGAGCTACTTAGGATTTAGTCTACAAGATAAATAGAGTGTAAAGAAACCTGAACATGAGAAAGACATATTATGCAGCCCAGTCAAACATGTAGCCTCTATTACATGAGAAATATCCTCATATGATTTAGTTACTTTTACACTTCAAAGATAGACTTGCTCATTGATAGGTATTTTACTTCATACCAGTCCTGTTGAATATGAGGAAAACACAAAATATTTTGTTTTTTTCAGGTATCTTTGATGACAGAAGAGAATTATGAATCTTCACAGCCAGAAAAAAAAAAGAGGAAATTTCTGTGTGTGTGTGGGTGTGTGTTAGAATATCATATCCACACAACTACAATGATGTAATGTGTTAGGCTGCAAGGAAGGGCCTTGCAAAGGTCAATAATTCACCCTTACTGTACTTTTTTTTGCCATTTGACTCACATGCTTGAGTGCTTTATACAGCAATTGGCATGCATGACGGAGTACATTCTGTGGTGATTAGCTCAGGTTGAAACTTATGGTCGATGAATACAGATTACCCAATCGTTGTAATCCCTATTCTGTCACCATGGCCTTCCAACTGGACTGAGGCACATTGCTACGCCTGGATGGGCTTAATAATCTATCTGTATGACTGGGTCAAGTTTTGGTTAATTACTGAATGCTGATGCAAAAAGCTTGGCAGGTATCAAGAGCTAAGCACTTAGGCATGTAAAGGATTAAGTTGGCTCTTTCACCAAAAGTGCACATTCCCCTCTCTATCCCTACCGATGCTTCAGATGAGCCTCTACCTGTGTTCGGAGCTGCCCCTCCACCTCTGGCAGCTGTCCCAGTCAGACATGTCGGTCCTGAGGGCGTGGCTGCTGGAGAACAGTGCAGACTCCAATGAGAGCCAGTTGGCTCGCCTCATCCTCTCCAAACTCAACTGGGGCTTCAATGAGCAGGTGAGATGGAAGAAAAAAAAAGGGAAGGACTTAGAAACACCAACCTCCCCCCCCCCCACAAAAAAACAAAAACAAAAAACAAAAACACACACATAGCAAAAAAAAAACCAAACAGGTGGATCTGGCAAGAGAAAGTCCATTATGATTGAAGGAGAGATATAAGCCAAGATGGATAGCAGAAGGGAAGAGTTAAAGTGTTGGAAAGAGGGATTCTCAGTGGAGGATGAGAGAAAAGTGACTGATATTAAATCGATTTGTATTTCTTTCCTATATTGCTGCTGTGAAAGCAATGACAGCTTGTAAACAAGCAAGCATGGGGGCAGTGACTTTAAGTCACTTTTCGTGTTTCCCAACTCCTTATAGTCAGGTGATCCCATCACTGCAAGCCCTTGAGGCTTTTACGGGACACCTTTTTCTTTCACTTTACTTTACTTCTCTCTTCTTTTTTTTTTTTTTAAGTCTGACTTCTTTAAAAGTCTGACTTGTTACCACTTTGTTATATGATGACCTATGTCATCCCTTTGTGTATTATGTGTGAATTATGTTATATTTCGTCTTTTTTAACTGTTTATTATATTGTAAATGTGGAAAGAAATAAAGGAGAGTTCTATGCTCTCGGGCACTTGATCAAAAAGCCCCTTTGAAAGAACAAGACATGAACATAAAGTGCCTTGCCTAAAAGGGCACAACCACTGCTGCTGGGGAATTTGAACCAGGAACCTCAGGATTGATAGTCCATGGTTTTATCTACTGAACCACGACAGCTCCTCCATAGAATGTTGACAATGTGGGAGATGGAGAAAAGTTTATCATGGAAAGAAGCAGTTGTTAACAGATGAGGAGAAATTTGGAATGGAAACTTCGAAGATATAAAAGATGGAGGCATAAATGTACAGGAGAAACCTGTAGAGGAGGCAATCAAATTAGTTTGGCAGAAGGAGGGCAAAGATTCTTTTGCGATTATGACAGAGTAGGATCGTGAGAGAAACCAAGATTGATGGATTAAGTGGGAGGAAATAAAAGGGAAAATGGAAGAATGACGACGGATTGCAGAAGTGATTAATAAAGGCTGATAAACTTTATCTTTTTTTTCCCCTCAGTGTAGTACTTCTTGCATTGTCTCAGTGTAGTACTTCTGGCATTCACAAGAAACTGTTGCTAAACTTACATGACAGCCAAGTTGAGAGTTACTTGGGCTTGTGATATATCAATGAAAGGTTCATGATGTGGCGTGATCTTTTCTCATCCTGTGATCACATTTCAGGAAGATGAGCTGGTGCTGGACATCGATCTCCATCGCAAAGTAGCCATCTTGGTGATGGAGGCCTTCAGCAAGCACATCATGGAGAGACAGCAGGGAGCTTTCATCGCCTCCACCCTATCAGTGAGTGGCATATCACTTTTCCCTGCAGCAGTGCAGCTTAGTTTTCTGATACAGTCTATCCAAATCAAATCCAAAGGGACCAGAGAAATCGTTTGACTTAAGTTGAATCTTGACATCCATGGTAGAATTGACACATGTTTAGATCCATTTGGGGTAAAATTATTCTTAGACATAGCCAATTTGTTCACATGTGCGACATTGTTTTGGGTGAACCAGCAGAAGGATCATTAGTGAGAGAGAAGTATAAGGGGCATCCCCCACATGAACCCCCACTCTTGCCGCAGGCGGCCACTCGGCTTCCTGGCAACTCGTGCACACTTGACATGGAGTTGACTGTCCTATTCTTATACTCAAAGTATGAAATGATTGGGTGACATGTTGTAGTGCATAAGCATGCTGCTCAGCATGTTGGAAAAGTAGAGAAAAGTTGACAGGAACAGTGTGATGTGGTACCTGAGAGAAAACGCATATCTTTATGTGTTTGCACATGGGCAAATTCTTGATTGACCAACTGCGAAAATTGAGAGATACATGTTTTTGTGCTTGACTGTCTCTGATAAATATATGTTATTCATATTTACTTTCTCTCACCCAGTGGGGCATTTCCATTGTGCTGGGGGACGTTGTCCAACTAGACGTTTGGTGCTGGGACATACTCAACAAGCTCCGCCTCCACACCCAAGATCAGCCAATCCCAGTCCTCCCTGCCGCTGGAGCAGTGGGAGGCGCGTCAAGCGGCCAATCGCTCAGCAAGAGCTCAAAGTCTGCAGAAGGACAAGGATTCCTCCAGGACGAAGAGGGGCGGAGGGAGGGCGAGTTCTGCCCCCCAGATCTCAAGTCCGACCCCCTCCTGTACCCTGTCAACAAAGCCCTGGAGAGCAAGACGCCGCTGGCCTGCTACATCGCAGTGGCAATGACCAAGGCTGGTCATGAGTAAGTTGGAATTAATTCATCACCTCCATTTGATTAGAATCAGTCATTTGTCCCATCCATCCTATCCCTCTGATAGGCTGTAGAAATATGAACGAAATTGGAGTCAAAAGACCAGTACATACTCTTGCATCAAAATCTATAGGAAAAAATTGCCTTAAGGACCTTGTAAGGAGCTTTTAAGTGCAGCTTTTCTTGTTAGTATTTAAAATGCTTTCTATTCCTAGTGTCCAGTGAGGCATTCTGTCAAATGTTGCCATTTTTGGCAAGACATTGGAAGGATTTTGTATTGTCAGGAACAACTTCAGTAGGGAACCTAAAGGCACACTCACAAAGTTTGTCGTGTCGTGTCATTTCAGGAAGAGGTTGATAACTTTCCTACAATTCCTGTGTCATGAAGGGAGACTCATCATCCTAAATGATTTCAATATTGCAACCATATTCTTAATCTCTGCAGTGTTGAGAACTTCCTTTCCAAGGGACTGGAGTACCTGCAGAACCTCGTCACCTCTGGCTGCCACAGGATGTGCATCCCCCTCATTGGCAAAGTGGTACCAACCTTCATCAATGCGGGGCACCAGGAGTACCTGCTGACCAACGTCAAGTACGGACAATTCCATTTGTTATGGGGGATTATTAGTTAATGGTGGAATGATGTTACACGTATATCAGGGACTTAAATGTGTCAATTGTAATCAAAATAGAAACGAAGAAAATATGTTTTAGGTGTAAAATATGTCTTTTCTGAAATTTGGTTAAGCATGCTTTATATGTGAAAAATGTCCATGTTCAAAAACGAGATTATTTCTACCCTCAAAATATGTTACTTTTTTTCTTTTCACCAGTTTGTTTTTAATCTGCAGAGGTTGTCAGCCCTGCATATGGCCTTTTATGATGACTCAACAGTTTTGGATCTGTCTCACAGCAAATCATTTCTATATCTATTCAAGAGGGGGAACTCCAGTAATCTATATATATTTATGTAGGATGTGCTTTGAATTGAAATTGAAAGGCTTTACTTTGACGTTCAAGCATTAATCCAAAAATGCAAAACTGCAGTTGTGAATGTATGCTTCAGTGTATATGCCCAATTGTATGTGTATTAAAGGCATTAGCTTCATTTTCTAAAGAATTATACTTTGTAAACACAACATCATTTATTTGTTGTGTTGTTTATATGAAGTAGTCATAGGTTAAAATCAGTACCTTCAGATCATGATCAGTTGCTTTAGAAAAAAAAAAAATCTCTTCTGTTCAAATGGACAGAAACATACCATGGATCAATTACGAGCATTAGAATGTGAAAATAATGTAATTCCAGGAGAAAAAACACTTGTCTCGTAAGTGGTGACTAGTGGACGATTAACTACTGTAAAACACGATATTTTCGCGGCATGAAATTTTCGTGAATTGGAGCCGACGGCCTTTTGCGAGTTGCCTCTACCATTCAATGCGTATAGTGTAGACAAGAACTTTCACATGCATTTTAATTTGCGAATCTTGGCTCTCGCGAAATTCGCAAAGTCAAAATGCACGCGAACATTCCTCGTTTTACAGTACTTCTGTGTTTTTCCTTTAGATTCATCTCCATGATTGAGACCATATTGAATGGTGATCAGCAGTACTCCAGACTCCTACAGAAGCTCTCTATGTCCTTCCAGACCAAGTGCACTGCTCTCTTCTCCAGCATGATTGCAGTACGTCTACTCCTTCTATAGTAATTTTTGTTTCTAGAACAGTCCGGAGATGGTTGATCAATATATCATATGTATTATTCCCATCGAAAGCGGTGTACCAGTTATATCACTTTAACAAATGAATAGGAATTGAATCCATAGAAACTTAAGTACAATGTACATGTATCTAAAGATTTTTCTCTTCTTTTCTTTATAATGTTTTATTCATCTGATGGAATGATTGTGTGATAAAATAATTCTCATGGAATGTTCCCCTGGGCAAGCATATACATATGAGGTGTGTTTAGCAAGCTAGTTGACTTTATGATTGGAATCAGTAATGGTTAGGCCTGCAAAAAGCAGGTTCATATCCTACAGTCTAACTGCACTCATTCCATTAAAAAAAAAAAAAGACAAGAAAGGGTTATAAATCACGAAGTGACGTCACTCCCGGGGGTATAATCTGGTGATATTCACACTATGACTCCACCCTGTGTCACTCCCCTATTTTCCCTTTCTCCCCCTTTCCCCCTCCCCCTTCCCCCTCTCTATACCCCACATAGACTCTCTTGAGGGCATCCAAGGCCCCCGGCGCCCCGCCCGGTTCCACAGAAGCCCTCCTGGAGTTCTGGCTGACTGTCCTCACCTCCTGCAAGAACTGGCACACAAACTACGACATCTGCCAGGTGCTGGACACCACGCTGGAGGCTGCCCTCGTGTGTTGCAAGGCGAGCAGTGTGCTCACGCAAGAAGTCTTCCTGATGCATTTCAGGGTGAGTGGAAAAAGCAGTGTGGATTTCTGCTGAACATTCAAAACTAGACACTGATTGTGCCTCAAACCTGTCCATACATGTATGTATTTGCATTGTGTTTTTCACATTTTCTAAAGAATGGTGTTGATGTCAATAAATGCTGCAAAGTTCTTTTTAAGTATGTTCTCTGAAGATCAGTACACAGATTGTGTTTAAAGCTGCCATTAATTTATAGTTTCAATATTCTATGTTACTGCTTAAAAAAAAACAACAACAAAAAACTGTATGTGCTGTATCATGGCATGACGTAAGAGGTTGTGGAATGGCTTCCTAACTGTTTGTGGCAGGGAATATGGTTATATACAACTGAATTCTTTTTTTTGTGGACAGTGGTGATGATTTCTGGCACTTAAGGAGGAAATTAATTTGACTAAACTTTAACTGACATGTGAGGAGGATATGAAAACACAGACATACACACACACACTCACAAAAACAAAAAAAACAAGAGTTTAATCAGATACTTTTTGTTGTTGTTGTTTTATGTATATCATGTGGACACGAGTTCATTACTACAGTAGGAAGCCCAAGGAATGTTTCCCACCCCTTTCATATTTCTTCTTCTTTGCATGCTACATAGTCTTGCAAAGGGCGATTCCCTCCTGGACACCATGAACTTTTCCATGTCAAATTTATCATGTTAAATTGAACAGCCTGAAGAAGAACAAATTATAATGTACATTAGGAAGAAATGAAACATTAGCCCATGTTCTCCTATAATGTAATATGAGGAAGTAATACTTTACCATTTGTTCTGCTTATGATGTAATGTGATGTCATGATTTCAGTCTGTAAAGTACCTTAATTTTTTTCGTATCATTTGTACGTGTTCCCTCCAAGCAGTCATTTCGTTACAAGAAATCAGTGCAGGTAGCCAAGACAATGCTTCTGATCTTCTTTATTGCACTTTCCACCATGTCAGTTAAATCTTTCACAGACTTTACTTTGTAACCTACATACCAAAAAGCTGTTACTGTTTTTTCACGAGATGTTGTTATTTGACACTGAGGCTATCGTAATTGCACTAATTCCTGTGTGTTCACTCCGCAGCAGTGATTTGTGAAATTCATGAAAATTAAATCCTGATGAAAATAACAGCATTTTACTAGTATTTGCATCCAGCCACTTCACCCTTATGTTTTTATTTGTGTAAGTTTTCCTCATGATGTTTCAAATGGATTCACCTGTTTGCCTTGCATGCATTGCATTTTTTTTTTTTTTTTTTTGTATTTGTCATCCTGTAATTTAGGGATCCGCCCCTTTCATTTTTAACTTTCATGCATTGATTAGAATCATCAGAATATGTCTAATGCTTAAGACAGCATATGCTGTTGATTTTATGATTTGACATGTTATCTAATTATGTAAGACTGCTACATTATAGAACTTCAGTTTCCACCAATGCTGCACATTACTGACTTTGCTTTCAGCACTGATCATATTATTGAAGCTCAAAAATTTTTCTTCATGAACAACCCAATACTAAATTGTAACATTTTTTGATCAGAGAAATAGCCGTGAGTAAACTAATGTAATGGCATATTTTCAAATGAGGTTTTTAGATGTCATTTGATGAAGTCTTTCAAGTTTTTTGCCCCAAGAGGCAAGATCTGATAAGTAGCAACTTTCTGTCAAAAAGTACTAACGTGCAAGGCAGTTCATGAATTGCTTTATCTGGCGGAAGACTTGCAGGTTCCAAGACTAGCAAAAATTGTACTTTCCTGAGCAAGAGAAAGAGTGAACGTGATATGGACATATTGTCTAAGCAGATTCACAGCATTTCCTTGTTAATACATGCAAAACCCACTGCTTTACAGTGTGAAAGTTTTCTTTTTCCTTAACATTGGCTCTGACCTTGAGTTAAAGAAAAAAATGTTGAACTATCCAAGCAAGGTGCACCCATTATGTGTTATCCCTCTAACTACAGTGGATTAGGAGTGTGACTACATTCTTTCTTTATTGTGCATTGTGACTCCCCACCTCCACCTCCACCACAAGCTTCAGTGTGTCACTGCACTGCCCTTTACTATATGTTAACCAGCTACAAACATCATCAAAGACCCATCAACCTACCAGACTACCTGTATCGTCCCCTAGTGGCAATCTTTTTGTGCACTGTATCAGTGGTGTTTTGGGATGGAAGTTGTGATGGATTTGAATTGAATAAGGCAATCTGGACTTTGATGTATCAACATGGCTATAAGTGTTGAGTTAGGCAATCTGACAAGTTGTTTCAAAGCTAACAAAGAGTTAAAATGGCTCACTCCTTCATGCAACGCGTGAACAAACAAAGATGCCCCCCCCCCCCCCCCCCCCCCCGAATATGATAGTGGTGTTCATGTACTCCTGAAATGAATGTTTTTTGAAAATCAATATATGCAGTGCGATGTGTAAATTCTTGGGTGTGGACACCACAAAAAGGTCAACTATGTCATGCAATGTGAAAATGAGTCCCACTTGATAAAAAAAAAAAAAAATCTTGATAATTTTCCCTGCTTATTTTTATTTTTTTTTTCAATGCCACAATGCACCTCTCCACAGAATGTCTACACAGTCTGATTACCAGCATCACATTCCGTTTATTTGTTCAGATTCAAAGTGCTTGATTTGCAGCCAAGTGATTTTTTTTATTGTTTTCTTCATTCCAACTTGATTCTTTTTTTTTTTTTCTTCAAACTCTTGGGATAGAGTTGGCATGTTTGAATGGTGGCAAATGAAATCAATTGTAGTTGTTGTTGTTGTTTATAGAAAAAAATATTAGACATGGCCCTGTCGAAAAAAAACACAAAATTTGCTCCAGGCAATACTTATATCAAGTTAACCAATGTTATAAGCAGATCAAACGTTTTGCATTGCAGTGCAAAAGCAAAGCCGACAACTCCAGTGTATGAATGCAACTACTCGTACAAAACTCGCCGAAACAAAACTGAAACAAAACTGATGTAAAAACTTAGGAGTGACTCTCTCTCTCTCACTGTGTCCGTCCCCTCGTCCTTCTCCCGCAGAAGAAGGTGTCCAGCACGAAGGCGCCAAGCCTCCTGTCTTCCGTCATGTCCCTAGTGACCTCGGCCAGCCCGCTGCCCAGCATGCAGGAGCAGTACAAGAAGGACTTCCCCTGGCTGGCCTACTCCTTCATGCTGGCCGAGACCCAGTTCCTGCAGGAGAGCGGGGCGCTCCAGGCGGTCTCGCAGGAGCTCCACGGCAACCCCTCCATGACAACGGACCAGGCTGTCAAGGTAGATGCGTCTCTTCATTCTCTATTCAGGCAGTTACAAATCTTCAGTGTGTGTGTGTACGTGTGTGTATGTGTGTCGCAGATGTGACTATGCATCACATGAGCAAAAAAAAAAAAAAATTGCAGAGGAACAAATTTGTGTGGTAAAGTGGCACTAGATTGATATGTCTATTCTTCAACCAATAAAGATGTGGGTTTGAAATTGAAAATATGATTCTGAAATTTGATTTAGCACTCCCAATATGTGCAACGGTCACAAACGTTAATGGGAACATTATTGCTGTGTAGCATATGTTTTTAACACCATGTATCAGATTTTTTTTTTTTCTAAATGCAGAGATCAGCAGCTCTATCAATGCATATCGCTCATTGATTTCTTTGTAAACGTTGAAACAAAGATGTGGAGGAATGACTGAGAATTTTGATTCCTCCTTCCTTGTGTCATCACCCATTTCTGGCTGCACTCCTCCTCTTTCTTTCCCTCCTTCTTTTTCTCTTTTTTCCTTCTCCTTTTCCTCCCTTCCTCTCCTCCTCGTCCTCCACATCCTGATCATCATCATTGCCGCCACCGCCGCCGCCGCCACCATTATCATCATCATCATCATCATCATCATCATCATCATCATCATCATCATCATTCTACCCTCCTCCTCCTCTCCTTCTTCTTTGTCCTGCATCCTCTGGTAGAAGGTGAGCCAGAAGACGAAGAACAGCTTCCTGGTGAATGTCAACCAGCTTCCAATCTACCGATGGGCCCAGCTGGCTCTGGATACCACCATCCACCATCCTCTCCTCCCAGTCATCTGGCAGAAGTTCTTCTCCCTCTATCTCGAGAGAATGAACATGGGCGGGAGGTAAGTGGTCCTCCATTCCCTCCTCCCCTACCCCTCCCCACCGAACAAAAATAAGGAAACAGAGAAAAAGAAAAAGCGACAACAATTGGCCGACACATATACACAGAAAGTAATTTTGACAGAATATTATAGACAGTATGGAAGTTACACACTTATTGTCAAGCATGGTAGATAATCTCAATAAAGTCATCTTTCTTTTGAAAAAAAAAATCTCCTATATGTATTATAACAAAATGGGTATCCTGAAAGCTACACACATTGTTATTTCCCCCAGAATGAGAACTATTTGATGGTATAATTAAATTGTTCTCTTGAATTTCTCCCACCTCACTTTAATACCCAGGACTCTGGAGAGGTACAGTATCGGACTGCGCTACTTCCACAGCTTTGCCGATTTGGCCTTCATGAAGCAGCTCAAGCGGCAGCTCTCCCGCTCCGCGGACGCCCACCACAACGCCAGCCAGGGCCGCTACCCGGAGGGACAGCGCCCTCATAGGCAGAGCCAGAGGGCTGCCATGATGGACCAGGAGGCTGCCAGTTGGGACGGAGGCAGTGAACTGGAACAGAGTTATAGTGAAAGGGAGGAATTCGACAATCGGCAAGACAGAGAATTTCAGACCAAACTGCTCAAGTATGTGGCCATTTGAAGTCTTTGTGATACCTCAGTGACAGCGCGTTAACCACAGAGATTCTGTTGTTTTTTATCTAGCTGTGCTTGCATCTTTAAATCACAGTGTGAGATGATTACAACACTGTTTATGTAGTGCAAACTTTGAATATTGCTATTTCATGAGGGATGACTTAGGTTATCACTGCTTCATGAAATATTATGTACAAGAATTTGAGTACTGCAAACTTATTGCTATTTCGTTACGGATGGCTGCTTATCACTCTTTTATTAGATTACTTGTGCAAGAATTTTAGCACTGCAAACTTATTGCTATTTCGCGGAGGATGACTTTGGTTATTATCATTATAAATTATTTTTCTGGCAAGTAATGTACTGATGCACAATTAGTATTGAAAGTGACACAACACATGTCACTTTCTTGTATTTGTATTACTTTCAAGAGAGCGAGAAAGAAGAAAAAAAATAAAGTTAATCTCAAGACTTGTATCCACTGTTACTTGCAGGTTGTACCAGACTTACGGGCTATGGCTAGAGGAACCGCTGCTCCACGACGCCAGCCTGTACCTTCCTTCGCTGCCAGAGCAGTACGACGGAGAGAAGCTTGCCAGGATTTTCAACGGGGACCTGGTGAGTAATGAAGGAGGGATGGGAGAAGATGGAGTGTTGGGGAATCATTTTTTAAAGTCGCATTAGTGGGACAGATGAGCAAACAACCAGCTATCAGGATCAAGCTTATCTCATTTTAAAAATTAGGATTTCATTCATTTTCATTCATAAGAAAAGAACAGTTCAAGTTATGTCTGTGAGAGGTGTATATTGTCTGATCTTACTCAATAAAGCATTCTTTGAAGGATATTTCCTGATTTAACTCCGATTCAGTTTGAGATTTAAAGTTGATGATATGGAGGAAGTGTGGTTGCACCTGTCATGTGGTGAATAAAACTTACAACTGTTTTTTTTTTTTCAAATCAAATTTTATTTCCAATAACACATGTCTGTTTTCAATACAGATTCAAAGAAAACAAAACGTACAATGCATGATAACCAAAAATATGCATATATACTATGGAAATGATTTTGTTGATGTATTCTCATGACAGGAACCATGGATGGAATATGTGGACTGGGATGAAGTGAATTTTGGTGTGGACAGACTGGTGACCCAGTGGCTCCAGGTCACCAAACCTCCCACCTACAAGAACATGGGCACCAACCATGGAGAACAAGAAATAGAAGGTAACACCAGTCTTGTTTGTAAGGATGCTGTCATCCTTCTGAGTACTACTGTATATGCCATATATGTAGCGAGTCTAATTTTTCGGGAATCCGGACTTCCCATCAATTTTGCGAGTGGTTAAATTCGGGATTGTGGAGCGCAGTACCGAACAGAGAAATGTATGCGTGCATGTCACATTTGCGTCGGAATCAGAGCTAATATTTTTGTGCATTTTTAAATTCGCGAATAGCACCCAATTCGTGAAATTCATGAAAATAAGAACCTTGCAAAATATTTGAAATACACAGTATCTCTCCTACATCTCCCATACATACTGTGTGTCATTAAACATATCAATGCCCCCCCCCTCCGATCTCTGTCACTATTACACTCACATATGTTCAACTAGAAATGAAAGTCAGTAGGCAGCTTGAGGATAAAGGCCACAAAGCTGTCACATTTATGCACATTTTAGTTATTCTTTCTTTCTTGAAATTTGTGTCTTTTAATGGCCTTACCCTAATGGGTGTCATAGGCATTACATTTTGGGGTTCTTTGTCCAACCCAGGTGCCCTCATCGCAAGTTTAGAGAGGACAGTGGGTTTTCACAGTACCTATAAATCAAGGTATGCTTTGTGAGGGATAGATGCACTCATTAGGTTTTGGGGTATAACAGTCCCTCCTGGTGAAAGGTTGTTGGTAACTGAACCTTGACTACTATAAATGGCATTTGTCAACTGCAACTTCACCTAGAAGTGTCTGTTGATAATACATTTGTCTGTTTGTTTGCTTCTTTTTAAATTTTTCCCCTGAAACAGCCACCAGTCAGATCCTGTCCAGGTTGTCCCAGTACGACACGCCCAAGCCCCCTCCAGACATCCCAGAGCTGGTGGCTCCTGTGGGAGACATCGCGGAGCATCTGATGGTGGACCACCAGGCTATGGCTCTCTTCATTGAGGAAGACCTCAAGGACATGCTGGAGTATGCCAAGTGAGTGTGTCCGCCTCAAGCCACGTCCTCCATTGCAGTGATTGATTAACATTCTTGCCCTCGTCTTTTTCAGGGAAGTCAGAAGGTTATTTAGTGTTTTCCTGTAAACATACATCATATTTAATCTCCCTGACTTTCATTTGACTACTTAATCCATTTTTTTAAGATTAAAAAATTCCAATAAACCTCATACGGGACCTGTGAAGTGTTCGTTGCTCGTGAGTTTAAGTATTGGTTGTAGTAATGTGCAGGGCAATCACCTTCCGTTTGTTTCAAAGGTCAGTATTTGTGTGTGTGTGTGTGTGTGTGTGTGTGTGTGTTGTTTGAATCCATACTGTTTTTCTTTTAGCACAAACGAAATACTGCATACGCCATATATTTAGCGAGTCTGAATTTTTGCACATCGAGACTTTGTGACGATTTCGTAAGTGGTTAAATTTGCGATCGTGAAGTACAGTACTGAACAGAGAAATGTGTATGTGTTTGTCACATTCATATCGGGATCAGAGTCATTATTTTTGTGTGTTTTTAATTTTCCGAATAGGTCTGACTTACGAAATTCGCGAAAAGAAAAAACCTCGCGAAACATTTGGCATATACAGTATGCCAAAGAGCTATGATATCCAGAGGCTTTGTTTTCAATAATAGCCTTTTCTCAGGGCTGTTTGGAATGATAGATTTTGAGTGCTTTTTGTTGCATCTACGTGCATACTGTGTATCTGCTGTTTTTGCAGCTCCTTTGCCACGAGAGAAAGCTACAATGTTGCCTTGGATCTTAGCTACGTGGAACTGTTGCCAACTCTCTATCACAACTCAGAGGTTGAGGTCAGTCTTCATGTTTTGGTTTTTGTGTGTGTGTGTGCTTCTGTCACTAAGCTTGATACTTGTGAAGCCTAGATTCCAAAGCGAATGCAAGCCCTGGGGGGTGTTTCATCAACGAGTTCGTCGGAGGTTTTCACCGACAAATTTGCTATCAGCCAATCAGACGCAAGGATTTCAGTAGCTTTTAACAGTTGTCAGTGTAAATCACTGACAAAAAGTTTCATGAAACGGTCCCCTGGTCTTGCAAAGCTTGTGAGGATTTGATGTCGAGCGTGATTTTTTGAGGGCAAATCCCCTTGGCCTTGACTTATATTAAATGTTTTTCACTGAAGACACATTTTAGAGGATCTTCATTGTTCGTCAAATTTCTTTCTCTTAATTTTTTTTTTCAGTATGCATGAATGTGCATGACTTTCATGTCCCTTCTGATTGAATCATCTTTAGATATTTTCAATATCATTTTGTAGCAGCTGAAGAAGAAGAAGACTTCTTGTTTGATAATTGATGATGCGTAAGAAACTTCAAATGGTATGTGATTATAATCAGGGCCTCTGAAATTGTTATAATTGTGTTTTCATTGTGTTCTTCTCTTTAGACTCGGCTAGAGATACCTTGTAAGGCGGGGATTGTATCAAGGCATCGACATCAATGTGCTGGACCGGCCAGGATAGCTGTCAGGGTAGGCTGTTGTGTTGGTGAACGAGAGAAAATATGTGTGGAAATATTTTGTTAAATATTAGAATTTTCACAAGTGACTGGAACAAAACTACAGTGAAATAGACCATGTGGATACTTGCAACCTTTGCCATTACAAAAGGCAAATGAGAAATTCATTTCTGTTTTTTATTACAAGTGCTGCCATATGAAGTGTTTATATTGCATAAAAGAAATTTCATGCATTAAATGGTTTATGTTTAATTCACCAATCGATTATCATTCAGAGTAGATATTACGTATTTTTATCAGCAGTGCTCATGGATGACGAGGAAAAATGATGTTGAAATTTTGTTTTCTTTTATCCAGCTGCAGAATAAATCAGAAGTGTGTAAGCATTTGTGAGCAATTATGATTTATGATGTGTGTGTATATGACAGTATTTAACCTCTCGCATTCCTCTGAAAACATATGCAGCACAAAGCTTTCAAGTTGAGTGATGCGGTCAAGCGCAAGTTGGATGAGAACCGAGCCGAATACAAACAGCTGACCATCGAGATTGAAGCAACTCCTCCTCCAGTCATCTGCTGTGCAGCAGTCCATTTGGAAAATGCCATTACGTGAGTGTAGATTAGATCACTTTTCATGCAGAATTTTCTAAGATAATGGCATTTTATTTTTGTTTTTATGCCTCCACCACGAAGTGTCGCCAGAAGCATTATGTTTTCCGGTTGTCTGTCTGTTCATCTTTCCGTCTGTGGTCAATTTTGTGGACATGGTAACTTCAAAACCATTTGCTGTATCCTAATGAAACTATTTGGTGAACCATGCGATGTGGCGGAGGCATACCAGTGGACATACAATGTAACAACATTTCTAGTTTGTTTTTGTTTTTGCATCGTAGTCCTGCAGATGTAGATGTCTCATTGTGATACATTATACAGTCTCACCCGATCCCCTTCTGAGTGACACCAAATGAAACAGGACCCCCCCTGACAAAACACCTGTACCAAGAGATATATCACTTTATTATGTTTGTTTAGTTTGACCTTGGGTTGTACTGTCGAATGAGGCGCATATAAGTCTTGGCAAGTTTGTCCAAAATTTTTTGTCCATTAGAAACCTGATCAACTTTTCCCGTGCCGCCAGTGATGGGGAGCGTGAGGCCAGCAAGCAGGTGGGCGTGGCCTTTCTATATCACCTTGCCAACCGGATGAATGATGACTGTCGGCATTATCCACCCACGCGCCAGTTCTTCACCTCCTGCATTGAGATACTGGGACAAGTACATATGGCCTTTATGCTTTCAAAACTTTTATATTACCATGATATACATGTGATCTTTTTGGAATCAACTACATTCTAAAAGGTCACGTGATTGTGGGAGTATTTGTTTTTATGCCTCCGCCACGAAGTGGTGCCGGAGGCATTATGTTTTCGGGTTGTCCGTCCGTCCGTCCGTCCGTCCGTCCTTCCGTCCGTCCGTAATGATTTTTGTGGACAAGGTAACTATCAAAAGCTGTTGAGGTATCCTGATGAAACTTGGCATGTATGTGTATTAGGGGGTGAAGTTGTGCCTATCAACTTTTGGGTGCACGTGCTCAAGGTCAAAGGTCAAAAGGTCAAGGTCAAATACATAAAATTTCACTATTTCCACCATATCTATGCAATGCCTGAAGATATTTTCTTGAAATTTAGTGTATACATGTATTACCCAATTTAGATTCTCTGGTGAAAGTTTGGGTCATGAGGTCAAAGGTCAAAGGTCAAAAGGTCGAGTAAAAGTATTAAAACTTCTTTTTTTTTCTCTGTAAATTGGAAAATTGTTCAAGGTATCTTCATGGAACATAGTATATATACATGTACTGACTGGCAGTGATTATCTAGAGTATGTAGGGTTCATGGGGTCAAAGGTCAGGGGTCAAAGGTCAAGTGCAACACTTCAAAATTTTACTATTTCCCTCATGTTCATGCAATGCCAGCAGGATTAGTATTTTTTTTTTTACACTTGGTGTATGCATGTGTAACCTAATAGAAATTCTCTGGAGAGTTTTTTTTTCTTTTTCTTTTTTTATTGCCTCAAAGGTCAAAAGGTCAAAGATCAAGTGAAAGTGCTGAACTAACTTTTTCCTCCATATCTCGGAAGTGGCTCAATTTATCGTGAAACCTACTGCATATCTATGAATGTTCTACCTGAAAGTGATTATCTTATGAATTTTAGGGTCTAAGGCCAGATGAACATGGTAACAATTTACTATTCAGTACAGAAATTGCACTTTTTCTCCATACCGGTACCATGAAAATTACTCAATGCATAAATGTATGAATGGGTCAAAGTCAAGTTAAAGTCCTTAAATCCCCAAATACATGCTCTCCTATTCATCCAATTAAACCAAGTTCAAGGAAGGTGAACATTCAACACATTTCTGACAAACTTGTCATTTCAATATTTTGCCAGTTTTGTGAAAATGTAGTCACACATTGTCCACATGGACTATCTAGACCTATTAGGAGAATCATGCATTATGGCGGAGGCATACCAGTCGCCATAGCGACATTTCTAGTTGATGTTATGTGCAAGGACGTGAAGATATGAATTGAAGTTTATTTAAAATGTAAGTATTAGTATTACAAATTTCATTACAACATTTAAAAAAAGATGTGTATGATCAGGTATTAATGTTTAATCCGTTAAGATACTGGAATGTTAGTGCCCTTGTCCTTCAATATTTTTCTCATACTCACATAAAATTTGTGTTTTTGTTTTTCTTTGGTCATTACTATACATTTAGATCAATAGAAATTAATAGATCTGACCAGAAAATGTGATAGAAGTTGGCTCTCCGTTCTGCTTTATATAATATGCTGTATTGGTAAACATCAACATGATTAGTATGATTATCATAGAATTGTATAACTGTAATTCCATATTGCATACAGCAGCATGATTGTTCTGTTTGTTTATTTGTTTGTTTGTTTTCTCTTCGTGGTCAGGAATTTGTCCGGCCGTATCCGGAGCAGGCCCAACCTCTTCTGCATGAGATTCTGACCAACCACAAGCTGGCCGGCATCCTTGCCCCCAACTTTGTGCCCTGCAACTGCCCAGAGACCTTTGTGCACATGTACACGGAGGTTGTTCGGGCCACGGGCAATGACATGCAGGACCTTGCCTTTATGCTTCTGACCAAGGTAGGTATCTTGAGCTTTTGCTATTGTGCTTGCATGTTCTGTATGATTCTGACAACTAAGCCTTGTTTTAACAGAGCCTTTCAAGTCAGAGTAACTGTGACAACTTCTGGGCAATCTTTATTTGTGACCGTGCACCTCAAAACGAACATAAAGTCGCACACACTGATTTTGCGTGAGGACTGAAAATAAGTGAAATGGGTCAACCTAGCCGAACTTGACTTTTTCATATTTTCTGAAAGAGCGGGTCTTCTTTTACATTATGCTAAAATTTTGTATCATAAAACGGGCAGGAAAGTGTGTTTTTTTTTAGCAGTTTATCTCGAACATTTTTGGTAGAATAGTGTGATTAGGTGTGTCTTTAGAATCCCTTTTTCATTTCTGAAAAACCTTGTCCACACTCTTCACTTTCAACTCTAATAACTTTTGAAAGGATATGGCTACTGCTCTGAAAGTTGGCATTAATTATGGACAGAATGTGTTAATGAGGCATGCTTAATTTCAGCTTAATCTGATAATTCCTTCATTGTTGTTACTTTGGTAATTTACTTCCTGTTTTTTGTCCCATTCATCGCACAGCCAGCACGGTTTGGTAAAGATTAAGCGCTTGAATAGACACTGTACTTCAGAGCCTCTTTTCTCAGTTCACACTTTTCCTGAGTTTGTGCTTTCTTTCCAATATTTAGATAGGTTAGGAGAGTCCATTTGATTTGGGTTATACATCATTTTAAAGCTTAAAGTCTGCTCTTTCAGAATATGGTCTTAACTAAAAATTCATGTCTGGCGACTTTTTGTTTGTTTTGAGGTGCAGGGTCACATTTACCCTGCCTGTTAAAACGGTCCCCGCAAAATGTTGCTCGGACACTGTTGCGGTTACTTTTGCCAAATTCTCGGCTAGCCAGCTCGGGTGATTACCCTAACATTACCCGTCATTACCCTGGCAACCTTACTGTTAAAATGCTCTCAAGGTAACATTCCTTTGATACACTCAACATGAATGCACAATAGTCTAAACAGAATGACATACCACTCACTGATCACATGTAACCAAACCCCCTTCGCGCATGAGCACGTAGGTTGTAATGGAAGCCTACTCGGAGAAGGTTTATGGTGTGTGTCTGTTAAAATGATACCCCTTGCTCTCCCCCCTACGATTTTATTGCTTGAGGCAAGAAATTTTGTTCTTGTCGACATTTTCCTGATGTCGTTGGGGTAAGGTCTGTTTAACCCTGAAATGACCTTGGGGGGAGGGCTGATTGAGCCCCCACCCCTCGACATTTTTCACAATAAAGCCGCAACGTAAACATCTCGAGCCGCAACGTGTCATGACTTTTTTCTTTTAAGTCTTGCGCAACTTTTGTGACCAAATTCGTGACGCCTGGGTATAATCAACAGACAAATGTATCATTGACAGACATTTCTAGGTGAAATTACAGTTGGCAAATAAACAGAGCACACGTGACTCATTTCATGGCTTCTGATTGGCTACGTTTTAAACCCATTTTGCAAATACCAATGGAATAGTTTCTTCTCTGTACCTCGTCCCCCTCAAAGTTTGACATCACCCAGTGGCTGGAGAGGCACCGGCCCACGCCCAGCTCTGGCTCCCAGCTCATTGCCGTCATTGGGGAGGCCCTCATGGCCTGTGGTCTGGGAGGGGAGGAGCCCGACGGCCGACCCCTACCCCACTTCGAAGTCTACCGCTCCCACCTCCGGGCCATGTTCCTTCACTGCTTCCCTCAGCACTATGCCGACGTCCTGCATGTCGTCATGAAAGGTATCCAGCCTTAGTTTTTGCGTCGGTTACACAACATACTCATCAGTACTGCTTTGCGATTGTATCTTTCTTGTTTTCTCTGTAAATTTCTTTTTTTTTGGGGGGGGGGGAGGGGGCAGGATTCACAGCTATTAGAGCCCTGTAATGGTTAAGCGCTACAAGTCATTAATTTGCAAGGAGAAACACTTTATGACAGATACCTTTTTACAAATTCATGAAATTCTTGATTGTAAAATTGGTAATCAGTTGCAATAAAAAGATACCTTGTTATTCCCTGTATGTTGCTTTTGTCCTTTTAATGCTATAAGATTTTGATGATATGTGCATGTTGAAATTCATTAGTGAGATATAATGAAAGTAAGGTATAAAAGAAGACTGGAAAAAAAAACCAACAACCTAACAACCATGGAATGATGGTGTTTAACTCTTAACGTGCCATGGTCGCCGAACGGCGACCTTAGTCCTGACGTGCCATGGTCGCCGATCGGCGACTAAGAACAGCGAGAAAAGCATTGATCATTTAAGTTCTTGTGGTACCGTAATGTGTTACACCAAGCAACTGCCAATGATATGTACTGGTAGCTGATTAGCATAGCCATCGTTTCCACTAAAAATATGAGCATGCTTACATTGGAAAATTTTGAGTAAATACACGATTTTTCAGCTAGATGTATTTTTTTCACATCGGGAAAATCCGCAGCGGGCGCACCCTCTGCAACATGTGTATGGATCGAAAGTCTCATAGGTAAACCACGCGTGTGTATGCTATTGACTCTGCGTGTATTGTCTATGCGGTTCCACTCGCATTGTTCCGCTTGGACGCTGTCCTGCGGGAAGCTGCTTTGATTTTGTCCCTCAAAGAGGGTCAGCTTTTGTTCGTTGGTCAAGTCTTTCATCCGTTTGTTTTGGTGAACGTCACTAATCGTCCCCACGCTAGCATAGGAATTGCGCGTGGACAAAGGCCTGCCGATTTCAATAGAGTACGCCCGCCCACGGTCGGCGTAGACAAAAGGAGGATTAGCAGGTTCTTCCTTCTCAGGTGGACAAAAGACACTATTCCAGGGCCCGGGACAATTACTTTAGTTTCAAATACAGGATCTGGGACTAAAGGACTCAGATTTGGGAATGAATTACTGAGGCAGAAAGAAAAATTGCTAAAACAAAATAAACTGCTAGTATCTTTGGAATCATACAATTCTAGAAGGCAATTTTGTTATCATTTGAAAGAGGAGATGTTGCTCTAAAACTTTCTCACAGAGTCATGGGAGCGTTCCATTGAAGAAAAAAACAAGACTGACTCTTTTTTTCCATACTACACAAAAATTTCTAATAATTTTTTTGATGTATGAAATATTTCTGCAATATTTCAGATTCAGATAGATATTGTGGCAAACTGACTGCTTAACACGAAAGAGCAAACATTTCTTGATATATGTTGTGTAGAACTCAATTCAAAACAGTCAATAGTTTCAGAGATATGACGGTTTTAAATTTCATTGTCAGTCCAGTTTCGAAACGTTCTGGTGTTAGGTAAAAATGTCTGGCACGTTAGGGGTTTTGGGCCTGGCACATTAAGAGTTAAAATGGCTCATGCGTGGTGGTTAAGTGTAGCGAGTTTATAGTCAACATGCTGCCAAATAAGTGCGTTTGACGTATTTCATCCATTTTGTTTCAACCCCTTCAGGAATACCATCCTAAATTCCTTTCGACAAGGTAATAAAAAGATGTTGCCCATGGGACTGAAAGAGTTAATAGTCTGTTCAGCCTCACTCTGTTGAGTACATGTATGTCGTATGCAAATGTGCAGTTTTTTGCAGAAAAGCACGAAGGGCTGATATTCCTTATGCCCTGAGACTGAAGTCGTGATAAAAAAGTCTCAACTTTGATGGTGATATCACAGCCAAAGTTGTCTTCCAAAGAGCTATCAGCATCTGATACATTTCCCACAAATCACTGCCTTGTGATTTCAAAGAGATCATGGAAAATTACTTGCCATTAAGTTCTGTTTATACGCCACACTCTTGTATAAGATGCACCCTACTTGAGGAGTTAGTAAAGGACATCATATTCAAAATATCCACCTAAATCTCATGTGTGTTTGCTCAAAAGACTTACTGTAGGTATGTTGATTGCGATATCAATGTCTTTTTCCTCTTCTTCACACAATCATACGTGTGCACCAAATACAAGCATAGCATTGACTTTAAAATGGGGTTTACATACGTCAGCCTTGGCAACCGCAGCCAAGAAATTCTTGTACCTGTTTATAGGCAGCATCCCCAAATTTTTGCTCTTTGTCATGAAGAGAGAGGAAAAATATGCTGTGTATACACAGCACTTTGCCGTACCAGTGAGACCGGTGACACGATATTTGCTCCTGCGACAGTTGCTCCGGTTTTATTTTCTCCAAGGACTTACAGTTATTGTTAGGGTTATTGTGATAGGGTTTGAGGTTTAGTTTAATTTGAGGATTAAGATTAGGGTTAGGGTTATGTTTGTGGGTAGAAATTATATTTGGCTTTAATAGCGTGCAGATATGTCATGGGAGCAATTGTCGCAGGAGCAAATGTCATGGAACCATTGAGACCACCAAGACACTTTAATTCCGATCTGCACCGATGTCTTATGTGCATTGTGGCAAGCAGATGACCAAATATTCATCCTCTGTTTTGTTTCTCTCTCCCACCCAGGGATGGAGGAGAAGAAACTGAGACTGGTCGTGCTCCAGGATGTCCTGAAGGCCCTCTGCTGCCCTCTACTGCCAGACTTTGGAGACATTGGCCAGAAACAGGTTGAAAAGCTGGTGCAGGAGGAGACATACCTGTCTCTCAATGAGGTGAATCTCAGTCAGTCAGTGTGGATACATGGTTTTGTCTATGAATTTGTTTCCTCATCATTGAAGTGGCACGTTATTTTAGTTGTATATTTCTTGATACAATTTGACTGTGAAGTGAAGCCCATAGAAATGGCCATGTATTTAACAATTTCATCAAGTCCTTTGGTTATATTTTGTCTACTAATTTTATCAAATATTTGATCATGTGCTGGTTTATGTCATTATTATAGATAAGGTTGATTTATTTATAGGTTCGGTCCATTAATCTTTTTTCCCCTAACAAGGCACTGTAAACTCTTGGCATGTTGTTCTTGTTGATGTTGTTGTTGTTATTATTTGACACATGTCCCATGAAAATGTGACAGGTATCATAGATTGTCGTCAGGTACTGTATACGCCAAATATTTCGCAAGGTTTTTATTTTCGCGAATTTCGCGAGTCAGGTGCTATTCGTGAAATAAAAGACACACGAAAATATGGACTCTGATCCCGATGTGAATGTGACGTATGTGCGTGCACTTCTCCGTTCAGTACAGGACTCCATGATCGCGAACTTAACCACTTGCGAAATCGTCGGGAATTCCCGATTTGCGAAAATTTAGACTCGCGAAATATATGGCTTATACAGTATCTCCTAACTTTATTGGGAAATGTGTTGAAGAACATCCCCCTGTTTTCACAGTAGATGTGCACAGTGTCATGTGACAGAAAAATGAACGTGTATAGATGTATTGTCTTACAGTCATCATTTCAAATCTCATTCAGTATCATAATTTTGCCATGACTTGATTGGTGAATATTAGTTGATTATTCATGCCAATTTCCAATCTTTATGTCGTATGTCACAGCTGCGAGACAGCCTGGACTGGCTGGGACAATACTTCTCCCGGCAGCGCCATGAGAGGGCGGAGCTGAAGCAGTATGGGCTGTACAGCCACTGGAAGGACTACATGCCCACCCTGTCCAGCTTCCTGGGCTTCCTCGCTCTCAACTGTGTGCTTCAGGAAGCAAAGAGACTGCAGGAGATGGGTACTCCCATAGACCAAGGTTTGTAGAGCTTCCAGCCAATGGGCTGTTTTGTGTTTGTTACCTCTGCCAAGGAGGGAGTATGTTTTTTTGTCTTTGTTTGTTTGTTTGTCTGTCTGTCTGTTTGCAAAATTAAAAAAAAAAAATGTGAATGGATTTAGATGAAATTTACAGGAAAAGTTGATAATGGCACAAGGAACAGATTATTAAATTTCGGTAGTGATCCAGATAATTGTCTGGATCCAGAATTTTTGTGTGTGTGTGTGATTTCTTTTTTCTTTTTTTTGAGGGGGGAGGGGTGTAAATAGGGCCAACAAATGAGGGAGTTCAAGCTCGCATATTTGAAGTGTGCATACATGCACTAAATTTGTGCTTGAGGCGCAACATACAGTAAGCTGCTGATGAGGTAGACATGTGATGATGTGTAGACACTGCAGCTAGAAAGGCTCCTTTGTCATTGGGATATAAAGGCGATTCTCAGCATGCATGTAAGGATGGAAATGAGCTGCTTTGCGGAGGTCTGCGCTCTCTGCGTGCATTTCTTGTGTAGATGATTGTTGTCGCTTATACATGTATTTATTCAGTTCTATTTAAGTATATGATAGCACTTTTGTTGGTGTACATTTAGTGAGAGTTTTAAAGAATCTGCAGTGAAGGCATGTGAAAACTATATGGAATATCAAGGGACTTTTTATTTCTCACAAAAGACAAAAACAGCTGAATCTCATCTCTCCATTCAGAAAACTTGATTTGTTTCCTTTTTTTCCTAATTTTCAGTTATAATTGTATCCAGGTGATATGAACAACTCTAAAAATGTAAAGTTGTAGAGAAAATTAATTTTCAGTGTAGCAATGTAGAGCTAATGACTGTTGGTCATTGTTGTGAATGGTCACAAGTGTGATGGTACAAGATTTTAGATTTTTTTTTTTTAATGAGGTGAAGCGGAATTGAATAGTGCACCTCGTCTTTCACAGAGTGTGAAATCTTGTTCTATTGCACGAGACTATGCACAAGATTATTTTTTGGTGATGTATATTAGAAGAAAAATGAAGGCAGTGACTTATATCTTATGTGTGTTCCATTGTGCCTGTCAGGAATCAAGGCGTTGTGGGAACTCATCGTTTCATTCTTCTCGCCTTGGGTTGCTTGGACTGAGGTCCCGTCACCATCCAAGTAAGTTTAACCGCAACCTTGGTGGTCTAATTCCTTTGCTCATCCAGTATTTTACCTGGCTGATGAATTTTCTGTTTGAGCTACTAAAGCTTGAAAATTTGTGATTTAAATTTCATTGAACTGGCCGAAACCCCCCCCCCAAAAAAAAAAAAAAACAAAAACAAAAACAAAAGCAAAACAAAACAAACTCTAGTATGGCCCTTAGGCATCATCATTTGGGAATCAATTGTTACAGACGGTGGTCTTCTTGTAATATTTTTGTTGTATTAAACTTAGATGGTGTATGTCAGAGCACTTTAAGGACAAGTTCCCCCAGATACATATCTATGTACATGAGTGGCATGAGTGAATGCAGCAATATTAGTAAATTACATTGGTGAAAGTTTGAGAAAATTGGGTAATTGCCCAAAAGTGAGGAATTCTTAAAGTTTTAGTGCCACCATCTTTGGATTGTTAGACTACTAAAGTTTGTGATGTTTCATATGTTGAAAGATATGAACAAAATATGAAGAAAATTCCACAAAATTTCTATTTTTTTAATGGAAAGTACGCATTCCCGTGACATGTTTCTGACATAGCTTAAGGGTAATATTATTTCTTATGCTTTCTAAAAGAGACAAGTCATGTGATACAAATTTGTATTTCATTATGCATGGAAAGTGAAAATGTGTTGAATTTTCTTAACATCAGACACCTTGGGCACCTTTGAATGTTCTACAGATAAATGTTGCTATATAATTGAGCTTCATAAATGCTATTCATCATCATCATCATCCTCATCACCATCATCGACATTTTCTTATAATGGTAAGATGCTCAAATATGGTGTTGAGATAGGAGTGTTGACCCATGCTCCATTCTGTCTACTTCCAGACCAAATACGTCCCTGATCATCCCTGCCTGGTCCGAGGGTGATGCCGACCCGGCCTTGGTGATGGTCACACTCTTTACAGAGACCACCAGCTTTATGCAGGCTCTCTTCTACAGTAAGTTTTTGTCTTTCCATGATATTTTGTTCCCCTCTGATTACATTCAGGAATGTGTTAGAAACTGTAGTGCTTACAAACCCAGTATTCCACAACTTTAAAACAACCCCCCTCAAAAAAAAAAAAAAAAAAAAAAACACCAAAAAACCAAATAAACAAACAAAAATGATAATTTTTTAGAGAAAGTTTTTTTTTTTCCCTACATAACACCAATAAGATCAGACTAAAATGCTTGAGGAGCCAAATTCTACATCATGTTCAAATTATTTTCCATGAACACAGCAAAAGCACACAAACAAAATGGTAGGGATTCTCATCAAAATGCAAAATCTAGTGCACATGCTACATGCACACCGCACTAACTTCTTCCATTACACACTGGCGGTACTATACTGAAAAAAGTTACTTTGTGTGAGAGGCAGACCCTGAGCAAAATTCTTCCATGGGGCCATCAGCCCAGGCAAGCCATGCCTACGATGACAGTCTCCTGCTTCCTTGTGGAATCCAATGTACCGCCTTTTCTGATTTGTACACTGTGACCTTAAATGTATGATAACCATGCTGTAGTATCACATTTAAATTATGGTATACTTTTCTTTTGCTTCTTTGTAACTTAGTTATGCTTTGTGCTTTCATGAACACTTTGTTGCTGTCAGGTGGATATGCTGGCAAGCATCATTTAATGAACAGTCATGACATCACAGATGCTTTATATCTCAGTGAATTTAACCCGTTGAGGACGGACTTATTTTGCTGCAACACGCATTTCCCATAGACCCCTGCCCGGGTATACTCGGGGACTCATCCTCAACGAGTTAAAAACCAACATCTCTGTTTAGTAGTATAAAAGACCTTTTATCTGCTCATGAGCAAAGTGGTATTACAAACTGGCTTACACATACCATCTTTATGATTCAAGGTAGAGAGATTTGATATGAAAAATGAGAGTCAGGGTCAAAGGTCAGGAAGGAAGGAAGGAAGGAAGGAATGCAGGAAACAATCAAACTTCTCCAATTAGGGTTGTGGTATTGAAGAGTTGCCTAGTAAAGTTTGAAGAAGAGCCAGTAGGACTCGTATTCCATCTCAAAAGGGGTAGCTGAAGTGAAAGTAATTGCAGAGGTACATAGTGACAGTACTAGTGGCAGTCATAAAAGTCTTCATTGGTAGTAGTAGTAGTAGTAGTAGTAGTAGTAGTTGTAGTAGTTGTGAATTGAGTTAAATTTAATTGAATTTATTTCATTTCCATCAGCAACAAAAATGCATATTTTTTACAGGGATGAATAAAAATGATATACAAAAGAACAACAAAAAAGAGAAAACAAACAAAATACACTATTCTTTTTATGAACTGAAAATAAAGAAAACTGTAATCACAGACTTTTATCATAAGTAGATAATTGTGATGGAAATGAAGGCATGTGGTGATGATGCTGGTGACGGTGATGTTATGAAGAAACCCTATTTTTCCATGATATCGTTTTCTCTCTCTCTTCCTCTGGTGATATAGATGCCCAGATCACCACTTCGGCCAACATCCTGACCCTGTTCTGGTCCTACTACTCCCAGTGTATGGCGAGGAAGGAACTTCGGTTTCGGGAGGACGTGATGTACGCCTACCACCGAGCCATGGCCAGCCTGCCTTGGAATGAGTTCTACCCGGACGTCTACTGCATGGAATCCATGATCAAGGTTTGCTCCATTCATGCTTCCACCCAACCCACTGTGGGGTGCTTGAGTTGCCAAATTTTTCAGACTGTCTGTTCTCTGGCCCAAATCTCATCAATATGGCTTTTGATACTAGGTATTCTTTGGTGGATTTTCTTGATACTCTGCCCAGATGTGCTGCATGAGATGTAGATATGCTGAGGAGATTTGGGCAAATATCTTAAAGGATGAAAATGTAAATGAGAATTTTGATGTTGTTTTTGTTGTTTGAAATACGAATAAATGCTATTTGAAAGAAAGAAAACAATCATAAAGGAACTCTGTAAAGAAAATGCATGTTGACTTGTCTAGATTGATACCCTTACCATCACTTACGTGGCCAAATGAATATCTAAATACATGCCATATGTTTTATTATAATTTGTGTATCATTTTACTTTAGATTACTTGGATATGCCCAAAAAAAACTTCCAGACCAAGATTCTACCAGTGACACCATCTGTCAATCATTGCTAAAGTACTAAAAGGATTAACAGAAGACATTGGAATGTGCCTTCTTGTAGACTGAGCATAACTTGCCTGTTTCCATGTACATGTAACTCATATGATTAACAAAAGACATTGCAGGGAGGCAAAGAAAGCAGTTTGCACACAAAAAAAAGAAGAAGAAAAGAGACAGAAAAATCATTTACTGGTTGAAAATTTTAACAGGACTCGGTCCTAAGTCAGAGGTACATGTAATGAATTATTTTGCATGATTGTCTGTTTATCTGTTGTTGTTTTTTTCTTCACCTTTGACAGTATCGTTTACCTGACGTGTGCTCTGTCTTGTTTCCTATAGATGTATGAGGATGGACAGAACAGCTGTCTACTCTTCCTTGCCTCCATCTTCCCCCGCATCCAGTGGCCCGCCATCATGGAGCGCCTCATTGCCGGCGGCGACGTTCAGCAGACCAATCAGCATCTCTCGGCCCTGCTCAGCATGCTCATTATCTTTGGCAACTCTGACGAGATCGCAAGCGTCCAGGTCAGAAAAAAACCAGTGTCTGCAAAATTCATCTTTGTGTGTGCTTTTATGTTTGTGTCATATAGTTTCTCTGTCACTCCTGCTTTAGTCATTTACTTACTTGTATTTTCTCACCTCAGAAATGCTGTATTTTTTTTTCTACCTCTGGAATGTAGTCTATCTATGATTTACTGGACATATCAGTGCTAATTCAATACCATATTTATGCATTTCATTGTAAGGATACGAACGTTATGTTATGTATGATAGTATTGCAAATGCATCTATATGCCCTTGCATTTGCTGATGGGGGAGGGGGGCTGTTACTGTTTCTTACTGGAAATCTTATTTCTGTATTTCAAATCTTGTTAACCTTTAAATCTGAATGATTTGCCTAGCATACTCAAGGCTTTAACAGCTTCACGCGAAACAAGAATCAATATTTGTGTGTTATTGGTTTGTTGTTGTTTTTGAACCATGATACAGGGACCCAGTCTGAAAGTCCTCATAGCCGAGTCGCACCAGTTGCCATGGTACCTCCTGGATGACAGTTGCTATCATAGCGCCACCATGTGGCAGCTGAAGAAGAGTAACCCTCGTCTGGTCCTGGAGGAACAGTCAGTCAGCACCGTGCTGAGGTATCGGCAATCATCAGACATGATTACTTGTTTCTATGTGCAGAGTTGCCAACTTGTTTGTTTATGCAACAGTCAGCTAGTTTTGCTTTTTCTTTATGGAAAACAAGAGAATTTGATTTAAATGTGTGTTTGTTTTTTTCATTTGATTTAACTGTCTTACTATGCACAATTTCCCATTTTTTTACCAAAATGTGTGTTTTGCCTTCAAAATCTAGTTGTTGATTTTTTTTTAATATGCAGAAGTCAAGAATGCTGTGTCCACAACATGTGGACAGGGAAGGATGTGTAGTACAAATGGGGAAGTGGCTAGGAGTTATTATGTAGTCTCTACTGTATTCTTCTTTCAATATATGGGAGAGATGCCTGTAAGTGTCCTTTTAAAATATCTTTATATACCCATTATTATCAACACTTTCTGTCTTCGTGACTATAGCTACTGGTAATGATGTGAAATGGTGTGCACAACTGGTTGGCAAATGCTGCAGTGCTGTGCCGCTGCGTAGACACTCAAATATTTCATTCATTCTTGCCTTCTGTCATCATCTCACAATAGCAGTCATGTTGCAATGCCAGGCGTGATCCTATTTCCATTTAGACTGTGGGGAAATCTACTGACATAGCACTGGTAAATTCTCATTTTGTGCATTGGAGCATGAGAACAGCCGTGGAATATGTCTTGTATTCTATGCAACTAGGTGTTTTCAAACTGGTGGTGTAATGTTTATTTTACCATTTCTTTAGCAGTGTGAGAAAAGCTGTTCTGTTTATTCTGTATAGAAAATATGCAGTTTCTGTTACCATGTCTTTCCTTGGTGTGTGTTGCAAACTATCTTATACAAACTGTTCACTATGTTTAATAGTATGCTGAAATCAAGCATTTAGTCCATCAGTTGCTACAGCTACAAATCTAATGGCAATATGTCATGCTATCACTCTCTTTCTGAGTGGACGATATGACTCCAGTTTCCTCCCCTACCTCTCCACAGCCTGATGCGGTCCGTGGCGGGCGTCGGCAGCACTGAACCCCCCAACCCCCGGCTGGCTGCCAAGCAGACGGCCTACGTCGGGCTGGTGGTCGGCCTCATGTGCCAGTGCTCGCAGGACAGGCAGGTGAAGGCGGAGCAGTTCACCCTTCCCCTCCACGGACTGCTGCGCGATGTCACCCTCATCTCTTCCCTGGGTGAGTGCAAATACTAGAAATAGAGTGAGAGAGTGATCGGTATGAGAGAGAATCTTGTCAGTATCTGTTATTATTGTTCAGATTTTTAGTTATACTTGGCAAACATGTAAAAAGAGACCCTGAACATGAATGTTTATGGTTGATATTTCGGCAACAAGAGTGAATTATGATTTGATGTGTACAAGCTGACTGCAACCTGAATCATAAAATATCATCTTGTTATCAAATTTTGTGGAAATGATTGATATGAGAGCTGGTGATTAAACACTCCTATGAGCAAATTCACATGCTTTCAGGGATTTCCAGATAGAGGACACTTGAGCACCAAGGAATCAGCAGATTATGTAGCTCATTGAGTTGCAATAACTGATTGAAATGTACTATAAAACGAGGATTGTTCACGTGCATTATAATTTCGCAAATTTCTCGAGCGGCAGCATTCGCGAAATTAAAATGCACGCAAAAGGTCTTGCCTACACGATATGCATTGGATGTCGGTGGCAAGTCGCAAAAATTTCATGCATCGAGAAAGGCAGTTGGCTCTAATTTGTGAAATTTTCATGCTGCGAATATATCGTGTTTTACAGTATCTTTGTTTTTCCTTTGCCTGCTTGTACCCTCTTTCCCAACCCGAACTCCGCCCTGCCCCCTCCCCCACATAGCTCCCCCGAGTGTGGATGCTTCTGCTCACCTGTGCTCCCTGCTGACCACCGTGCTGTCCCTCCTCAACGGGTGCTCCCCTGTCGCGGGGGCGCCGGACTCCATCGTCCACTCATTGGTCAGGTGGCTGGCGGACTGCGGCAACGGCGGCTTTGTCCTGCAGGTCATGGCTGTGGCTTGCAACACGCTGGCCTCCACCAAGCACATGGCCCTGATCACAGAAGCCTGCGTCGACTCCTACTTTAACACAGGTCCGTAGGCCAGGCACTGCTTCAGCTACCAAGTTTTCTGACTTTCAGAATTCTCTGCTAAGTTGTTTGACTTGCTTGTTTGTAGTCAGTGCAAAAAAAGAAGTTAAGTGTAAAAAGTCATTTACATCCCTTCATATTTATTTGTTTCATTGTTGGTTGTCATTTGATTCAAGGAAAAATTGATATGTGTGTGATGGAAGAAAATCATGATTATGAAAATCATCCACTTATACATGTATTTGTGAATAGATGGATAGATAGGTACATATAGATATTTTGGTGGATAGACGGATAGATAGTTGAGTAGGTAGACAAAAATATGTTGATATGTTTCTAGATAATGTACATTTGTATACTGGGGTTGTGTCTATCTACATGTATTAATCTATGAATTGGTTTTATCAACAGTTTTACATATCTACCCCATAAAAACAACCTCCACCCCCCCCCCAAAAAAAAGTTTTGAGAAGAATTGATTGATGAAATAACATCAGAAGGATTTATTTTTTGAGTAATTTCCAATCTTCCCACTCTCTCAGCAACGCCAGCTCCGAGCGATTCCTCCTGCGGCTGGGCGGCGGTGGTGGCGGTCCTGAAGATCCCCCAGCTGTCCCACGACGAGTTCCTGGCCCAGTGTCTGGAGGGAGGGGCCTTCCTGACCCTCTATGCTTACCTCTCCCAGAAGCTGCCCCAGTGCCGGAGCCTGGAGGAGGAGACGGCCCTCCAGGCCAAGATGATCGAGTGGTGCATCAACTGTAAACCCAGGTCAGACACCAGACACATGCCCCAGCTGTAATTGGGCAAAATTTCTATTTCAATTTCAATTTTAATCTTCATTGTCAAATTTGGAAATTCCTTTTACTTCAAATCTTACACCTAAAGTATTAAATATATATATATATATATAATCAGTAATCACAAGACATTCATCATAAATACAATTTTTTGCATGTAACAATGAAACGTAATGAGAATTATCTTGTTTTTGAGAAAATGAATTTGAAAATATAGTTCATTCCCATTGTTCTTGTCCTTTGAGTGTGAAGTATTAAAAATGGTAGGCATTGTAAGGGATTCTTACAGAATATTTCCACAAAAAATCAGCTGACAATAAAGATTTGTCATTCTAGAGTATACACCACTTTTAAGATAGATACAGTTCTTTTGATACCAAATCAGAGCGCTCTCTGTAGGAGTGTTTCTAGTTTGTCAAAAGACCATAATTATCTTGACTTTGAACCACACACCCTCTGTGACTCTGTATGATGATATGCATTCTTTTGCTGTATTATTTCATGTTATTATTCGTCCAGATGAAGATATGTACGCAAGCAAAAATTTGATTTCTCTCTTATATTGACCTGCGGCAAAGCACACATGTATGGGCAGGAAACAGTTGTGTTATGCCCAAACCTGCACCGATGTATGTGGTTCATCTGAATCTCTTGATACTGTGGCAAAATGGGATAAAATAGACTCACAGCCTGTTGCATACATGTAGGAATGACATCCTCTTTGATTTTTTTTATGCCTCCGCCACGAAGTGGTGCCAGAGGCATTATGTTTTCGGGTTGTCCGTCCGTCCGTCCGTCCTTCCGTCCGTCCGTCCGTCCGTCCGTCCTTCCGTCCGTCCGTAATGAATTTTGTGGACAGGGTAACTACCAAAACCTATTGAGGTATCCTAATGAAACTTGGCATGTATGTGTATTAGGGGGTGAAGTTGTGCCTATCAACTTTTGGGTGCACATGCTCAAGGTCAAAGGTCAAAAGGTCAAGGTCAAATGCTTACAATTTTACTATTTCCCCCATATCTATGCAATGCCTGAAGATATTTTCTTGAAACTTAGTGTATACATGTACTACCCAATTAAGATTCTCTGGTGAAAGTTTGGGGTCATGAGGTCAAAAGGTCAAAGGTCAAAAGGTCAAGTAAAATGTTAAAATTTCACTTTTTTCTCTGTATCTTGGAAATTGTTCAAGGTATCTTCATGGAACATAGTGTATATATGCATCTACTGACTGGCAGTGGTTATCTAGGGAATTTAGGGTTCATGGGGTCAAAGGTCAGGGGTCAAAGGTCAAGGGCAATACTTCAAAATCTTACTATTTTCCTTATATTTATGCAATGCCAGCAGGATATTTTTTTTTTTTTAAACTTGATGTATGCATGTCTAACCCAATAGAGATTCTCTGGGATTTTTTTTTTTGCCAAGAAGGTCAAAGGTCAAAAGGTCAAAGATCAAGTGAACGTGCTGAACTTACTTTTTTCTCCATATCTCGGAAGTGGCTCAAGTTATCTTGAAACTTAGTACATGCTGAATTTATGTATGTTCTGCCTGACAGTGCTTCTCTTATAAATCAAAGGCCAGATGAAAATGATAACAATTTACTGTTCAATACAGAAATTGCGCTTTTTCTCCATACCTTGAAAATTACTCAGTGCATAAACTTATGAAATGGTCAAAGTGAAGTTAAAGTTCTTAAATCCCCAAATACATGCTCTCCTATTCATCCAATTAAACATAGGTCAAGGAAGGTAAACATTCAATACATTTGTGACAAACATGTCATTTTAATATTTTTGCCAATTTTGTGAAAATGTAATCACACATTGTCCACATGTACTATAGACCTATTAGGAGAATCATGCATTATGGCGGAGGCATACCAGTCGCCATAGCGACATTTCTAGTTTTTTCTCTCTCTCCTTTTTTCTTCATCGTCATGGCAGCCGGGAGAACGAGTTCAAGCTACTGCTGTGGTGGTACAAGGCCCTGGAGCTCAGCACCAGGATGATCAACTTTGGCACCCCGGAGTGGAGCGTGGCCCGCACCCTCAACAACCTCGCCCCGGCCATCCAGGCCCTCGGGGAGGACCGACGGACCTCGGGGATTCTCGGCGCCCTCGGGTTCGGCAAACAGTCGCAGCTCTCCTTCAGGTAAATTGTGGAGAGGGAAATATCAAAGTTTTGTAGGGTCTCTTTGTTCCCAGATGGTCTCCCTTCTTCCAACTCTACCACCACCACCACCAAATCTCAGTCTCTCTACAAAGAAAAAAAGTAGAAACTATAGAATGTAAGGATTGATATAAAGTGAAAAGTGAAGGTTTGATAGGGTCTGTGCATTCACAAAGTACAATCGTATCTCTCGTCTTCCAAATCTCCTACCACCACAACCACCACCAAATCTCAACCACCCCCCAACTAAAAAAAAAAAAAAGAGAATCAATAGCATGTAATGACTGATGTTAAGTGGAAAGTGAATGAATGAATATGATCAGAAGAAGATACTCTCAAATGGTGGAGTGAGTCATGTGTTAGCAAAACAGAAGAAATTCCCTATATTATGATATATTTCCCATTTGTGCCGACATTGGTACATATTCGAAAATATTGTACCTGGTTACGCTGAAAATTTCCAAGATGATATGTGCATGAAGAGAGTATGGTATAGTAATGTGTATCTTACGTGAAGTATCACTTGTAGATGTGTTGATCTGTTGTCATTTCTTAATGTCAGTTATGACAGTCAGGTTTTTGGAGGCAAATACTGTAAAAGTGGATATTTTCGCACGACTAATTTTTTGCGCTTGGCCCGGTAAGAAGAGTTTCGCGTGTTTTTAATTCCGCGGAATCAAGACATCACGCACAGGACCATATGGCAAGCAAAAACATTTGTGTGCTTTTATTTTCGTGCTAGTTTTTGGTTGCGCGAAATGCGCGAAAATTACAACACCGCAAAAATTTCCACTTTTACAGTAGTATGAGCTTTTATCTGCATCTCAATGAGAAAGCCAGATGGATGGCAACACGTAAACATTGTCTTTTTTTTTTAACTGTCAGGATATACTGTTCTTTCATCATTACTTTCAATCTCATATTTTCTCGCTCTTTTTTGTTTTCGTTTTGTTTTAAATTTCACCAGATTCCGTATTGCAGCAAGAAGCATGGCGACCTTCATCATGGCCCAACTGCCCAAGGAGGGGATGCGCATGGTGGCCAACGCCCCGGGGGCCATCACCTACCCCTCCCTGCCCCGTCCGTCCCGCTCAGGGTCCAGCAACGCCCATCAGGGCATGAAGCTCCTAGACAGCGCCCTGGAGAACCGCAGCTACCAGGAGCTGAGGGGGGTGACGGAGTACGTGCGACAGTTCATCCTGGATGGTCACCACTGCCTGCCCGACTCGCTCGCTCTCCTCTCGTACCTCACGGCACACCTCTATCCCGAGAAGACGTGTCTTAATGTGGTCCACAAGAGAAATGCGAATGCCACGGTGACGTAGCTACATCGTCGGCAAAGTCAATGGAAGGAGGAGGCTCCGTTTAAGTGGGAAAGGTTCATATGGAAAAGTCAGGCTAAATTCACAGTAGTTCATTGTGGTGTCAATGTGATGTGAGCATCTCGACATGATTTCACAAGAGAATGAATGATGTCTTGGTTGCCTAGCAACGACATCCTCAAATTCATTTTGCATGAGGAGGCTCCTTTTTTGTGAAATAGGGTTCACACACAAGTTAGAGTTAACTTGGTCACAAAACCTTGTGTGTTGTTTTTTTTTCAGAATCATGAGATAGACCCATAAAGCATGCAAAAAAGCTTTTGTGTCACGTCCCGTCTCTTTATTTGGATGTAGATGTTTCTGTTTGTGGGATGCTTAAGTGAATTCTTGATATTTTATGGTAGTAGTTAGAACTGATCTCCTCCAGACTCCTTTCTGTCAAATATCCATCATCAGTGTGTGGTAGCTGGTTCACTTTCAACCAGTGACTGTAAAGCCCACCACACACTATACGACTCATGACCTTACGACTGACAGACTTTGAATCCAAAATAAATCACAATAGCCTCAGAATAAACACGCTTGTTTATTTCAGATCCGAAGTCTGTCAGTCGTATAGTTGTGAGTCATATAGTGTGCGGCGGACTTTAGCCATACTTGAGTGTTTTTTAAGTAATCTGAGAGGAACGTATAAAGAGTTGGAAATGAAATCCCAATTGAAAACTTTGACATAACCAATCTAGATACTGCATCTATCTGTGCACCAATGCCAAAGGAGGTAGTCATAGTTTTATAGACGAAGGTTCTGTAGTTTCTTCTAAGGAATTTGCAACTAGGACATGATCTTTGTGGGTCTATATAGACAAAATTTTGACCGTTGTAAATTTCGTCTGACAAACCACTAGGGGGTCAGTGTGATTCCATGCTCTACAAAATAATGTGTGTGTGCATGTATGTGTGTATGTCTGCAAGTATGTGTGTGGTGGGCACGACACCCTGCTGTTTCGAAGAAATGAGCTTGGGTCTTTGGTATGTATGAGATGTATGACTCTTTCACACATGAGATGTTAACTATGAGGTCATAGCTGAGGAATGATAGCAAACCAGGAAGGTCAGTGGGCCTCACTGAGGCATGAAACCTGCCACCATCTTGATTGTAAAATGGACATGCTATACCAATTGAGCCAGCTCACCACTGCAAAAATGTTTATCTTCTTTTATTTTTCTTCTTCTTTGTATGACGCAATGTGCTTTGAAAGTTTCAAGTGTGAAAGTAGTAATGGTATTTTACATTACTGTAGAAGAATTTTCATCAAGAAATCGAGGTTCAGATTCCAAGCCCAAAATGAACCCTTTTTATGTGGTACATGTAGCTTTTATCTCCAGAATATACATATGGACAGTATGTTTGTGTACGCATCTACTTCCTGCATCAATTTTGGTGCTGTAGAATGGGAATGTGTATCCATTGATATAATGTTGTATGTCATATCTCTCATTTTTTGTACATTGATGTCTAGTACATGCGATATTCAAAATTTGTTGTTAGTATTGATGTGAATTCTGTACCACGGCATTCCTGAGGAAATTCTATAGTGGTGTATTACCAGTCTGCAATATCAATTTCTGCAATATGCCATTCATTGACTGCCAGCATACCTGTCCCATTGAATCCATTCCCTAGTGCTTTGTTGGCTTTCCGAGACTCTGATATGAAGTGTATCTTGAATTCTGATCTTAAGATTCAAAGAAAGACTTAAAAAACAGCAACATGTCTGGAAAGGATTATCTTGCTGCAAACTTGCAAAGTGTGACATCAAAAATAAATTCTGCATGCCCACGCGCATCACATAAAGTCATTAGATCTAAACACGAGAGTATCAGAGTTCAGACCCCAGATGTATTTAAATTTCTGGTCTTGTTCCAATTTTGGAATTTACCAAATGTTTGGTATCGAGTGTCTTGGGTCCTGGCAATATGCGAATGTTTTCTATAATATTTTTCAAACATTTTCATTGCCTTCTTTTTTCTTCTTGGAAGTCCTGCTTACAAGCACATTAGTTTGTTGATGGTTGAAGTAAACAAGTCAGTAACTTGACGTATACAATCTCTATCTTTATGTTCCATCACACTTCAAAGTAATCTGTATATTCTCTATTTTCTGCCTTCTTGATGCAAATCTGTTGCTCTTGGGTCTATGATTCCAGAGTGTTTTGCAATTGGTCAAATGCAAAGTACTAAGTACATAAACCAAGTGCTGATTGGTCAATTTTAAGTGATGATTGCTGAGTTTTGTTGGCATTTTTTTTTTTTGATTGGCAACTTTGTTTATGTTACTAGAGTGTCCTTGTATCTCTGCGCTGCAGAAGAGGACAATTTTTTTTTATTTGCGTCTTTTCTGTTATTAAAAAGAAGAACAGCTGCTTTGCATAGCCTTTCCTCCAATTCATTTGTAAAGATTGTCAGCATGACTCTTTAGGTGTCAAGGACACAAAAATCAATGTTCTTTTCTTTGTGCATTGCTCCTGAACAAAGACAAATTCTTCACCTTTTATTTTTTCAGTTCATAGTGCTATGTAGAATAAACAAATGACAGTCATTAATCATGGATCACTGCAGTCAATATATAACAGTATATATAATTATATGTATGATTTTGCGATCAGATCAGGGATATTTGGTGCAAAGAGGGATGAGAAAGTTTCATTTTTCAGTTTGCCCTATGATGTCAAGTTTTATGTATTTTTAGCTCACCTGAGCCAAAGGCTCAAGTGAGCTATTGCGATCGCCCTTCGTCCGGCGTCCGTCGTGCGTCGTGCGTCGTGCGTCGTGCGTCGTCCGTCGTCCGTCGTCCGTCGTCCGTCGTGCGTAAACTTTTTACATTTTCATCTTCTTCTTGAAAACCCCATGACCGATTTTCATCAAACTTGGCAGGTAGCATCCCTAGGGTGTTAGGAACTCAATTTGTTAAAATGGGCACCATGCCCCACCCAGGGGGCCCCCAGGGGGGCCCAAACCCCCCAAAATTAAGGAATCTGTAAAAATCTTCTTCTCTAGAACCAGAAGTGATAGAGCTAAGTTAATACTATGAGTTAGTACATTGATGACTGTAGTTTCAAGTTTGTTCATGGCAGAATCAGGGGTGCCCCCCTTGGGACCCGGGGGGGGGGGGGGGGGGGGGGGGGGGTGGGGAAGGGTTCTAATGGGGCCTAAATTGTACATTTTCATCTTCTTCTTGAGAACTCCATGACCCATTTTCACCAAACTTGGCAGGTAGCATCCCTAGGGGGTTAGGAACTCCATTTGTTAAAATGGGCACCATGACCCACCCAGGGGGCCCCCAGGGGGCCCAAACCCCCCCAAATTAAAGAATCTGCAAAAATCTTCTTCTCTAGAACCAGAAGTGATAGAGCTAGGTTAATACTATGAGTTAGCACATTGATGACTGTAGTTTCAAGTTTGTTCATGGCAGAATCAGGGGTGCCCCCCTTGGGACCCAGGGGGGGGGGGGGGGGGGGTGAGGAGGGGTCCTAATGGGACCTAAATTGTACATTTTTATCTTCTTCTTGAGAACCCCATGACCCATTTTCACCAAACTTGGCAGGTAGCATCCCTAGGGGGTTAGGATCTCATTTTGTTAAAATGGGCACCATGCCCCGCCCAGGGGGCCCCCAGGGGGCCCAAACCCCCCAAATGAAGGAATCTTTAAAAATCTTCTCTAGAATCAGAAGTTATAGAGCTGAGATAATACTATGAGTGAGTACATTAATGACTGTAGTTTCAAGTTTGTTCATAGGAGATCCAGGGGTGCCCCTCTTGGGGGTAGGGGGGGGGGGGGTGGTTGGAAGGGTCCAAATGGGGGCCTGAATTGTACATTTTCATCTTCTTCCTGAAAACCTCATGATGGATTTTTGTCAAACTTGGCAGGTAGCATCCCTAGGTGGTCAGGATCTCAATTTATCAAACTGGGCACCATGCCCCACCCAGAGGGCCCCAGGGGGCCCCAATTCCCCCAAATTAAGGAATCTTGAAAAAATTGGGCCCTTATTGTACATTTTCATCTTCCACTTGAGAATGCCTCGTCAAATTTTGGTAGAGCTGTGAATAATTTAGATTAGTGACTGCGTGAAAGGTGAACTTGCGATACTCAGGTGAGCGCTAGACCCGCGGGTCTCTTGTCGTTTTATTTGTCAGTCCCTTTTAAATTTGTCACCCTGACCCCATTACGCTGAATCAAAACTTGGTTGTTTATTGGTGGTTGGATTGTCAATGGAAAGACTGCCAGCCCTTGTCAGAACTTAGAAGGAGTGTCTTTATGGGGGAGTGCTATTTTGTGTGTGTGTGTGTGTGTGTGTGTGTGTGTGTGTTTGTTTTTCCTTGCGTAGCCCATGCAATCAGGCTGGATGAACTTAATGTAATTATTTTCTTTTAATAATGCATGTGTGTTGATGGACAGTGACTTATAACTTGACTCATGATGATAAGTAATATGAATATGATATGCATTTTTATCAAAGTTGCTGACCACCGATAGTGTATTGCAAAGAAGATACCTGCATAAATTGCAATTATGCATCAGGGAATTAAACTGTAGCGTGTGTTTAATTTCACAATTATCAGTTGACTCACAGAATGCAAGAAAAATGAGATCCTCAAGAAATATGTGGCATATGCAGTAGTAGGATAAGGGTGCATTTTCACATTATTTGAAAAAAAAAAGAGAAAACTAAAGGGCGATTTTGCACTTATAATTTTATGCATCATCATAGCACATCCATGTTCTATGAAGATGAAAAAAAAAATGAAATGATGAAGGTGGATCTTATCAGAAAAACTAACTTACAATGATTATAACAATGTATGTATCCTTGAATTGCATTTGTATTTTACTCCACGTGAACCTTACCTTAAATCAATATTTACAGCAGTACTTCTTTTGTTTTGTTCCTGTCAGTGTCAAACTCATAACGATACGTGATTTGTAAATGTTTGTACAAAGAGAAATATATGAGGTAGACCTGTATCATATGAGATTTATCATGCCTTTATCTTGAAGCATCTTTCTTTTTGAAACATTTGTTCTATGTGCAAGATAGGTTATCTTTAATTGTGTCAATGAAAGTAACCAATATTGAAGACAGTCAAATAACACCATCCATGAATGAAATGAAAGCGTTTGATCTTGTTTGTGTGTATACCTTTGAAAACACTGTTATATTTAATCTACACTTATGTTGTAGTTCATGTAATTACAGGATAGCATCTCAGAATGAGATCTATGCATGAATATTGTATCTAGTGTATCTAACCTCAATGCAAGGTAACTAGTCTGATAGCATTATTTTAGTGCCAACACTAGCTTGACATTTGTTTCATCATCAGAAATATTACACATTCCATACACTGTGACTATGAAGGGACAAAATGTGTATGATTTATTCACAAGATCCTGCAATACCAAAATGAAAGAAAACAAAAACATTATAATTTGTACCCAATATACATGTACAGAAAATATCTTGAAACTTTGATTTTGTGGTCTGTCTTTTAGATCCTACACTGTAAAGCAAGAAATTTTCGCAAATTGGAGCCGATGGCCTTTTTCGTGGCATTAGATTTTGGCAAATTCCCCCCAGCATTCAGTGCATATAGTGCAGACAAGAAAATTAGCGCGTATTTTAACTGAGCGAATTTTGGCTCTCGTAATATTCATGGAAGGAGTTAAAATGTCCGTGAAAATTTCTGGTTTTACAGTAGTAAGCACAAAAGACGGCTCCAAGTGGTTGACGTTCAAGGGATGGCCTTACAGTTTTACCAAGTCTAGATGCTACTATTGGCGCCAAAACAAAACTTTTGAAACAGAGTAAATAAGCATGTAAAGAAGAAAGATAAATTTCTTCCTGCAACTGATTTACAAATTGCCCTTCATCGACGTAAATAAGCACTAAATTGATCAGTGTTTTAGTAGTAACCATACCAAAACCACTAAATATAAGCTAGACCATCGAGCTACACATGTACTGCCGGACAGTCAGTGCTGGTTCTAATCCTTATAGCATATTTACGGCGGTGGTCTAGTGGATAAGATGCCTGTCTGGTGACCAGGAAGTCATAGGTTCAAATCCCGCTCGAGTATGTATGCCTATGATTTCTTTTGTCATGGCTACTAGTTAACACTGATCAATTCAGTGCTTATTTACGTCAATGTTCGACAATTTGTCAATCAGTAAAAACCATGAAGAGTTTTGTCAATTTGGACAAATTTGTGTAACATTACGAGAAGAGAACACATGGAACAATGGTATTTTGTTGGTTTTTGTGTGTGGATTGATTTGTTTTGTTTGTTTTTTACTAAATGATAACAATGGATTCCTGCAAACCAGACTATTTCAAAAAGAGTAGGGTTTACCTATAGAGGCATTTCACAGATGGCAAACATTCATACACAGTCTCTCATCACTCATTACATTGTAATCACAGTATAGAAAGTTTTTATAAATATCACCATTACATCAAGACGAAAACAGGTGGCAGTTGCAAATAAATTAATTCAAGTTTATTACCGTCCTTCATCAACATTCATTGCTTTAGTCTTACCCTCTACATTGCACATATTTTACAGTTACAAGCTTGCCCTAAAAAAATGTCATTTAAGCCTGCATAATTTGAGAATTGCTGGCCCGTCTTTTACAAGGAGAATGCATGTTTAAAAGACGGTCTCTATCACTACGACAGAAAGTTTTTTTCCAGTTGCCATGAGGTTTATTTGACGCTCACATGCCGCGTGACATTGTAAGAGCGGAATGGCCACATGTTGTTTCCTGCATACTACTACAAGTGGATCTGATCATGCATCGTGTCCTTATAATAGTCTGTTGCAAGAAGCCAAAGCGTAGTCACTGATACACAAGCTGAGAGTTACGCTTCAAAAGTGATCACACTCGACATTGTAGTTTGACGAGTCTGTAGAAGTCGGTCGGTGTGCGCATGCACTGGAATCACACAATGTGCTCTGGCCTTTTCTCCTGATTACAACATTTGACATCAGAATTCTATGTTCTATATAAGTACTTATCTACATGTGTGCTGTGCATGTCCTCTAATGGGTAATGCCTATGGCATAAAAACTCCAAAAATCTTGTGCAATGAGTTAGCTTGACAATGCATTAAATTTGGATAGTTTGGTATGGTTTTCACAAATACATTTTCTTTTTCTATCAAAGCTCCACCCCTTATCCAGAAGAGGAATTCGAGGAGGAAGAAGAGGAATTCTACATTTTATAGTTCTTTTATAAGACCTCTCTGAAAACAGAAAAACTCTTCAAAATAATTTAGTACTACTCATTTCTTATAAGGGGAAAATGAACTATTAGAAATCTGCTGTTTTGTTTTGTTTTGTTATTAATTTGTTCAACATGAACTTCAACATAGCCAACAGACACAAAACTAATCCCACACGATGTGTCACATTTGACATCTTCCATTTTTTTTTTGACACACCGTAAAACTGCCATTCCACAAGCCCACACATAATTTCTGCACTGTGAACTGAGAAATAGAGTACTATGTCACAAGGGTTAACTCTGCTCTGCTTTTGCAGCCAGGGAAGGTTTTGCAATTACACAGCCAAAGTCAGGGGGAGGGGAGAAATAAATGGTCCTTTGACAGACATGGTTTGGTCCTCATTCTTCCATCATTGTTTTCCCAAATGGGCGAAGGTTTTGAGATGCAGGTTGGTCTTCATCAGATTAAAAAAGTCCCAAAAAACAACTTGTTATTACGAAAACACAATAAACCTTGAAAATCATAAAAAGCATATATGACACAAAGTAACAAACACAGGGTAAATTTCTTGTTAAAAAGTTTTCTCTAAAAATGACGACAGATATTCTTCAAGGTGCATTTATCCTTTTACGACTGCTATTATAAGATGTGCAATGCATTGCATTGAAATGATCAGAAGGCGGCTCATTTCAGCAAGCTTCGAATCGATTCTGCCAATTTGCAAATCATCACATGCAATCCATGGGAAGGTAGGAGTGCATATTCTTCATCTTGATGGGGCAAACAATTCTTATATAGACCAGATAGAGCAAATACGGTCCTGCTCGCCTGTAGGTACCAATGTTTCCATGAACTTCAGCATGACATTTGAGGAAAAGTTCTCTAACACTTTGAAGAAAGAAAGCATGTTGCAAAACTGGTCAGGATGGATTTACCGGTGACAGTAACACGGGGGCTCATGCTAAATAAAATCCATGGATTTAATACTACTGTGGTTCTTCTGTGATGGCAAGTTTCTTGTGATTTCAAACTACAGTGCATAAATCCTGTGATTGGATCAATTTGTCTCTTTACACAGCATAGTTTGCATGACTGACTTTCTCCCACAATGCATTGCATCACCAGCCCAATTTTTTGTGGCGAGCTGAAGACTCCAAACAGGGTTGTGAAAAATCTATTGCTTGCCAACTCAATGAAGTATTCATATTTGTAGATGGAAACTGGCCTCAATAATGCACACATCAATTTTTGGAAAAAGGTCACTGCTGGGATGGGCAAACAACAAAGGAAGATCGTTTGATGACCTTGTACATCTTCCCACCACCACAATCCAATCACCTCACAACTACAACGGCTACGTTATCCTGCTCGTTATAAATACGGTTTTCCATGAATGGAATACAATGACGCATGACATGAGTTGAAGTGTTATGAAAATATGCGCTGCAAGGCAAAGACAAGTTGCTCGAATCTCCCTCGTCGACATGGCAGCCATTCTTCTTGAAGGACCCCTGGTTGAAAAGTATACGACACAGAGTACAACACCAAATGCCTCTTAAGTGATCGCAGTGCTTCTACTCAGATTTTGTCAAGTTGGTCAGAAGTTGGACAAACTGTACCCAAATTCGCTTGGACATTTTGCAGTTGATTTACCCACATCGTTTAAAAACAGATGTACCATTTAGTCAGTCAAGCATTCCCTTGACACAAGAAATTTGAAATACACTCTACAGGGTAAAACTCAACCACCACTGAAAGCTACATGTTATACAGGGCCAACATAACTGAGCTTGTCGTACATTGACACCGCATGACAAAAAGTCATTTTAACTCTTCTTTTTTTTCTGTGTGTGTGTGTGCACGAAAGCATTGCTGGCTGTATTGGGGAGTTACTTGTTGATTTGAGTTCTACCTACCTCATAGATGTTGTATGACATGCACACAGTATGACACATTTTTATTCAAAAATTGAATTCTGTTTCACAAGAAAGAAAAAAAAAACAGGCACACACTGAAACTTATTTTTTACAATACAAGCACCATTATTTCTTCTCATTCATAAGTCAGTCATGTAAAAATCATGGATAAGAATTAAAAAAACAAACTAAACACACACCCACTTACTCTGCAGAATAATCTGAACTCGACAGAAATAACTTTTTACAAGTTATCCTGTCACTTGACAAATTCTGTATGTACTGTCCTAGTTCTTCTACGCGTCACAAATTTTGAATAACAGATTTTTGACACGCCATCAACTATCACACTTTTCATCTGTCGCAATGGCCCTCGTTGGCTAAAATTACCCAACAAAGGAAATTTAAAATACTGCTGGTATCCAATACGACTCATAATGCATAAACCATTTTTTTTTTTAACGACAATGGAAACCACACTTTTCATATACAAATTGTACCATGAATACAACCCCACCGGCTTTCACATACATTCATTGCCGACCCTTCTTACAATTCAACTCCTATTGATGTTACACATTACCAATACGCACACATCACTCTCATTTGATATACAATGTGATATACTAATGCTAACATCCAAGCCACACAAAGCTGTAGCAACCACATACGATCTTTCACAGAACATACACTTTCTGTGCCAGTGACTTTGGACAGTGTGTTCAACGCTACAGGGTTTTATGTGCCAATCAGTACTCAAAGCGCACAAAGGGTTGAAGAGAAAATCCACTTCATGTTCAGGTCAACATTTCAAAAAATAGAAATCAAACGGAAGGATGAAAGTTTTGGACAAAAAATAAGAGTTACAGCATTTCAGAGTTTTGCATGGTTTCACAAAAAAAAAAAAAGAAGAAGAAAAGAAGAAGAAGAAGAAAGTGACAGCATTCACATTAATTTTCACATAAAATTAAGTGATGATGTCACCAACTCACAAGATATCAATAATGTCTGCATTAAAATCTGCAATATATTTCCACTTTTTTAGGCATGAATTTTATCAGTAGAAATTATATCAAATCTTAAATTAGAAGTTCCAAAGCTGTGAGGATTCCACAAATGACATTGGATTTATGATTGCTAAACCATTGACCAGGAGAATAAATTTGTACAAGTTTTTTAGCTAAAAATAATAGGACAGTTGAATAATGACATTACTGCATTGGCTATTCTATTTTGCATCTGAAAATTCTAACTGATCTCTCTGTTTCTGAGCAACATGCAAAAATGTAAAAATCTATATTTTCTCATATTACAGTTCTGATTATCATAAAAATAGTCTCTATTTCATTTGACTTTATTCTCATTTTAGTTAACTTGAAAACACACACAAGCAAGAGTTTCCCTTTAAAAAGTGTGATATCATCTTATCTCCCCACATGATCCATGTTTCCCTTGGTTTGAGTCCTTATCACTGACAAACACCGGAACTTCCTAATCTCTGCTCTTGTTTGACCCAAAATCTGCTTTTCTATCAAAATTGTGGAAGGGACAGCACAATGCCAGTTTCACACACAGATAAAATAATGTCATAATGCCCAAAAAATGATATACCGGTAGCCCTGAACCCGACTTGTAAAACAATGTCGACTGAATCTCTGCTTAATTTGATGCTGTTAGAAGTACTGGTCATGGTATAAGTGACTCCACAACTCAGTCTTCTTGATCAATAGTGATAGTTATTGTATGGATACACTGTTTTTGTCTGTTTTATCAGTCTAACAAAGGCACTCTCTCCACCAAACTTTGAAGGGGTTGTCATCTGAGCAATAAGCTAGTGAAAAAAAGAAAACCACCTAAATTAAAATTTTGTTGGACATGTGTGACAAAACTAGAATCACGAATTCAAATTACAGTGATGAATTCAAATTCGACTCCAGAGGCAAAATCTCATGAAAAGAAAAGAAAAAAAATCACTCAAATCACTGTATGAATTTTTTGTCTGTATGGCTTGGACTCTAAAACATGATTTGGCAAACAGAGCTTATGTGACCTTCCAACCACCTCAGCCAATAAGCAGCGTGCCACATATGTATAAACAGTTTGTACTGCCGGTTTGATGAATAGCTGCCACTACACTCCAAAACTTAAGCTTTTTATTAAAACTGACATGGCACAGAGGACTAGAACGTGCTTCGAGAGTTCACACTGAAATCATGGATTCAAAGTTAACACGTGTATGGTTTGATCACTAGAATGACAAATTAAATACATCATTCTGATCTTCATTCCTGCAACATCTCTCTTTTGTGTGTGTGTGTGTGTAACCAAGAGATACAGGTGTATCAAGGGGAACAAAGAATACAAAGATTCAGTCACATTCACATGGATTTACTCTCCAAAAGGAAACGTTTTGTATAAATCCACTACATGAAATGCCACGGTTACCAAATAAGTTGAATTTGAAATGAATGATACCACTTAACACACCTGGGCCCTGTTTTATCAAAAGATATAATCAATTTTAAATTGCCTTACTACACAGGCTGCCATAGACTTACCATAGAAATCATCTTTACAATCAATTTTAGCTCTTCATAAACAGGGCCCTGAGTATGAACGCAAACTTTCATTGATCACATTTGACCATTCATACTTTACAAACGCCGGAGAGCTTAAAAGTTGTACCTCAAAATGGCGTTCTGCCCGGACTTCTTCTTTTACCCAAGAATGCGACCTTCACTCATAATTCTTATTTCAACCCTTAGTATGCTTTGAGTGTTGACGGGCACAGAAAAACCCCATAGCTGACACAGAAAGGGTTACACCTGAAAAAAAATTCCCTAGACATCCTAAGAAGAACTCCTCTCCTCCTCTGTTACATTTCAGTATTGCACACTTTATTTCAATCATTTAAGATACATCTCGGATGATTGTACACACCTTCTGCTCTGGTTAGAGTTAAAAATTACTAAATTTTGTCAATGCCTTCACATGAAGCTAATTGTTTGGTACCTTTTGTTGTTCTTGCTGTTTTTTTTTTTTAAATTTACACACACCTACACACGCACACACACGCACACATACACACACACTGCCTGTCATTATTTCTTCAAGAATTTTCAGCCATCTCTGCACTGTACTCTGCAAAATACTACATGCCTTTACTTAACTACTAGCTGTATCTCCTTTCCTACTTGCCATGCTCTTCACAAACACTTCATGGCAAAGAAATTCCTCACTTTTCTGGTGAATGCACTATGGTTCCCTCTTAACATACCATCCGATGCACAGATGAAAGGCAGAATCTCAGCTCACTTGAAACCTTCTTGCTCTAACGCTGTGTCCGATCGAAGTTCCAGTCTAATGCTGACAAAATATTGGAGTTCACAATCAGTTTCAGGATCGGTACTACTTTGTGGAAAATGTCATGTACATTCACTGGGAAATTATAAATAGGTTGATCAGTTTTTTTAATGCTACATGTGATTTGAGGATTCTGGATGAAAAGGTATCATAAATAGAATTGATCAATGTTACCATCATTTTTCAGCTTCATCGGTTAAATTTTGGCGTTTTCATACAATTGGTATATACATATGTCCAAAAAAAAAGGAGAAAAGTAAGAAACCTACATGTGTCACGTATCAATATATAATTGCAGAATTATGTCACCTGAAACCTGTTATGTGATTCGTGTTTAATTAAATATGATATGTTTGATATTTCCCATAATAAATTAATACCACATTTTCCACATTCAAGTTCTTGGCAATACCACATGTCACCTAACCACTTTCACAGGAACTGTAAAATTGTACAATCTACAGCTTCCAGAATCTTCTGAGATGTCAGACAGGTTGTTGGGGTTATCATATCTCCAGTGCATTACTCTGTTCATTTGGTTGCTGCATATGTACTGATTTACTTTAGCAGCACACTCTCCTTAGCTATCACGAAAGAGGTAAGTGAAGAGTTTGGGTGGGGTGGGGGGGGGGGAGGAATTAAATGACTGCTACACTTTCAGGCTGTCGTCATGACGACAGTGGTATGACACCGACACCAACGCCCCCTTCGTGAACCTGCATGGGGGACACGAATGTCCATTTGTCATCCTGGGGATTGTACATCTCCACACTGTTCAGGTTGGACAGTCCGTCGTAGCCCCCGATGGCAAACAGGCGCCCTCTGTTGGCCACCAGTGCCACGCGGCTGCGCCTGGAGTTCATGGGGGACACGTAGGTCCACTGGTTGGCCACGGGGTCGTAGACCTCCACCGTGTTCAGGAACTTGGAGCCGTCGTAGCCGCCGCAGATGTAGAGCTTGCCGTTGAATGCGGTGACACCGAGGCGGCATCGTTTGCTCTGCATGGGTTGGACCACAGTCCATCGGCCCGTGAAGCGATTGAAACACTCAACCTACACGGCACAGTAGCATTTCAATAAAAGGGGGGAGAAGGAAACATTGCTATTATCATCAAAGGATCTGTATACCAATGATATATAGCTAAACATACACTATGACATCTAGTACTTTCAGCAGTATAAACATACCGTCTAAACATTGAGGCAAGCAACCATGCAATGTTAGAAATTATGAGGTATTCTTTCTTAGCTTCTAATTCATTCATATCAATTCATTGCAAATGTACACCTCTCTCTATGCACATGCACATGCATACACACGCACACACAAGTTAAAATTCTTGTTGGTTGTGAGTGCTTGGTATATTACAGTTGTAAAAAAGGGCATTTAAAACATTGCTTTTTTATTTGAATTTGTTCTACTACGCACTAATAGTCAATAAAGTAAAAGAATAAAACACACCTAAATACTAGAAGTGCCTCCAAATTCAACCAGTTGTATTTGATGCTATTATGCCAAAATATTTTGAAAATGTTGAAAGCAACTACAACTCTATGTATCCTGATTAACATGATGTATGTTGCTTCTTGGAAGTACATTGGATGAAACCGCGGCTGACCAGATATGATACAAAGTTGTTTACATCTTATGAGCAACATGCAGTTACTGGTTAAAACTCTGAAACCAGATAACACCATAAAACCAAGGAGATGTTGCAAGACACACTTACTCATGAACAATAAATGAAATTACAAACACCTCAAAGTGCAAGTACACACAAATGAATTTTGGTAGTTGATATTTGTCAGCAGTCTATGCAACTCACCGTGTTGAATATCTGGAGGCCGTCGTGTCCCCCAGCAGCAAATATCTCCCCATTGAGGACTGCTACTCCAGCTGCACTCCGGGACTTGGTCATGTCTGTGACTACGTACCACCTGACACAGATAAATAGACGGATAGACAGACATACATGTACAGTTGTACAGACAGACTGATGGACAGTCAGAGGCATAGATACTTGGGCAGGTGGAAAGTCAGCCAGTGCATTACTCAATACCCTCCCAATGTAGACAGTAATCTATCACATGGGTTTTTCCTACGTCAGAAATATGTACTGTAAAACCAGAATTAATTTGCATGCATGAAACTCGAGATTTTCGCAAGGAGCCAAGATTTGCGAAAGTAATATGCACATGAAATTATCTGTCTACGAAACACTTTGAATGCCAGAGGTATTCTCGAAGTTTCATGCAGCGAAATAGGCCCTTGACTCCAATTCGCAAATGTTTCAGGTTATACAGCATGTCAGAATGACAAAACTAGCTAAGCAACAACTTCCCCCTCCCCCTTTTCCCTGCCAATCTACCAATTTACCACTACTTTCATCCTCTTTCACCAACCTCTCTTTCCCTCCAATTCTCTCTCCATCTCCTTCTCCTCCCTCCCCTCTCTCTCTCTCCCTATTCCCCATCTGTCTTTCTTTCACTCTCTGTTTTTACTAACTCGCAAAATGTCACCGAAACTCAACACGAAGCATAAATGATTTTATGATATGCAGATGCCTAGTTAAGACAATACATTCTACAGAGGCCGCATCAACAGATTTGGGTCAGAGCAAGAGAGGAGAATCGTTGTTTACTCACTTGTTGGTCTCCGGGTCGTAACATTCCACTGAGCTTAGCGAAGATACGCCATCATATCCACCGCATGCGTACACACGGCCATCCAATGCCGCTACTCCGAGGGCACTGGGAAGAGTCAGAGGAAAATGGAAGCGGTGTGAAAATGATGAATTTGTGCCGATTTACCATGTTTTGCATAAAGAAAGATTGCACTTGTTACTTCAATGATGCCCAATAAAAGCTAAGGAGGATGTTATCCTAAGATTCTCAGTACAGCAATCCAAACACAAGTGAAAACCTGTACAAGTGGCTCTAAATGTCACTTGCTGATATATCTGGTGAAAAATCAATGATACAAATGCTTGAAATTGTATGCCTACTATTCTTTGTCATCAATTCAAATAAATTTTAGAAATAAGTTGTGATCCATAGTTCTTCAGCCTGCCATTAAACAAAAAAACAAAAACAAAAACAAAACAAAAGTAATCTGCAAGATATAGATTGTATTTATTCAAATAATTGTGACACTACTTTGGTTGTGTGTCAAATAGGCACACTAATGTGTATGTTTATTGATGCAATTGCTTGAAACCTTTATCCGACTTTGTTAACAAGCAATTTCTCTTCATATGTTGGGCCCACAGAGACACAATTCAGATTTGCTCTGTACCTCCTTCTGTGGTTCATGGGCGCCATGTCCCACCATTCGTTGCTGTGGGGATCGAAGACCTCCACCGTGTTCAGTCTGATGTGCCCATCGTAGCCGCCCACTGCGTACAGCCGTCCGCTCAGCACGGCCACGCCGACCCTACTCCGCCGCGTCGTCATTGGCTTACTGACCTTCCAAGTTTCGTTGGTTGGCTCGTAGACCTCTACAGCATGCAGGGACTCGCCTAAGTGGGTAGGTGGGGCAGAAGAATAGTTGAAGCATTAACAATAAAAGGTAAAACATAGTTTCCATATGACTGCAGAAACGGTTGAGTTTTGCTATGAAATGGACACATGCACAAGAAATGTGCAAAATAATGCTGAGATACGTAACACAACTTTCAGTTGGGTAATGACGAAAATGTGAAATATTACTTACAAGAGGTACGCTGGAAGTATTGCGATCTCAGAGCATTCCTGAACGTGGTTGCTATGTGATATTACGATTCGATTACACTGATTACAATATAATGGGCCACAGCAGTATCCATTCCACGAGAGTGAATGACATGCACAGCTTGATAGCTACATGCCATTCAATACACATTTAGAACATCACTTACTTATAATGTTTTATGTATCCATTAGGGAGAGCACTTCAGGAATAAAAGTCTTGTACACCAACTTTTATTACTTCACACTTATGATCTCAAGATACTGTAAAATAACTTGTTATCCCAGCAAATCACATCAGCCTAACAAGTTACTTTATTAGTGCAGCTTTTCAATATATATTGCAAGCAAAATCCAAATGGTGGGAGATGAATTCTGAGCTCTTCTGAGAACTACGTTTTAGCTTTAACCATTATCATCTGACTCAGTTGATGGATTGCCAAATTCAAACATTTTGCTCTAATGCACAGCCATGCACAAACTGATCGATAGATTGGGATATGCCACAGTATACTGAAAGCATTATAGCCAGAGAAAATTGTGATTTTTTTTTTAAAGTTAGGATCGATCTAGCCCATATCAACATTCCATGGTGTAGCACGTGAGCTCACTGTCCATTGGCCCTGTGCATAAAATTCCAAAAGTCATGCTTTTTTCATTCTTGATAATGGAACATACTTTTTTTTTACGCATGCAGGGCTTGTATGGAGATATATCTACAATGATTGTGCTAATGGTGCATGTACAATTAGAAATTTACTTGATGGTTAAATAAAAATGTCTCATTCTACAGTAAGCAACAAATGGCGGAGGGGGGGGGGGCCTTGCCTTTGACGTCATAGACATCATAGAATCAACAATTTGCGTTTGACTGGTCACAACTTTGAAAAAAATCATAACTTTCACAGTTTTCATCAGAATGTGCTCAAACTTTCACTGTCCTGCTCCTCTACTTTTTTCTGCCTCTATTCACACAAACTGATTCTCAATCAGGGCAGATTTTCCCTTTAAATTCACCTGATCGTGTGAGACCGCCGACGGCATAGATGAGTCCTGTGATGTCATTGCAGCACCGTGGTTTGGTCCGTTGGCTCTTCAGCATTGAACGCCTCTCAGGCATCAAGTGATAATCTTTGGCTTCATCTACAAGGTCCCTGCAGTGTGTCAAGGGATGATACAGAAATTTACAAAATGACATTGAAAATTATGATTCATAATACTGTACCCTACTATATATTTAAGCCAGTGCAATATTCTTAATTGTTTTGATTGTGGTCTCAAATCATACATGTGTCTACAATAAGCCTGTCCCAAGTCACTTTTATTTCACAATCAAATCGCTTTTTTTAATTTATTTTTTCTTATACCTTCAATATTTAAATTGAGTAAACAGTTTTACACGTTTACACAATATCTAAATTGTGTAAAAATGAAAACCTGCAAAATAAACAATTTTTTTTAGATAAGAGGTGTAATATACAACAGTTGTTATCACTATTATATAGAGAAGCACCATGCAATTCAAATATTTTAAAGTCACTGTAATCGTCCAGACTGTGTGGTGCTTCTCTGAATAGTGTTAACAATGTTTCATATCAGATCTCTTATCTGAAAAACGATTTTTTTTTTTTCAAGGTTTTCATGTTTGCGACATTTTCACAAAATAACATCGATGCCAGCATCAAATAATGTAGAAACTCTGTTCTGGTTACACTAATAATCACCATATCTTAAAACTCAAATCAGTATTTTGGATATTCAAAATTGAGTGACGAGGTTTTTGAATACATGCCAATTGAGATATGAGGTCTTGTCACCAACTGGATGATATCTGTATTATGCTGATTGGCACTGAATGATGATTCATAATACCCCACTTTTTTATGCCAGTGCAAATTTCTAATTGTTTTGAATGTGGCCTCAAATCATACATGCATCTATAAGCCTGATGCAGGTCACCTTTTTTTTTTTAAATCAATTGAAGCAAGTTTCTGTTGTTATGGCAACTTCCTTCATACCTTCACATGTGTCTTGAATGACTGAAGTTTGATGGAAATATCACAATACGCAGAGCCATATTTGAAGAAGCTCATGCATATGCACTTCTCAATGAGGGTTGGGGGGCCAATCGAGCAGTTTCATTGGTTGAGGAAGTGTTCAGCAGGAGTGGCACATGTGTTAGGCTTTCTCCCAGTCATGAATGATAAATAAAACAAGAGTACCGTAGATCTCTAATGACCTTCACCATGACATGCCAATCTATGGCTCTCTTCGCTTTAATACCACTGTTGATACTCACAGAATATGAATGGGTCTTTGAAAAAGGCTGATTCTGATTTCTGACTCAATTTCACTCTCTCTCTCGTTTTGTTTCTGCTTTTGTTTGGATTTTGTTTTTGTTTTTGTTTTGTTTGTTTGTTTGTTTTTGGGTTTTGTTTTTTTTTTTTTGGGGGGGGGGGGGGGAAGGAGAGGGGGAGACTGGTTGTTCCCACCCGATACCTACCTACACTTGTGGCAGTTCTTGACAAGCTCTATGGCCGATATGTGGTCAGTAAGGATCTGGGGTCTGATTAGCGGGAGTCTCACAAGGCCCAGGAGCTCTGGCATGAACTCCTCTCGATTCTCCTCATCATGACGTACCCAGCCAATCAAGGCATCAAAGACCTAATTCAAGCCACGATCAGATAAATATGATATTAATGCATAGGTCTATACACAAATACATATATAGTATACATGTATACATATAATATCATATGAATATGTGTGTATGCATGTATCAAATGCCAATAAAATCCAAATTTTGGGGGGCCTCCCCCTTTGTTACTTAGAGATGAAAATGCTCAGTTATCTTCACAGTGCTATTGACAATGGTATCAATATTCAATTAACGTGCACAATCTCAGTGTAACCAAAGCAATAGAAACCCACAAAAAAAAGCATGCTCAGTTGCACGCTTTTGAGAGTGACATACTTGACGTCATAATGACATTTGTGACATTCCTTCTACTGCTATTACTGCCAATTATATGCGGATCAAACAAAATATTTGTGTACATGTGATACTGATATATTTGTGTATGTCAAACATACTCTGGCAACCACCTATCTATAACAGCCACCTGCTCACAGTGACCACATGGGCATCCCCCACAAAGCCGCAAAGAAAACATGTAGTTAAGAACCTGTGTGTAATGACCACTTGCCTAATGCAACCAGTGACCACAGATTTTGGTTTCTGCTGGACGATGACTGTTCACAATGTCCGTTTTTGTGGGTTTGGGATTTCGTTTGGCCTTTTCAGGGTGGTTTCCCCTATGAAGAGCTATTCACTGCATGGTATATAAGAATCAAGTGTCCTGACAATCAATATGCAAACATCCTTGGTGACAAATTACATTTAAATATTAAACCTAATCCACATCCTGTCTTTTTAAAAGTGAAGTCAACCAGGAAGTGTATGACTGTACTGGTAGGTGATGCAGTTAACTGATGTACAATGGCACTAGTTTCTTTGTGGGATCATGTGATTTAGAGTACCATTTTTTTTCTTTTTTTCAATGATACTTAATTTCTATCAAACAAACAGTGATACATATTCAATACAAAACATATTGAAAAGAAAAAACAGCCTACTAGTCATGAAATATACATTGTATGGCACAATATATGTATATGTATAATTATATAGCGAGAAAACAATGCACACTTTACAATAATAACAAAGAGTAAATTAAAGTATACTTGTAAAATTCAAAATGTAATGCAATGGTTGAAAATATTGACTCTCATAACTCAAATGCATATTATATTGCCTCCAATGAGAGAAAAAGCCTTTTTTTTTTTTTGCTTTAAAAGTGATACTTCTTCTTTCTTATTTCATCAATGTAAATTTTGGTCATGAGTTCAACTACTCGTGAAAGTGTCCGAAGTCCCAATTCACAAAATATTATACTCAGAAAAATACATCCATGGCACAGACAGTACCCACTTGCTTGTGCATATATGTATCATAAAAATCCTTCTATTTTGACAGTGATTTAGCAACTAAAACAAATGAAACAGACAAAATGGCAATAAAAAATGACACAGCAGTCTCAATGTTTGGGAAAATCTATTACTGGAACAAATCTTCATTTGTTTGTCTTGCATGAGGATTCTCTAATGACCTTGCCAGTGTTAAGAAATTTTTAGGAATCAATATTAAATGGGGAAAGGAAGTGTTCAGCCAAATTATGTATGTCCTGATAAAGTGGTTTGTGGTTTTGATTTAGCAGTAAAAACACCAGGTAAAAGTATGATAGAGATTGATTTTTGTTGAACTTAAGGAGTGTTGCAGTTATTAAAAGCAGTTCCAGATTATCGCCTGAGCACTGGACTTTAATTACCTGTTTATTCACTATCAAACCTGTTGTCTCTCACTCTGAACATTTCTTTTTTCTTTCCCATCTTGCTTTCAGTTTGTCACATTTCTTTTGTGTCTTTGTATGCATGTTTTTGTGTCTCTTTTTTTTTTCTTTTCTTTGCACAAATGAAATAATCGAGATATACGTGGGATTGATTAGGGTGATAGGTTTAAAAATATGGATCTTGTTCAGTCAACTGAATCATGATGTGTCATTAATCTAATGCAGGCTTTTCTGTAATGTATTCTTTGCGTGCAAATATTTTGTGCAATGAAACAGCATTAACCCATTAAAGACGGACTGATTTTGCTACAACACGCATTTTCCATAGACACCTGCTTGAGTATACTCGCAACTTGTCCTCAACAGGTAAATGAGTCCGATAAGTTGATCAAGGCAGTTATAGATCTTTGTATTTATAACTCTTTTACAATGAATCTGTATACTGGTTAATTGTTTCTTCGCATGAATAAATTTATGTGATCGAGGAGCATATCAAAGTGAGTGGAATACTAGCTGCCACCTTTTTCATGTGTATTTGTTTCTTTTTGAGTATGATTTTGATATCATCAAACAAAAGTATGTGTGTGTGTGTGTCAAATGAAATTTGAATACAGAATACAAAAAATAAGAAGAGTATGTGTATGTGTGTATGTGTGTGTGTGTGTGTGTGTGTGTGTTGAACGAAATTTGAATAGAAAAAAGAAGGGATGAGACTGTGTGTGTGTACCGTAAATAAGCAATCCCCCCCCCCCCCCCCCACACACACACCACACCCCAAATGTACTGTATGCTGCCTACCTGCTCTTCTCCCGTGACATTCAGCTCGTCCATGTTCAGGAGCTCGATGAGTTCCGACTTGTCCAGCTGCATGAACTCGTCCGAGCACGCCACGTCCACGAACTGCTTGTGGAGGTAGCTGGTGGACGCCTGAAAGAGGTCGCCGCAGACCATGGTCTCGGCGAAGCGGCGGATGCCGATGCAGTTGCTGGCGTACAGTCTGCGGGAAGCCCACGGCAGGGAGTGGGACAGAATGAAGGTAAAAAAGAAATGGTTATACACATCAGAGAGCATTATGCCGACTGCAATCTAAACATTTGCAGTGAGACGGAGCGCCGAGGTGGTCATCTTATCGAATGTCGTCAGCTTCTACTCATGCTCTTAAACTGTACCACCCCTTAGTGCGATACAGAGAGTCACCAGCTTCCCCGCGTGTGGGTCATACTCTCCTTGTTCACGCATTGTATGCATGCAGTAAATGGTGCGTTTGTGTGTGACAGCATTTATAACAAGGGGCATGAATATGAGAAAAATGTGTTCGTACGATCGTCCCAATCAGTGTCATTATAATGTGCATGTTGTTAACATGTTATAACAGAGTGTGGAAGTTAGCATACTGTAGCTGCCTCCTTCTACACATTTTGTATGCATTAAGAGAGTAGGCATCGCGACTTTATGTACTTTGAACTCTTAAAAGGGTTATTTTGTGGCTCAAATGAAAGAAGATTTGTTCCGGTGATGCATTTGCCTAAATTAGGAGACTACTGCGTCTTTTCTAATTGCCATTTTGTGTCTGCGTGTCGTAGCATGCGTGTACTTGTTGCTGTGGTTATTGGCAGGTTTGATAAGTGTGCATAGTTTGGTGTAATGCCCACATACAATGTTGTTGTACTAGGCTTCATGTTGTGTGATTTGCACGGGCAATATAAGCCACCGCTTAAGCAGGAGCACTGCTTAAACGGGAGAAAAACTTATCTCCCGACCCTTCCTGATTAAGAAGTGAGTACTGTACTCTCTATTCTCTTTGTTTTTCTCTGCCTCTGAAAAAAAAAAAAATTATCCCTCCTCCCTGAACTAAAAGAAAGAAAGAAAGAAAAAGAACTGGGCTTTCATTGATCTCCAATGATCTAGATTTATATAGATGTTATGATTAATCCATGGAGGTATAATTAAGCCATGAGTACACGTGTACGTGCAGAGCCAAGGACATTAATCATGTTAAAAGCTGGCATCTTCTATACACGCATCTGTGCTGGAGGCTACACTATACCTCCCCGCAAACTACATCCAATTCAAAGCACGTCATCAATGTGACGACACGTGAACAAAATTTGTCCCTACACAATCGACTGGCGCCCTCACCCTTCCCTCAATTCCCCCTGCACCCGATGATCACGCATTGATTAATCGCTAGTGACTATAAATTGGTCTTGCCATATACAGTGTACCACAGAGAGGGTACAATCAAAGACATTACATACTATTATACTTGAATGTATAATGTGCATACCATGTAAAACAGCTAACATGCTGTGCAGAGTAAGGTAAGTGTATTGGAAGTCAATGCCACTACGTGTTCAATTCAAGGAAAGGCTTCAATGAAGGAAGTTGTGGATTTCAGCCTTGAACCACTTTCAGGTTTAATCAAGATACATGTATGTATAGGCACAGGTGAAAGATATAAAAAATGAAATGGCGTGGTGACAATGTCATCTTCAATATCCTTAGTCGGGGGGGAGGTGGATAATCAAGCTTTTTTTGACGTTACTGAGCAATATTGTAAAGTGATAAAAATACAAGGCAATCGCCAAATTGTGTCTCGCCCATTCGCGTACAAGGAATTAATATTTTTTATAACTCCCAGAAGTTAATTGACCTGCTTATGACCTTTGACCTTGTGGTGACCTTCAACACCCTAAGGGACATTTACCATCCAAGTTTGGTCACAAACGGACAAAGGGATCAAAAGTAATGAGCCATAATCGAAACGCGCCATAAAAACTTAACATTGGGCCCTAAAAATTTGTTGACCCCTTTCTGTGACCTTTGACCTTGTGATGACCTTTAACTCCCCAAGGGACATCTACCCGTCCAAGTTTGGTCACAAACGGACATAGGGATCAAAAGTTATGAGCCACAATCAAACGCGCCTAAAAACATTACATTGGGCCCTAAAAGTTTGCTGACCCCTGTCTGTGACCTTTGACCTTGTGACGACCTTCACCTCCCCAAAGGGACATCTTTCATCCAAGTTTGGTCACAAACGGACAAAGGGATCAAAAGTTTTCAGCCATAAACGAAATGCGCCCTAAAAACTTAACATTGGGTCATAAAAGTTCGTTGACACCCTGTCTGTAACCTTTGACCTTGTGGTTACCTTCAACTTCCCAAGAGACATCATCTCTCACCATCACCCAAGTTCGATTGCCATTGTAGCAACATGTGCCGAGTTACGTGTGATAAGAGAGTCTTGCAAGTAAACTTTTAACGTATGACCTCAAATGACCTTTGACCTTATCATGTGACCTCTTACGGCACCATAACATGAAGATACCCCCCAGTGCATCCATCACCCAAGTTTGATTGCCATTGTAGCAACATGTGTCGAGTTACATGTGATAAGAGAGTCTTGCAAGTAAACTTTAACGTATGACCTCAAATGACCTTTGACCTTATCCTGTGACCTCCAACGGCACCATTACATGAAGGTACCCCTAGTGCATCTATGACCCAAGTTAGGTTGTAATCAAGCAACTTATGTGAAGTTATTTGTCAAAAGAGAGTCTTGCAGGTAAACTTTAACATAGAAAAGAGAGTCTTGCACATACTCTTTAATAATATATGACCTCAAATGACCTTTGACATCATCACATGACCTCTGACAACACCATAACATGAAGATACCCCTAGAGCTTCTATCACCAAGTGTGGCTGCCATTGCTGTAACAGTTGCCAAGTTATGCATCATAAGAGAGTCTTGCATGGTAAACTTTAACATTTGTGACGGACGACGGACGACGGAACGGACGACGGACGACGGAATCGACTACGGACGACGGACGGACGCCATTTGGATCCCTTAGTCTCGCCTTCACCTCCAGTGGGCGAGACAATAAGGGACTTTCAGACACTTCAATAGTGATTTCAGTTTGAATATATTCTATAAAAAGCTGCGTGGTCCTACATGTACACACTATTTATTAAGTAATGAAACTAACTGGTTTGAAAATAAGTTTCAACACTACATGTGTTGAAAGAGGCCACTCACAGAATGAGTGAAACTCTGTGAGTGGCCTTTAATATTTGTCAAAAAATCAATATCTATCCCACACACAGAAGTGTTAGAATGAACCATTAGTAAGAGGTTTATTCACATGGTGATATTTGTTTGTTATCTTTTGATAGTGACAGCAAGATACATCTTTGTACTCATAAATTTTCTATGCCAAAGTCAGTGTTGCCTTGCTTGTATCATGGATTTGTACCATAATACAGCCTAGTTGGCAGAGTTTAACTATCTCTGAAATTGAGCCACAGCTTTCAATGGAAACAATGATTACAAATGATATTTCATTACAGGATACTTCAATCTCACTTTTACTCGCATCCTTGAATTTGGACACATTAGTACATACATGTAAGTCCTTTCTATAATCAAAGAACACGATTGGTAATAGCCTTGCAACAATAAATGTCTTATTCATTTGTGTCTCCGCTGACATTCAAAACTTTGTGTACCACTTGATTCTTATCCTTGGTGGATACCCTTATGACTGAATCTGCTTTCCACGAGTACACTGTTCTCTGTATGACAGTGTTACCAAAAGCTTATCCTTGGTATCATATGGGCACGCCTGACTTCACAAGTAGTCTGTGCAGCATACTAGTAGTTTTGCAATCATTACCATATACAAAGGACTTGTTCAGCAATACATACAGTGAGAAAAGTGAACAGACACCACGAAGATATCAGAATGAAATACATTGTACTTTTAAATTTCAATGCGCTGTAAAAACTTGTAATTTGCTCTGGTATGCAGGAAGTTTGGACTGACAGGATCTCTTGGATTATCTTTGATGGTATTAGCCATTTTCAAGCTCTTTCTATTTTTTTTTTCAACTCTTCCTCACTGCAAAATCTTTGCAATGTAAGCAGTGGAGTGTGATATGAAAGCTATCATAATGTGAGTATTTCTGGGAATTTTTACAATGTAGTCAAATCATGCATGATTATACCTCTCCTAACACAGCAAAGTACCACGGTAGTGAAGACCCACTGATGTGGTCACAAGTTCATTCAACCAACCTAGGAGTGCGTCAGTGCATTCATAAAATTCTGGCCACTGGAAAACATAAAGACTGGATAAGGGTTTGTGTGTGTGTGCAAAACACATTCTACAATTGGCCACTGTGCATATTACTATTTCATAAAAACAGAACATTACAGAAACGGATCGCAGAAAATGTACATATATACCTCATGCGTTATGTGAATATTTTGAGTCAATGTGTGCTGTTGTGCACAACTGCACTTTGTTCACAAGGACTTATTATGCATCTCTTTGCAAACAATTATTCGTTCCATACCAGGTGATCTGAATGGAAAAGACATTGAATGAATGATTGAGATCCTGTTAGAGTCATATGCTATTAAAGACTTCGAAATATTACAGCATAGATCATAAAGGAACAAGAAATCTGCTCAAAATTAAGTCGGGAAAGTGATTCTCTTCATACACCTTTTAATGTATATGTCATGGATACGGTAAAACACGATATATATTCGCGGGATGAAAATTTCGCGAATTGGAGCTGACGACCTTTCTCGCGGCATGAAGTTTTCACAAACTGCCACTGGTGTCCAATGCATATTGTGTAGGCAAGAATTTTTGAGTGCATTTTAATTTCGCAAATGTTGGCGCTCGCGAAATTTGCAAGATTAAAATGCATGCAAACATTCCTCGTTTTACAGTAGTCTTTAACCCGTTGAGGACAAGTCCCGAATATACTCGGGCAAGCATCTATGGGAAATGAGTGTAGTGGGATAATCAAACCGTCCTTAAAGGGGATGGCTAGTAACCGATCAGTGGGAATCAATGGGAATGCTGAGGGATGATTGTTCCAATCCTTGTGGGATTCATTTAAGAGTACATAATATATCTACTGTTGTGTGAAAATTATTTGCTTCAGAACAGTCTCATATTCAAGTAATGTGCAGATTAATGCCCCGTCACTGACCAGGCATGCTAACCTGGAAACATTAAACTGCACATTACTTGAATATGAGACCATTCTGAAGCAAATAATTTTCACACAACAATAGATATATAATGTACTCTTAAATGAATCCCACAAGGATTGGAACAATCATCTTCCAGTGTTCCCACTGATTCCCACTGATCAGTTACTAGCCATCCCCTTTAACGGGTTAAGGAAAGACCACTTCACGAAGGCTACACCACCAGTGTCAGATATGGAACTGATCACCACTTCCTGGTGGTTTCAATGAGAAAACATAACCAGTGATGGAATCGCAAGGACCATCTGAATGACACAGAGATACTGTAGAGGCTAAACTTAAAAGTTATCCAAGACACACAACCACATACATCCAAAACTCTCATGTCTGCAAAATATTTGTTTACAGAGAGCTTTGAAAGGGCCTTTGAAAGAGGATGAGCATTTGATCTAACTTAAAAGTCATCCAAGATACACAGCCATATCCAAAACTCTCACATCTGCAAAATATTTTTTACAGAGAGCTTTGAAAGGGCCTTTGAAAGGGGATATCAAATTACTTGAAAGATGAGCATTTGATTTATCACATGACAGAAATCCAAGCTGCTTACTCGACAGTCCATACCAGCATGATCCAAACTCTCTTTCCCTGTCCCCTGGTTGTAATCTCTTTAAAGGCATAATTTACCATTTGCAGATGAAACAAAAACCCAGCTTTAGTGCTTCGAAATAGTTCTAAAATGTGAGTTAGGGATAGAAACCAATCTGAAAATTTGAATCAGTATAATTAATGTTATAAGTATTGTTAAATATACAAAATGTGAACAATAGTAGACTGAACTGTCTACAGTTATGGTTTATTGAGAAAAATAGTGATATCTCCTTATATTTTAGGCTTTATTGCAAATTTTTTACATGGTAGGATGTTTTGTGATACAACCAACCGACGCATGCATCAAATGTGATATCTCAAACATTTTTAAAATCACTGCCCCAAAAGGTAAACTGTACCTTTAATCTCATAAACATATCTTGGATCTGCAATGTGGACTTCAAACGATATTGAAGATAAATACGTTCATGAAAAGGGGGGGGGGGGGAGGGTGGCGATGGGGTGGTGGGATAGAAAAACTCACCTGTCCTTGAGGAAGCTACAACAGGCATTCTTGATGACTTGCAGCTGCAAAAAATTGGCGCAGGCAAGAATGGACAGCACATTTTGAGTGTTGATGATGACACGCCCACTGTAGGAAAAATTCACTAGCACTTCCAAGGCACTGCAAAAAACAAAAAATAAATAAAAATAAACAAACAGACAAACAAACAAAATAACAACAAAGAGATAAGTCTGAACAGGAGGGGAAAGAATTGGATGGAAGACAACAATGGATGTGATATTTTGCACTTGTGAAAGGTATGTTACGATTATTTTCTATTCATGTACGCTTCCAAATGGGTTAATGAGGGTTTCACAGTCATAAAATATGGCCTACCACAAGGTCTTGTTTTAACCCATTGAAGACTAATCTCTTGTATAATTAGGCAGGCGTCTATGGGAAATATGCATTATAGCAAAAGCAGCTCATCCTCAATGGGTTGAATTGCACATTGTCACTTGGGAGGCATACTTTTGATAGTCTTTGGAGCTTGATACAACTACTTGTATACGGTACTATAACAGTGTTCACCCAAATCAGTCCACAAGAGGTTTGATAAGTCCATCATTACATCCGGTTCTAATATCATTTAATAAGTAAATGGGTCGGCCAGCAGGTTTTGCTTTCAGTCCATGTGAATAAAACCTTGAATACAAAAATGGCCATACTTATGGTCCTTCTATAAGAACATACATAGTAATACTTCATGGATGATGCATGATAATTATACAAGTATGTAGTTCCTGAGAAGTGATCCCACTTTCAATGATACACTGTTGGACATGAACAAAACTCTATTCGTCATAAAGCAAAAATACTGTAAATGTTTGCAATTCCAACACTGCAGCCAGCATGGGGAATACTGAGTGACCACTGCATTCAAAACGTGAAATCTGTTCAAAGCAATAAAGGCATAGTACCACTGCTCTGGTATTGGGCAAACATTCACAAATGTTTGCTCTGACAAAGTATACATGTTGAATGCAGTCTGAAAATTACTTCAAATATTAGCTGCCTAGCACATTTGCATACATGTATTATGCTGATCCATGTAACATAATACAACCTCTGGCAAGGTGTCTCGATTAAAGACTATTGCAGGTAGTGTCAACAAACTATTTTGGGCACATGATGCAATCATGAGCTCTTTGTGTTTTTGTTATTTTTTGCTTTGTTTTTTGACTGTGTGACATTATTGTCCTTTTATGATCTGAATGTAAACAAGTACATTATTCTGTGGTGTCTTTGAAGCTTTACTGTACCATCATGAAAAGAGAATTTACCGTTAGCACAACTGTTTTGAACGAATGGAACTATACAATGGATAGGGATTGACAAGACTCAGCGTGATATTAGACATCTGAACAATAGGTATGACGCTAGGGTCATCAGTGATATTATCTAACTCTGTATCCTACTGGCAGGCCAAAAGAGTCTGCTTGGTCAAGCGCCTCTTAGTGCACATCTTGACTTAACCATGACAGGCATACATGTATCTACCCGCCAGAAGAAGTCTTTTGAATGAATGGCATTGTATACCAATGGTGCTGGAAAAGAGATTTTTGAAACTTGAGTATTAATCACTGGTGACGACCCTTTTAAACGTCAGAATACAATCTCAGTTTAAATCAGTACTGTATATATATTGTTTTTTGGTTTCATTGCCATCTGCTTTCTGGAGCACACAAAAGAGAACCTAAGGGATATCACCCACTCCTGAGAGTGAAAGGGGTATTGCCAGTCTTCCTGTCCAGAATGATGTTACATCATGTCAGGAGGCATTACTGCTGTAGATATGCATGAAGTTAATTAATTCCCCTTTACGCTTTCACAGGGAATATTATATGCAAACTTTCTATCATTCCAAATTATATAACGACTGAAGAGATCCTTGTCATGTGATTGGTTGTTTGACATTGATTATTCGGCCCACTTCACTGTGACGTCATCCTCCGTGCAATTGTGGTTCCATTTACTGTGCAATTTTGGATCCATACGATTTGCTCCATTGCACGCTCACTGCAAGCCCGGCTTACGACGCGTATACGCTTGCGTGTACATGTTGCAGTATATGTATGCGACAGCGTGCTACTGATACTAGTAATAGCGTAAAGCACTCAGTGGGCGCTCTCGCGATTAGATTCTCGATCTCTTGTTTCTAAATTAATAAAACATGTAAGGACAAGGATCTCTTTCAGGCGTTATATAAAACAAATAATAAATGTTTTTCCTTCGTGCAATGGACAGAATATTTCATTCGGTGAAAGATGAAATGTTTGATCCATTCAACTCGGCTGCACCTCAATGAATGGATCATTTCATCTTTCACCTCATGAAATATTCTGTCCATTGCACTCTTTAACATTCATTATTTGTATACTGATGATATCTACTCGTTTGTATGTCATCATCTCCCATTTCAGCTGTCTGATAGAGGCAAGTTGTGTTTGGCTTGTTGGTACATCTGTTTTTTTTTTTTTGCTTTTGTTTTTTGCTTTTTGTGGGGGGGGGGGATGGGGGGAGTTTTGGGATGGAGGTGGCAAAGGTGAGAAACACTAGTTACATTCACACAAGACAAAATAGCAGGATAACTATCGTGATCCAAACACTGAACTTTCAGGCGGTCGGAAATGTTCCGCGACTTGCCAATCGCGACAATTTGTCGACCAAACGGTACACAGCACATGGCTAAAATCTACCAAAATGATGACCCTTGCCCTTGTATTTGTGCGCTGTCCAGAGGTGTGTTTTGAATTTGAATGACAGGACCAAAAAATCTCAAAACAGCGTTCACACACTCACCGTGGTGTGAATCATCAGATGCTTTTAAAATTATTGCGATAATTCCAAAATAATCACAAGATTTTTTTTTATTTGGGGGGGGGGGGATGGATCATGATGCCGATCACAATATTTTGTGGGTTCTTTATGCCCACACAGGCAAAAATCTCAAGATTTGTATCCCGCTAATTTGAGTCAGCGTGAATCCCACTACTGGTGCCACCGTCACTCGTTCCCATACCTTGGATCTATTCCCGACATGGTGATCTCCTCCTGTTTACTCTCCACCATGTCGGTGGTGAACATGGCGTGGAAGTACGGCACGGACGCCGCCAGCACGATACGATGGGCCGAGAACTTGTGTTCGTCAACCTGATTGGATGAAGGATGCAATGAATAGACAAGACTCATCAATATACTAGTCATGACATTGACATCTCGATAGTTCACAAAACCTGCTAGAGTAAACAACCCTGTTTGTGGCAGGCCTTTTGTACAGGGTGCCTATTTGTGGCAGGGGTCATTTCATTCATTGATGAAAAGGCCCAATCACTACCAGGTGTCACTTCCCATAACACTTACATGAGTAACTCCTGCTCGTGTTCTAAAGTGGGACTACGCACAAATGATGTTCATCAACTGTTTTATTGATGAATGAAAATTCCCCTGCCAGAAATAGGCACCTTGTTGCAAACTGGGTTGATTACTCACTAGGGATTTTGTAAATGGTAGAAATGAGATGCTACATCATTTGGACTACAAACCTACTGCAGATATACAATGTACAAAACAATGCTGATCAGATGTACAGTGAAATTTTTTGAGGCAATTAAGTGATATTTTGGTTAAACACACACACACACACACACACATACACAAATGACAAATCTTAAAAATCAAGCATGCTATTAAATCAAACTTCAGAACATAAAACAAACAAACAAAACAAAAAACTGACTACCATAATGACATACTACTGGTAGCTCTGTATCATAGATGTCAAGAGTTGATACAATGCAAATACACGTTAGGGTAATATACTAGGACAAACCATACAGACAGTTTCTGTCTATAATTTTGTCATAAATCAACAGTGAACAAAAGGCATTCAGTCCTGTTACTGGTAATAGCAAGCAAGGAAGATGTCAAAAATTCTGCCTGAATAGTTCATATAAAGTATGTGCATTATGCAAACACTCTATAAACTATTCCTCATTGTAGAGGAATAGTTCCTCATTCTGTGCAAGAATGTAACAAGTCCACTTCAAAATAATAATCTTGCCAGGGTAGGAAAAAGAAGGGGATTTCATGAAACAGCAGATTATCATCAGATGTCATCAATCCCTTCCGCACTTTTCCCATACTTCTACACATTAACCCATTGAGGACGGCCTGATTTTGCTATGTACAACACGCATTTCCCATAGACACTTGCCCGAGTATTGACCGATTCTGTGACGCGCTATGTGTATTTTTGGCATAGTGGGTGTATCAGCCGACCCCCCCTCCGCACTCCCCCACCCCTCTCCCTACATTAGCACGCGCGCAGCTAATGAAAAACTGCTTTAGCCAATAGGCGTCTCGTACTGAGTGCGCGAATGCTTGCTTAGTGCGCGAACCTTTGTTACAAGTGCGCGATAAACATGTTGCCCGGGGTGGGGGAGAGCAGGGGGGGTCGGCTGATACACCCACTATGGCTGCGCCCTGTGCCTTAAAATGTCTGCTGCCCTCAACGAACCCGAATTGGTCAATACTTGGGACTCGTCCTCAACAGATTAATTAGTTATTACAGGAAGTTCATGTTAAGTACCAGTCTCATCTTGCAGGTAGTGTATTCAGGTACATGTATCCCTACAGACACAGCTCGATATTAATGTCAGTATTCCTAAGGCAAACAAGTTCACAATCAATCTGACCTAGATATGGATTCACTTGTTTACTATAAGCAGCTGATTTCTGTGTATACACAACCTAAAACTCAAATGTCACATGTTATACTGTATACATTATAGATACATATTAAATACATTACATGCATTATTCACGATCTTCGTCAAACCAAATGCCAACCATTGATAATGGTGCCTTGCAAATTGGATTTTCCTCTCATCTACAACTGCATTTTGAGTGCTGCATTTGCACAAGAAAATCCCACTGCAACTGCAATGAATACAAAATGTATGGCTACAGAGTACTTACAATGTAATAGTGCCCTACATGTACATCTCATATATTGCATCTCTCATTATCATGGTACTTGTCTATATTTGCTGGTTAACTTCCCTATAAAGTAGGTAAACATGTGTGTATATCTGGAGCAGACAGATGCATTAAGCCTAACTGCCCTATAAATATATCAAATATCAATATCAGGAAGTATGTGTCTCACAACAACAACAAAATACGAAAAGACATGGAATGCAACAGTCAACATGAATAATCATACTCTTTTTATGTCACATTGCGTATGTTATATTTGTGTGTTTTAATATTGGGGGCAAACACTCTTTTTTTTTGGGGGGGGGGGGCATGGGCCCGCAGACCTGGGGACAGCATCCCCTCCCCAGGAAAAAAAATATCAAGAAAGCTTTTCAAAGGTTAAACAAGAGCCAAATAGGACATTGTCCATTGGTTGCACAACATTCCTTAGCCCTAGGGGTACAAAACCACCTTACATTTTGGCCACAAAACAGCATCCAGATCTTGAAATTGAGTGAGACAATCTTAAACAACTTACACTAACCGAGTTCTACAGTTTCATTTGAATGCAACATGTCACATGTGCACACAAGGAAATTCCATATTTACATAATACTAATCATTGGTTCAAAATCTAAAACTAAACAGCTTATGATACGAAACACTGGGATATGGCGGATTTGTAGTGGAACCCCCTGCTTATATCCAAGGTTTTAGTTAGTATTAGGATTAAAGGTTCCCTGAAATACAAATGCATGTTGATTTGTGATTTATGATACTTCAACATCACTTTTGCGGTGAAACAAATATCGAGAAACATTCCAAATATCCTAAACTGATTTTTCTTCTATTTTTCTTCAGATTACTTGGATACGCCCACAAAAAAAAAAAAAAAAAAAAATCCCTTCAAACCAATATTCCTACAGTGACCTCACCTGTCAATCATTGCTACAGTACTGATATGTTTAATAATAAGACACTGGAATGCACCTTCCCCTCGACTCAGCATAACTTGCATGTTTCTGTGATATTAATGTGACTAACAAAAGACATGGCGAGGTCATGGCTGGTCACCATAGCAAACGCGAGATGGACACTGCTTTCAACCAATCTCCCCCGCCTTCCTTCACTTAACGTCTCTAAAGAAGTTTCGCATGCCCCTTACAACTTCTCGAAAGAACATTCATTCATAAAATTCAACAATTCCCGCTTACATACACTTCTTAATCAGCCTTCAATGTAAAAGTACACAAACATCAAGTTGCAAACTCGCCCAACCTCATGAGTCATAATCTTGCTCTCCAAACATCGGATTCTTGAACTTCTCTCCTTTCCATCTATCCCTCTCTGGCTCTAAATTTTATCTCTAATGTCACCTTCTCATGGAATAAAACTACCCAACTCATTGAATCATCATTGTGCCACTTCTAGTCTACCCTATTTGGGGGGGCTTATTACCTCCGCCAAGGGAGGAGTTTATATTTTCGTTACCGTTGGTTTGTTTATTTGTCCGTGTGCAAAATAACCCAAAAAGTAGTTAACAGATTTGGATGAAACTTACAGGAAAGGCTGAGAATGACACAAGTAACAGATTATTAAATTTGGGTAGCGATCCAAGATTTTTTTTTTTGGAATTTATGAAGGAATTTTGATATTTTGGCAGGTAGGGGCAATGAACTTCAAAGCTGCGCATTTTTTAGGTTTTCATTCGCGCACTAAAGTGCGTGCTCCACTTTCTGCTAGGGCAAGGCGTGCCACGCAGCTGAGGGTTTATGACATAACAAAAGCCTCTAAATTGGGAAATCGGGCGTGTTTTCAGCATGTATTTAGATGGGTGGAAATCACTGATCTCTATGGAGGAGCCCAAAGAGCTTTTACTCAGTGGTGGAGATGAGAAAAATCTCTTTGGGAAGAGCAAGATCAACGGTGGAAAGTAGCTGCTTGGCGGAGGTCTGCGCTCTCAGAGTGCTTTTCTAGTTTTCATTGCGTTATGTTCGTGTAACTAATACCTACGCATGGGAAAAGTGCAATAACTGAATTTTAAATCGGAGGACAATCTCCTGCAGCATCAACTCCAGACCAGACACAGCCTCGAAGTGTAGATTATATATTTTACTGTATAAGCTATTTTTGTGAGGGTTTAATTTTTGTGAATTTCGCAAATCACTGTTGGACTGCAAATTTAACAACACACGAAAATGTTGCCATGCGCTATAGGCTACCAATAGCAGCACTTGCAAACCTTGGTGTCAATTCGTGAAAGCAACATCTCGCGAAAATGTCCGTGACCAGCTGCAGCTCATTCGCGAAAATATCTACATGCGAAAATAACAGCTTATACAGTATTGTGTGGTAGAAGCAATGAATGGTGAGTAGCAGGACAATTTATCTACGAATTATCTACAAATCCACATCTTACAAAGTAACGTCAATTACGGTATGGCCGCCACTGCGGTAAGGTCGCCAGACATTCACATCGCATGTAACGCGCGCCGCGATCGGAGATCAGTTTGGGCGACGGATTTTCATCACTCTCAAAATACATTCGTAATTCACCTTTTTCCTCCGTAAAAACACATATAATTGTAATCAAAATATATTTTACCATATGTAACAGGTGATAAAACCATTTTTAATGCGAGGATGTTTTTGATTTAGAATGGATTTCAGGTGGCAGATTAAGGGAGATTTTCAAACGCGATGACCGACAATGCCTCCTTCATTGAAGCGTATGTATAACACACACGCTAATAATATGTGGCACGCTATGGGTGGCGAATTAATTCACTGCCGATATTAGTTCGCCAGCCCGGACGTGCATAAAAATTACACACAAGTGGCGACCATACGGTAATTGACGCTCGGCAGTAAGTTACCATGACTGAAGTTGAGAAGACTTCTCATATAAACATAACACTCTCATCCCTTCCACTGTTTTCAGATAGAACATAGAATTAGAATTGGTATTTGACTATTAGAAAGCCAAAGAAGTTACTTTGTATAATCATCGAGGCTTGTCTAAATAACTCTAATTATCCACCACGTGATGATGGTATACGCTAATGATAATGTGCATCATATTTAATTATTAAGTCGCGGGGTTTACAGTGGACTATTTAGACTATATGCCTGTCGTCAAGACGTGATCATAGAACCTTGCCCCCACCTTCAATGTCACATCGCATAGCTTGCCCTGGCGCCGTATGCTCTCCATTGCCGAGTAACCTGCAGCCGGCAGATCGCTCTCGCAGAACACCAATGAATCGGACAAGTCGTCCGAGGACGTTGGACTGGGCGACATTCTCATAAAGTCGAAAACCCCGCAGAATTACCAGAAGTGCTCAAGACTGCGTAATGTCTGGTCTTGACAGTAATAAGGCCTGGATACTAACTGGCGTTCTAGGTCACACACAAAGCAAACGATGAAATGAAAACTGACGCTTAGCAAGGTGAACCGGTAAGAAACAGCATGAGCACACACACAACACACACACTCTGTAGTTATGTGTGCGATACTACCTAGGACTGCGCCCGCGCCGCCCGCCCCCACCGTCGCCGCGATGCATCATCGCATGCATACGGGATGCTCCTCCTCCAGTCCATTTTATCGTGCATCCACGATCCGACCCGCACCCCCTCATTCATAAAATAAACACCGCGTCCACACGATACACACACACACACACAAGCGGGGTTGCAGGTGGATGTAGCGGTAGGTAGAGGGCACTCTTCCACATCCATCCTGTCCCCGTCCAGCGTACTGTACTTTTACAATACTGTTTGATCTTTGGTATCATCCACAGAAATAGATTGTAGTACAATGATTCAGACAAGAATATCTGTACCACACTTTAGGGGCAGTGAGACTCGGAGACTCGAAAATGCTAATTTTTTTTAGTTGCGCCTTCCTTCCCCGATTTTATTGTTTTTTCGCCAACATCCGGAAGAACAGTGTTCAGTCATTATCCAGTCAATCACAGAACTTAATGCTGATATTGCTGTAAAGTTTCAATTCAATGAGAAAGTTGAAACTCGAATAGGGGGTAGATCTATTGCCTTTTTTAAAATGTTGTCCTTCTTGCCCGATTTATACCATATCATGTAGGCCTATACAGAATAATCTAAATATAGGCCTTGGCCATATTACATATGCATCATTATTCGTACGTTTATAAGTTTCCTTACAATATATTGTATGCACTGAAAGTATTGCTTAGATTTTGTACATGTATGTTATGGTATGTTTCATGCTGTGTACAGTACCTGTTGTATAATACAATTTTATCTGCATATAGTGTCAATAAATCGACTCAACTCAGCTCAACTTGATATTTGATAATGTGCATTGAGGGAGTGAACAATTTTAATTGTTTTGAATTTGAATAAGAAAATATTTACTTCACCATAATAAGGTCGTTGAAACATTAAAGGGATAGTACAGTTTTGGTGGAGATGAGAATTAGGTTTTTAGCTTTTTGCGAGATACCAAGAAAACACTTATAATATAGTACAGAACATACCATTTTAAGAGGAATTCAAAGTTTATTTGACGAAGATCGGGTTTGGAATCACTGAAACATAAAAAAAACAAAGTAAAACAAAGCGATCGTAATAAAGTGTGGGTCCCACACTTTATTAGAATCGCTCTTTTTTGATATCTCAGCCATTTCAAAACAAATTTTCATCAAATAAACGTTGAATACCTCATAGAATTACATGTTCTTTCACATTTTACAAGAGGTTTCTCATTATCTCACCAAAAATTGTTAGAAACCTGAAATTAGGTCTCAACCATAACTGTACAATCCCTTTAATGAATTAAATACATGAATGATGTAGGCAAGAGTAGGCCGAAATCATAAAGATGTGGCGTACATTATAAATCACCTATACATTGCTCTCGTATTATAATTTTACCTTATTTAATTTCACTCATGGTCTATACGGGCAATTACCCCCTGGACATACCCCAGACCCTTCCCTTTTCCCGAACCCTAATCCTTATCTTGAACTTAATCCTGACCCTAACCCAAACTATAACCCTAAACCTAATCCTAAGTCTAATCTTTATACTCTAACCTTATCACTAACCGGGGGGGGGGGGGGGGGTAATATTGTCCTCTGGGGGTAATTGCCCGGATAACGGCCCCGGGGCATCATGCAAGGTATTCAATTAAGGTAGAATCTAACATTATTAATAAATATGCGCAGAGAAACAAAGTCTTAACTTTGTTTATAGGGCCTAATAACAATATTTCGGGAAATAGTTCAGCATAAACTCACTCTTCCATATATTTTTCTACAGGAAAGTTTCTTGTCCAAGATTTAACTTAGATCTCAATGGATTTACCTCTTCATTGTGTTATAAGGAGTATACCAGGTAAATCATTTATATTTTACTGAAAAGCATAACCTTTGGTTTACTTTGATACATAGATTTAATGTTAACTCATTTGCTTTAAACCACCCTGATAATCTCCAAGAGTTTAAAGATTTACTCTATCTACAAAAACATTTGGATCTGAGTGAGAAGAGAGAACAATTGCTGTCTGTAAATGATTATTAAGAGCGAGAGAATATCACATATTATTTGGAAAATCTTTCAAATGGGAACCAAAAATACATACTTGGGGAACGCCACATAAATGGGCTGCACTAGAATTGTGACCGTTTAACGTAACATGTTTAGTTCTTGAACACTTCAAGGCCTTCTCTCTGATACCATATATCCATAAGTTATTATGATATGATCTATAAAGAATGACGTTGTGGTTGATATGGTATTGAAGGCCTTCGGAGAATTAAAAAAAAAAAACCACCCAGTGTGTTAGAATGATTATCGATAGCTTCGGAAACTTTGGGACCCATGTTATAGTCTACAAGTTTTACTTTTTATAAGGTTCCCCCATATTATTTTCTCTTAGTTAAGTATGTCTTCAATATAAAGGAACAAAGGAAAGAAGTAACAAGATTTATGTTTGCTATCCATTACATTTAACTATTCTTACAAGTTTGATTAATGTATACATGGAAATAGATGTACTGTGTACTACTTTGGTGGTTTGCACGGTGTCACCAACTTAGATAAATGTATCATTTTTTTTTTGCATCACTGACTATTGACTGATAAATTCGCTGAAATTTTCTTTGTTATTGCATATATTGTATATATTTTGTATCGTTTTGAAAATAGTATGGAAATAAATTGAAATTGAACGTTCGATGTAAAAGTAAGAATTTGCGTGAGAAGTACTGTAATTTTTACGAATCCTCAACTGAGAACAACAACAACAAAGTATGAATGTTAACAAAATTATGACCCTGGAGTGAATTACTTTTCCGATGAAAGTATCTTTGAAAGTACAGGTATAGGTCCTATATAGACAATAAATTATGTCTGTAATTATTGATGTCTTAATTCTTTGTCGTCCTGTTTGTATGAATAGTAGCCTACAAAAAGGGCGATAACCACGTGAGGGTATAGCACCTTCGAAATTTTCATTGTCTCCAGAACTCTATAAATACCATTGATGATCAGATAAAAATTGTCAATGTGAGTAAATGACTTCAATTCAATTCAATTCAATTCAATCATAGTTTATTTCCAATCATCGAAAATCAAAAAACATAGTACAAAGTATACATGTGATGAAATATTGTTCAAACGTTTGCATAAGATTCATGTAATATACTATATACGAGACATATTATAGAACAACATATAACATGTACAATATTTAGGAAAACACTGTATAAATACTTCGTGGGCGAGCGGAAAATAAATTCGATTATGGAAAATAGTGATCCACTAAAAAGCATAGCTTGTCGGACGTGGATCGCTAGACAAATAATGAGTAAATTATATACTATTCTATAACAATATACATGTAATTATTTTGAGATACACCGGTTGGGAAAAAATATAGAATACCAATGCTAGTGCCCGGACACTGCTCACTGAACCACGTGTACCGGGAAAATATGACAAGGACAACACGTTCGTACACACATTCGATTACCCACACGTATACACTGTAAGACGCGAGACAGTACCGAGAGAGGAGAGAAGACGGTAACAAAACAAGTCTACGAAGAACAAGAGACAGGAAAGGAAGAGGAGAGAAGAAAGAAGAGAAGTCTGCACACAGAACACGCCAAGTGCTGCGACATCAGGACAAGTGAAGGCTCAAGCATAAATCAAAACAATTTAAATTATCTAAGATTATAAGTAGAAAGTAAATATTTTCTAAGTTTGTATTTAAATGTAACAAATTTGGGGGAATCTTTTAAACTATTATCTAAATTATTCCAAAGTCTGGGTCCGGTATAAAGAAATGTATTTTGGGCATGTGCGGTTCTCATTAATGGAAGATGAAATTCGTCGGATCGTCGCGTGGGATAGTTATGAACATGACTATTTCGATGAAATGAATCATGGAATATTTTAGGTAAAAAGTTACTGTTGTAATTAAACATAAACTGGCCAAGTTGAAACACGTACAAATCATTTACTTTTAATATTTTATGGTCAGAAAACAAAGCATCTGTATGTTCTCGGGTATGTAAATTAAAAACAATTCTAAGCGCTTTCTTTTGCAGTAAAAGAAGTTTATCAAGTAACATCTGACATGTATTACCCCAAGCAAGAATCCCGTAGTTTAAATAAGGTAATATCAAACTAGAATAAAGAGTTAATAATGCAGATGAAGGAAGATAATATTTTAATCTATTCATTACGCCAATGTTACGTGATATAATTTTACATATGTTATCAATATGATTCCTCCATGAAAGCTTGTTATCGACGCAAACACTAAGAAATTTAAAGGAAGAAACTTCTTCTAAGGGAGTAGTATCAAATGTTGCCTGGGAGGCTATTTAAAGAATTACTAAAAGGCATAACTTTTGTTTTTTGAATATTTAATGACAATGACTTCACTTAATGTCCAAACATGTTGTGACAAGACGTCATTAAAGGGGAAATCCAGTCAAAATATAAGTTTGATAAGAAAGAGTAAAATATTACGAGTTCAATGATATTAAATTTGATTGAAAATGAAAAAATAAGGAAGTTATGACATTTTGAAGTTTCGCTATTTTTTTTTTTTGGGGGGGGGGGGAACAGTTCTTGAACAGTCATGTGAATATGCAAATGGCAAAGTGAGCATGTCATTCCCTCACAACTTACCATAGTTATAGTTTGTACATAACATTTTAAAAATTCCTGTTTTTCATTTAATTATGCCCGGGGCCCAAATCCTCATATATACTGATCACTATTCTGAAGTTATTCAACAGGAATAACGTCATGTTTCAGACTTCCATGACAGAAACATTGAATTTTCATCATTTTTTTTTTCTTTTTGTACGCGATTAATGCAAAATTGTGAGGGCACGACAAGGTTAGCTTACTTAGTGCATATTCATACCCACCGTACAATTACTGTTTTGGAAAAAATTATCAAAACTCCAAAATTTCATAACTTCCTTATTTTTCATCCAATTTCAGTCAAATTTTTACTGTTGAACTCGTAAAATTGTACTCTTTTTTTATCAGACTAACTATATTTGGACTGGTTTTCCTTGAGATTTGGACAGCCCTAATGCACTCAGGCTGTCAAATATAACAGGCCCTTACACAAAATAGGCCGATGCTTGTTCCATATTATAAAGAGGGAAATGGGGGCTTTTGGAGGGAATTAAAGCCAGCCCGGCATGCTTTGCAGCAAAGCATGCACAAAAAGTACATTCGGGAGAATCGGGGCAAAAAAGAACCCCAACTCTGAATTTTATTTCAGTTTTGTTTGGGAAAGATTTGAAAACTACCCCTAATGAAAAATATCGAGGGAAAATACTGAAATACCCCTTACGGCCTATATATTTAACGTTTTTTTCCCCTTTCCCTCGGGATTTTCTCCCTAGTTGGGCCCATGAAATATAGGCCTACACCTTTTCCTGAAAAAAATCGGGAGCAGGGGTGCGGTAGGCCTATTCACTGACCACCTGAGTGTGGGACCACCTGACTGTGTGTGTGTGTGTGTGTGTGTGTGGGGGGGGGGGGGGACCAGGCCATCATGATCACTATTGTAACCTGTTGGTTCAAAAATGCTGCAGAATTCGTTTCACATACGAGTACTGTAGTAAGTTTGAAAGTCGGAAAGCTCGAAAAATGTGAAAGTTTGAAAGTTTACTTCGCTCAAGGTGAACCCATTTTTCGGGCATCGGAGTCCAATGTAAACACATATTTCACATGTTCGATTCAGTAATACAAACTGAGTTCCAAATTATTATTATTATTATTTATATATATATATATATATATATATATATATATATATATATATATACAGAATAACTAGGCCCTATAACAAAGTAAACAAAAGTGAAATACGATTGATGAAAAGGAAAAAAATAAATGTACAGAAATCTACAATATGTGGCCGTGCATCACAAAACCAACTAAAAGTCGCACCCCTTTATGATTTTACGTCAGGACTCGGGCCAACCAAGTCAATCTTGAGTTTTTCATTATTTTCTGAAAGAGCTATTCTTAGTGACTTCTACATGAAATGAATGGGAAAGTGTGTTTTCAGTAGCTTTTCTACAGCCCTTGTTTTTGTAGAGTACATGATAGTGTGATCAGATATTATTATGTCTTTTGATAATTCCTTTATTGTTTCTACGGTGATTTATCGTGTTTCTTGTCCTCAGTTCACACTTTTCGAGAGTTTAGGAAAGTAACCTTTTAAATTTTCGCTGCTCCACTCCCATTCGCTTGGATGTATTTAGCTGGTTTTGGAACAGCAAACTGAGTTTCGGCGTGGGTACCATTTTGAAGCGTGCGTACAACGCGTGAATGTGTGTGTGGTGCATGCGGGGAGCATGCGGGGAGCGAGCGTTTGCGAACGAGCGCATGGGTTTATCATGCGGATCGGAAAACGTGTGTTATAAACTCGGCGGCGCCTCCGTAAGCCGTATATTTGTGCTGAGTGTTAGTAAGTTGTGTCGACCTAAATAAAGATAAGAACAAAATTTGTACATTTATGATACGCTTCCAGGTTCAGCAAGGCTCGTAGACGCGGAGAAGTCCCCTTTTCTACATGCACGTGCTCTGACTGACTGATAGATCGAGTTCCTCCGTTAATAATCGAGTGTTTACCGGTAAGTTTTAGGCCTAAACGAAGTGTTAATGTGACCAAGCAAAAAATGTTGCCAATCATTCAATTGTAGGGACTATAGTCATAGCCCCTAGGCTAGCTAGGGTTTCCTAATTCATGTTACAGAGCAGCAGACTCTCGGCTCTATCAATGTCTAGTTTGTCAAATGATCCCCAAATAATGCACAAACTCACCCTTGTTATTCAGTAACGTATCCTAGACTAAATGGAAGGCTAGAATTACTTGCATCTGATTCTCCAAAGGCAAAGTCTAATATTAATAACGCTAGACGTTAACTTCTGTTAACACCGTTAAAATTTACTATTAATTTACAAGTGTCGAAAAGTCATTAGAAAATTTTGATCGCTTGAAATTTGAATTGCTGCTCTGTACACAAGCACAGTGTGAATTAACCGCAGCAGCGACCCCATACGGACAAATACGTACCGTGTTACAGCGCCCCGCGACGGGGTTAAGTGTGAATGTGTTCGCACATGCTAAGGGTCGATCATTTGGTCTGTCTGACTGTCGACAGTAGCGACACAGCGGCTTTTTCTATGACTATGGACGTGGTTTTGTTGAAAAGCTAAAATTTGTTTTTCTCTTTTCCTCGGTCAAGTCTTGCATTAGCGGTTGTACTGTAGCTTCAAAGCGGTTGAGGGCGTGCTTGATTGTGTGCTGCCACTTGTATCAGTCTCTTTCTTTTCTATTCTATCTTTTCTTCTTTCATTTTCAGGTATAATCTATACCTGAATTTCCCTTTCCCTTGAATCATTTCTTTGTGGTTTTCCTCTTGTCTAACTTTCTCAATTTTATAGTATTTAGGTGTCTAACTGTACTTTCTGCCTACATGTACATGTAATTGTTCTTTGTTACCTTTATCGTGTTTGGGTTGTTTTTCCCTCCAACTACAAGAGTTTTTCCTTTCTATCCTCTCCAATATCTTTTTTTTATGGGTCGTTCTAAGGAATCTTTTTGTTCATTTCCTTTTTAACCTGTATAATTCTTTCTTTCCTTCATAATCATCTTTGCTTTCATCCAGTCTTGATTCACCTCTTATTGCAATATTCTACTGTATTTATGCTGTTATTTTCACGTACAGATATTTTCGCAAATGAGGAGGTCATAGACATTTTCGTGAGATGTTGTTTTCACGAACTGATGCCAATGCTAACGTAAATGCACTTTTACCCTAGCGTGTGTAGACATTTTCATGTGTTGTTAAATTTGCGATCCAACTGTGATTCGTGAAATTCACGAAAATTAAACCCTCACGAAAATAACAGCTTATATAGTGCCTAGTGCTTGTCTGTTTTCATTCTTATATTTTTCTCTTTGCTTTCCTCTTTTCCTTTCAAACATATCCATCTCTCCCCTGCTTTACTTTATAATGCAAGTTTCTCTTCTGTCCTTCCATTAAGTTTTAGTGAACTCTTTATTTTGTAAACCTTTTGTTTCATTTTTTTCCAGTTTAAAAAAAATAATATTTTCTTTCATTTCCTTTCCCCCCTTTTCCTAGCCTTTTTTTGAAAGGCTTTACTCTTTCACCCTTTTCTTATAACCACATTATTCACAATCTTCTTTCATGCACACACGCACACCCTCACACATACGCATGTGCGCACACACACACACACAACATAACACGAACAACCCCAATCATCAATCGCTACTGCGACTCAGTACAAGCTGAGAGAAAGGCGAAAAAAAGTATTATCTTCTTAAAGATACCATAGAAGAACCTGCCCTGATCACTGTAAGATAGCTACAAATGTTCAGATCAATCCTGGCGCTTGCTGCTGTGAACATGTTTTGTACACCGTGCTGCGCTGTCTGCTCCTGTGCAATGCAGTTTAATATTGCAGAGTGAACTAGCTGCGATCAACATTATTTTCCGACAAGTGTAAAAGTGTCAAAACGGTGGAAAAGTTGCTTTTCTACTGGACTTGAATCTCACTCAGATGCAAATATTTGAGGCTGTTGGATATTTAGAGTGAGTTTGTGCATGCTTGGAGATCATTTGACAGACAGGTGCGAACCTTGACGAGATAATCCCTGTAAGCAGCTCTTTCTGAACTAAACTGGGTGTGGGAGTGGGATAGGATGTGCTGTGACAGTACAGATGCATGTGTCTTCAGACTCTAGATGATAAAAAACTCCTCCAGATAGATGGATTTTTCTGTCTAGGTGTAGCCATGCCATGGCCTGAGTCACTGGATACAGCCACACACGTGCATGCTGTACATATCCATACACACGGTCCTGTTTATTATATAGAATTGGTCACATGAACACACAATCTAATACACCATGACCACCTCGCTTGCAAAGCGATGAAAATAGCCTCATACCCGGCTGGTACATGTATGTATTATAGCTAGCTCGCATGCATGCTGCAGAGCCAAAGTCTCGATATGTCCCAAGACTCCATTGTGGAGTTGCGATGTGCTGCTGCCTAATCAGTCGAACGTCCCCCAATCAATTATAACTTTGCTATTGATTTTGAATTTGTCACCGTCCCCATGCCCCCACTCAAAGTATCTCTGAACCATACTTGTGGCTTTTGCATGATATGGAATGTGAAAACAAAAGTTTCTCTGACCACTCAGACTGTGACAGCATGTATCGAGGACATGGCAGAAGGAGCGGGCACCAGATGGAGTCCAGAAACCGAGATTCACGCAGCAGCTACGGCGCCGGAATCCTAGGGGCAAGCCCCAACCGTAGGCAGATGGATTCGAGCTTCGACCGGGACCGTGATCGTGACTTCAACCCCTTCAGCTCCAGGGAACTTTCTCTGTCGGGGAGTGGTAGCTTCGGAGGTAGCAGCTTTGACCGCGACCGGTTCAGCAAGGACCTGCGAGGGGACAGCTATGGATCGGGCGGAGACATGCGATCACGTAATCAGGACAGAGGTGGCTTCAGCGATGACAGATCTTCTTTCCGTATGTCAATCTTTTAGGTGGCATTATTTGTACAATTTTGAAGAAAAACAACAACATTGTTAGATGTAACCGCTTATGCAATTTAAGATGAAGTCATGATATCATGCCCTTGTAATTGTCCCATTGACCAACATACAGACATTTATTGTAGGTCTCCCCCTCCCCCCACCCCGATTAATTAGATCAAAAAGAAAGAGTGGAATCCTTTTCAAGACACTTCATTTTTGTTGTGTTTTAGTAACCTAGCAGTGATGACATTTAAGGGTGAAGGGTTATAGTTCCTGAATTACCCGTGAAAGCAAACCTAATTCTCAGTACATTTTGTGCACAAACCAGTCTTACAGTTGTGAGTTCGTAACATCATCCGGGCTAATTTGTGTGTTTTAACAAATATTATTCTATGGATTTTTTTTTCAGTGAGGCTCTATATTACGAAATTTGATTTTTATAAGTACAATTTCATTGAAACCTCTTCCAGACTGCTTATTTGCTGATCAAAATGTGAAATTGTTGCACTTTATATGTTTCACCGATAGCAAGGGGCGATGTACTTCATGTTGAAAACCTCAATTACACATGCTTGATCTGTCCTAGGTGATGACTTTGGCAGTGGTGGTAGGCTGTCGACAAGGGACTCTTTCTCTTCCGACATGAACCTGCGGGACATCAGTTTCTCTTCGTCAGACTCGGGGCGCTTCCAGGATCGATACTCCTCGGATTTGGGAAGGGATTTGGGAAGGGACCTGCCGCTCGAAAAAGTGCTGTCCAACCTTAGAGGTTTCGACGACTTCGGTGGCGGGAGTATGCAGTCGAGCAGCACGGACGAGCTTGCCAACAAAGTGCGCATGCAGAAGGCCCTACTGGCCCAGCAGGCTATGCAGTTGGAGATGTGAGTTTTTGAGCCTGGCTAGGTGTCTATTTTTAGGAGATATACATGTATTTTTTCTACTGGTCCAACCTGTCTGTCCGACCAGTAGGTACCCAGTTTTTCCATTTTTTACTGGTCCATTCCGGAAGACTAGTGCCAGTGTGCAGTGTTGTGTATGAGATTTTGGAGCTGTCGTCACCTTTTGGCAGGTGCGTGTCTCATTCTTCACGCCAGCTTTAGTTTGTTCTGCCCCTGTCATGAATGTTTACTCATTAACCTCTGTGACTTTCTTTTCTCTCACAGACCAATCATATGCTGAGAATTAATCATTTATTCTGTCATAAGTATGTCATATGGCTATGAATCTGGTGCTGAGTCGAGTAGTTGATTTTATTAATTTTGTTTAATAGCCTCTTCTGAGGCCTTTGAAATAAATGCCATTTATAACCCTTTGTTTGTTTGTTTTTGATACACTGACAGGGAGCGAAGTAAATTGATTATGGCGAGTCAGAGTCAGGGCCTGTCCTTTGGGGACAGCATGTCACGCAGCTTGGGTGGCGGTGGCTTGGGTGGCGGTGGCTTGGGTGGCGGCAGTCGGATGGAAGATTTCGGACAAGAACGCCGCAGGTCAAGTGGCGGAGGGGACGGGGGCCGGTTCTCGGCAGGAGGCCGGCGCCAGAGCGGAGGCCGGAGCCGCAACGATGGCCGTAGCCACAACGACAGGCCTGGAGGGGGAATGGGAAGGGACGGAGGAGGCGGCGGCGGCGGTGGTGGCGGTGGTGGCAGCCGTTACCAAGGACGGGGCGGAGGTAGCCGTAACCAAGGCAGAGGCAGAGGCAGAGGGAGAGGCAGAGGAGGATCAGGTCAGCGGGGTGACGATCTGGCCGAGCGTGGCCGGCCGCGTGGAGGCAGTCTGGCTGAGCGCGGCCGGCCGCGTGGGCCCAACCAGGGTCCACGGGGTAGCGAGAGTCTGAAGCGCAAGCTGGACAGATCGCCAGGTATTAATATGCATGGTTACTCATTAAGTATTCAGTTTTATACATGTACAGTGAGGTGAATTTGTATGGATGTGATCACATTGCTGCCAAGTCCAGAAATCAAAGTTAATATCCCCCCATCTCAAGTCTCTATTCACTTGCCTTCAGAATTGTATATCTTTCTGTCCTGAGATGCTAGGTATTCAGAAAGAAAGAAAGAAAGAAGAAATAAGAAAAAATAAGGATGTGATATACCTGAAACGTACTCTTCATATTTGAAATGCATCAAAGCATTGAACTTTTGTTGACTGCATATTAGGCAATTAATGATGAGCCAGTTTTCTCAAGTATGTTAAAAGTTCCCCCAAGATGTGTTCTTTTACTAAATACTGCCTTCACATCAAGTGTTCTTATTAACTCTCAACTGCTTGCAAATTAAGGCTCTGCTATTGAAATCTTCACGGTTATACTGGTTCAAGTTAACTTGTGTTGATGTATACTTGTCTTTACATCACCTATATTTCTTTTTTATAACATTAATGTGATAATTTGATGACTGTTTTTTGTCCCCGCCGAACGGGTTCGAGCAGGGGACTATGAAACGGGCTCCGTACGTGTGTGTGTCCGTCCGTCCGTCCGTCCGTCCGTCCGTGTGTCCGTGTGTGCGTCCGTGTGTGATCAAATTCTTCAATTTGCTACTTCTCTGTCATTTATGAGCCAATTTTGATTCTGTTTGCTTTATATGATAGCACTACATGGGAGCTTTGAAACTTCTACACAGAATTTCAGTCGTGACCTTTGACCTTGACCTTTGACCTATATTGTACATTTTGCTACAAAATGCTACTCCTTTGCCATTTCTAACCCGATTTCGATTCCGTTTGCTTTATATGATGGCACTAGGTGAGGGCTTCAAAACTTCTACACAGAATTTTGACCTTTGACTTCTTTGACCTTTGACCTTGACTTTTGACCTATATTGTACATTTTGCTACAAAATGCTACTCCTTCGCCATTTCTAACCCGATTTCGATTCCGTTTGCTTTATGTGATGGCACTAGGTGAGGGCTTCAAAACTTCTACACAGAATTTTGACCTTTGACTTCTTTGACCTTTGACCTTGATTTTTGACCTATATTGAACATTTTCCTACAAAATGCTACTCCTTCGCCATTTCTAACCCGATTTCGATTCCGTTTGCTTTATGTGATGGCACTAGGTGAGGGCTTCAAAACTTCTACACAGAATTTTGACCTTTGCCTTCTTTGACCTTTGACCTTGATTTTTTACCTGTATTGTACATTGGCTACAAAATGCTACTCCTTCGCCATTTCTAACCCGATTTCGATTCCGTTTGCTTTATGTGATGGCACTAGGTGAGGGCTTCAAAACTTTACACAGAATTTTGACCTTTGCCTTCTTTGAACTTTGACCTTGATTTTTGACCTGTATTGTACATTGGCTATAAAATGCTACTCCTTCGCCATTTCTAACCTGATTTTGATTCCGTTTGCTTTATGTGATGGCACTAGGTGAGGGCTTCAAAACTTTTACACAGAATTTTGACCTTTGACTACTTTGACCTTTGACCTTGATTTTTTACCTATATTGCACATTTTGCTACAAAATGCTACTTCCGGCGGGGACATATATTACGCACCGCGTAATTTCTACTTTTCCTTGTTCTTTCTTGGGCATGTTAGGTCTTTTCAAATCATGACATGATATAACCATGAGACACCTTTCACCTTTTACACAAGGTGGCTCCCATTAGTGTTACTAGGTGCAGTTTGAATAAAGAGTTGTGTGCGCAGACACACACACACATGCACAGACATGCGCATGCACAATCAAGTGTACATGCAACCTACAAACACACAGCTAGACCGCCTGGTAGACTTGCAAAGCATTTTGAATGGCATGGTTATCATGACAATAGATGTTATTATTCCAAACTTCTGTATGACATGGCATCTGTCGTCAATGTTTGTTTTTTTTCTCATATGTCACATATGTTTGAGCCTGTAGGCAAGTATTTATTTTATCTTTCTAGTGGCCTGAGTTTGCTGGCTTGTGTTACAAACCCTCTTCCAAATTTACAACCCCTTTTCACTTCCTGCAGATCGCTCAGAACGGGGTCCAAGCCGAAGTGGAAGACGTTCATCCTCCGGAGGAGGAGGAGGAGGAGGGCGCGCCCCGGAGAGCATCCTTGGAAGTCCTCCACCTTTCAAACGTCAAGCTGTCGGTGTGGTGGTAAGAGCATTCTAGAACAGTGCTTCTCAAGCTGTCGGTGTGGTGGTAAGAGCATTCTAGAACAGTGCTTCTCAACCTGTGGGCTGTGAAGAAGCTTGTGCAACTGGGCTGCGATGTTGGCCAGAAAATGAAAAAAAAGAAGAAAAGATTCATATCTTATCTAACTGAACCTTGAAAATTGTTCAGGAACCAAAGTGGGCCTCGGGTTGAAAAAAGTTGAGAAACACAGTTCAAGAATATTTTGACTGCAGTCATGTAGGCAGGAGTTGTACTGGAGTAGTTTCCTAAAAAAATTATAGATTGCAAATGGAAAAACAAAAGAAAAAATGTTGTGATGTTTTATGATGATGTAAAGAATATGACATTTAAGTAGCTTACTAAAGATATCTAGCGAAAGGGGATGTAATTGTTTGAAAGAATGAGGTAGATGATGTAATACAAACAAGACAAAGATGCTTCCGAACAGTGAACTTTGAGTTAGGAATTTACGTAATCTAGATATGTCCCGAACTGAAGATTGTTTCATTTTTCTTCAAGTACAGTACGGTATGCAAACCCTGATTATCTTTTTTTAATGCCTCTGCCACGAAGTGTTACCAGAGGAATTATTCTCTAATTATTTTCCTTTGTGGCTGGCAGACTCCCCAGGACAGAGTGAGGGAAGCAACAAGCCGACGGGGCCGACCGCAGCCAACCCGCGGCAGTTTCAGGGGCAGAGGGGGCATGCCGTTGAGCAGTAGACGGGGCGGTGCTATGACCCTTGGAATGAGGGGCGGGTTCCGGGGAGGAGTCCGGGGTGGAGCCCGGGGTGGAGCCCGAGGTGGAGCCAGGGGCGGACACCTGCAGGCCGGCAGACCGATGGGAGAGAAGCCTGAGAACCTCTACTGCCACGTTTGCCAGTATCAGAGCAAAAACATGAATGTGAGAATTCCCCCTATATTTTAATTCCATTGATAGTCAAAAGCCAGAGATATCAGACTTTTTGGCAATTCAAATGCATTGAAATGTTCATAGTTTTAATGCACCTCAGACTACATTTTTCCGTAAGTTTAAGATTTTTTTTTGTTTTCTGCGAGTACTCTCACAACCCTAATAAGCACAAGAGCTGTAAAACATATGTTCCAAGCAAAGCATTCAAGCAAAGTATTCCTGATTGTGTAGATTTGTAGATGTAGACAGCTTGATGTACAGATGCATGTTCATGTTTATACGTGTATATTATAGAAATAGTGCACGGCACGGAGTGCGATAGTGTAAGTGCAGTGAACGTGAGGTTTCTTTAGATAGGTGCCGCCTCTGCGTACGAGTTGCTAGGCGAGTACACAGTGCGCACCGTCTAAGGATACCAAGTGTCCGCTGCACTGATACATTGTCGCACAACCGAACAAGTGCACTATTTCTTTTATGAAATAGCGAGTTTTGATGAATACCCCCCCCCCCCCCCAAAAAAAAAAAAAAAAAAAAAAAAAAATACATGTATTATTATATATAGAAACAGCATTATACACAATGAACGATGACGCCAGTAACAGCAGTCTAAAGGCTGCCTCACACTGTGCAATATCTGCGATGCGATGGGATGTAGCATCGCAAGCGTTTGGTTACGTTAGATCAAATACATGATGAATGATAGGCAAATGCAACGCGATATGAGCATAGTATATCACTTTTTTTGCGCGACATCTGCACTCCCGTGCAGTGCACGAAAAAAGTTGAATGCCACGTGACGCGTTTCGACCAATTACCATGCTTGAAATCATTTAGCTATTTTGATAATTTTATTTCATACATCTCCAACATAATCAATAGTATATACAAACAGGGCATGTAAGGAAAGAAATGTCAGTGTAAAAAAATATCAATATGCAGAGTACAATGTACATTGCATTTTTGATGAAAATGAAAGAAGTGAAACATGACTGTTTTTTGGGATGGAGATGGGGGGGGGGGGGGGGGGAAGCAATGCTTTTTACTGGGTTGGCATTTCTACGTGACCAAAACAGAGACGAGTGTATGGGAAGCCAAGATCAATGCACAGACTAGCAATGTTAGATCATCAATGGATTTTCCCCTCCCTTCACTGTCTGTTGCAGGGATACAGAGTTCACATGTTCAGCAACATGCATCTGGAGAACATCAAGGACTTTGCTCTGGTCAACAAGGAAGTTGAGAAGAAGCCCAAGGAAGGGGAGGAAAAGAACGGGTAAGTGCCCCCCCCCCCCCACTCCAAAGTGACCTTCACAACCCTGACCTAGTGAGCTGGAAGTTCACCCGTGTTCACATTAGTCTCCGCATTGCAGGGAAAGTCCAACGCCACAGGACTTTCCCCTCCAAAACGGCGACGTGAATGCTCATTGAGACTTGTCCCCCTATCCCCACGAAGCAAGTCGGGTCCGGGAACAAAATTTTTAGGGGAGAGTTACCAAATGCCATGATTGATAGTGTCCAGTTGTATTCATCAAATGTGCGCATGGGGGATGTGTGCTTTCACGTGGCAGGGCTTGCCTCTAAGCCCATTGTCCCCGCAGCTTGGGTACAGTTGAGATGACAGTGTAGACAGTCAGTTGTAAAAGAGATATGATCTCTGGTAACTGTTCCTGCGACGTGGGGCTTAATGTGAACGCGGGGTTTGTTTGACTGGATTAAAATCTGGGGAAACTCCCCGAAGAGCAAACAACAAAAAGGGCGATGCACTTTTCTCTTTCTGCATTTGTGTTTGGCAGAGACGTCACGGTGAGGGACTTGCTGAGAGGGAGACTTCTATTTTGCCAAAGCGAGTGCGCGGACAGCAAAAGAGTACATGCATGCGAGCAGAGCGGTGTGTGCAGAGCCAGCGGTGAGCGCTTGCGTCGACACGGGCAGAGCAGTGTGGATAGCAGTGAAGCCCCCTCTAAACTTGCCCCTGATGAGCTAGCTACCCAGTCAGGGTTGGCTGTGTAGCTGGCAAAGTGCGCACCATGCACTGCCAATTCCCCCCCCCCCCCCCATTTTTTTTTTCAGGCACAGGGGTGAGATAGTGATTGTTTAGAGAATGAGTGTGAGTTCGGTCGCTGAGGCATGGGACTTGACGTGTGTGAGTTGATATTCTAGAACATCTTGTCTGACAAATATGCTTCTGATATGTGTTCATTCTCATTTTCCTGAATGCGCATTGAAGCATTGAAGGCTTGACCTCAGAGAGGAAAATGGAGATATTTCAAGTCAAAGATCTAAAAAAAAAAGTGCACACATGAAAGTATGAGAAGGCACACAATTAAATGATTTATTTTAATGATTTCTCGTGGGTTAGAGGTCTAAGTAGGATTATTTCTACTGATCAATACAAAAATGATTTGTAAAGTGATGTAAGTAAAGCTGTTTCTTTTTTTTCTGTCCGTGAAATGTCATCTCATTATCTGTGGATTTACAAGTGATTTTTATGATATGATCCTTCCTCAGCTTGTACTTTTTCCCCCTAGAAAGGAGGTAAGAGATATTACTGAGTGGGAGTTACCATTTCAGCAAAAAGCACAATGATATGCTCTCAGAGTTAATTGGGATCCCTGCTAGTGTGGTCCAGCTGTATAAATGCTTTGGATGCATGACAAGTGCCTCTTTAGCTCAGCCAACAATGCTGTGATGCCATACTAAAATCTGACTGATACGGTGACTCTAGCTAGTCAGCTCATGCATGGAGAACCAGCAATTTCTTTTTGTCATCTGAATACATAAGTTTTTCATTACCCATTGCAAGTGATGTCTGGCAAGCCCATGCTTTTGCTAATCCCCTCAATTATTGTATCAGTGCTCGAGCAAAGCTCGTTGTAGTAAAAAAAGAGTTTTAGACCAGAAATAGTGTACTTACCTTATGTATGTGTTCACATTATTTTCTTACTTATTTCCTTTATGTTCCTCTGTTCAATGCATTGCAGAAGTGTAGATTACACATTCCTCTTGCCATACAAATGTGACCAAACACCGTAATACGAAAGTATGGATATGTGTGAACACGCTGTGTGTTATTCTGTCTGTGATTTGATGTGCTGGTACTTCTCTTAATGACTCCTGTAGGAAGACGGAGGGTGAAAAGAAGATGTTGTATCAGGCCAGGTTCTGTCAGCTCTGCGAAGACTTCATCTTTGGCAGCCTCATGGCCCACGTCAAGACTGAGAAGCATACGGTAAAAATTTCTACTTGGCTGCTCTCTGAAATGTGAAGTCCAATTTGAACTACAGTGGACTCTTGTTATAATGAAGTCCTCGGGACCGGCAGTTTTCTTTCGTTATATCAAAATTTTCTTACAACCAAACAAATAAACAATAAAAAAGCGTTAAGCAGATAATGTTGGGGCCTGAATGTTTACTTCGTTGTAACCGGAATTTCGTTATAACCATGTTCGTAATAACGGGAATGCACTGTATCATAGTGCCAGAAACAATCGTTATATGTATAAATATAAATTGCATGTATGATGGTGTGTGTGGCTGGGTTGGTCATTGTTGGCAAAAGAAGTTATCAAGCTGGAAGATGGTTGTATGTCTTGACATCTTGAAAACAGATTTTGTTGAAGACTGCACAGAGGGGAAACAAGGTAGAAAAAAAACAATACATCATTGGCGACACAAGTACTTAAGCGTTATATGTGTATTTTTGTGTGTGTATTGTGTGGTATATCTCTAAGAATGCTCGATCTCTAGCTTGTACAGAAACTTTGAAGCATATTTGACTGCCTGTATCTGCTTGTGGACAATTTTTGAAATTGTTTGTTAATGAGATGACGTTTGATCTGTGTACATCCCGATTTGCCGTATGTGGCCCCAACACACGCAGGGGTTCAAAGATATCGCCCTTCCGTTTTTTGTCACACGCAGAAACTAAAGAAGAAGTCACTACAGGTGACTGCATCATGCAAGCACTGCGATAGAACCTTCAACGCTGTGGGCAGCTTCTTTCGCCACTGCAAGAGCACCGATCACGTTGAGGTGAGACTTTGATTTTCCCCTATTGTTCTCCTGCATGATGATTTAAGCGATGCAAACGTGAGGGGTAAATGATGGATTGATTGAGAGAACTGTTCAATTATAGAACCCAATAAATGTGACTGCAGTACATACTAAGGGGATGCCAGTTTTCAGTGAAAAGCAAGATGTCAGACCCTGATGGTATCAAAGTCGAAGTCCTTTCATGAGCAATAGTATCATGAAACGTCCTAACTGCACCATAGAGTCTCAGTCAGCAGGCTGCGATAAATTTTGCACAGTGGATGGGAGTGTGACATCACAAGTTTTAACCCTAAAAAGACTGGGCTATTTTGGTAGCTCGAAAGACTGGGGGGGGCCTAAAGGGTCCCCCCTTAAGATCTCGGCCGTGGATCGCGCGATCGCCGCGGAAATTTGCACAATGGTAGTGTGCGATGTAATCTACAAGATCGTATATTTAAATTTTCCGAAATAGTCTTCTTTTATTTTATTTTGATTAATTATGCTAATTTATGCGAGAAATCAGACTTTTTAAACTAAATCAGTAAATAAAGCTCCAAAAGTGCTCATTTTTGGTCTAGATATTCTTTGTAGCATTCTTAGCAAATGTACTTGAAAAAAAATTCGGTATCAAAATTAATTTCTTATTTATTTTATTGTTTTATGAATTTCTTATGTATTTCTTTGTTTTTTCAACCTTTTGTTTTTGTTGTTTTTTTCAGCAAAATTTGTGGCAGACCCTTTTTGAAGCATAATACTACTAAAACAAATTGATTTTAGCCATTGAGAGTAAAAATAAGCATATTTATATGAACCATGTGATAAAACTCAATTTGTATTGACTTTGTACACAAAATCACATTTTTGAGCCATTTTCGGTGTCACGTGCATGTACAAAAAGTTATGTAACTTCAGAACCGTACCCCCGGGCGTCACAAATTTGGTGTCAAAATGTGCGGGAAACTCGAAAGAAAAAAGTCATAGAGCATCGCGGTGAGAGCATTGCGTGTTGCTGAGTAATCGCGCGAAATGTCGAGGGGGGGGGGGCCTTTTAGGCCCCCCCCCAGTCTTTTTAGGGTTAAAGGTATACAACACTTTATGAATTACTCATTCTGCACTGTCTTCTTTTCCTTTCTTTTTTTGTTTGCCTCTGACAGAAACTGAAATCTTTGGGATTAGACCCTGAAGAGGAGGTGAAAAAGAAGCAGCAGGAGTTGGAGAAGGTAACCATGGCGATAGATGCTGTGATTGATTTTGACGATGCTTTAGCTTCAGTCAGCTTGTTTTGCTTTTGCAACAAAATAAATTTGAGGAAGGGGACCGGGGTGTGGGTTTGGGCGAGTTCATCCTGGATTTGAAGTTATTTTAAAAAAGCACACAAAACTTCGTGCTTTTTTTGGTGTGTGTTGAATACTGTATCACCATCACTTACAAAGTAGAATGCTGCTATGGAGTAGGGCTTGAAGACTTTGAAACTGGAACACTACAGTGTTAGACATGATGGATGTAAATTTAGAGGAAGCTTAAAAGTTATGACATAGTAAACTTTTATATTGTCATTTCCTAAACAAGGCATAAACAGGTGATTTGTTGATGACTTTTATCATGCAATCCTTCCATGTATATGTAGATATTCTGTGGATGTACAGTGGAACCTCGTTATACTGTCAACGCGGAAGTACTCACGCGCATTAAGTTTTGCGCAGTTTAGCACTACTTTGCGAATTCGGCACGACTTTGCGAATTCTAGAAGCCACGATGATATCCTTGCGATTTTCTCTGCGCATTTTGTACAGGCTGAAATAGTGTGATTCGTCTGTGATGCCTTCCTGATACGAGTGTGTGTGTATGTTTGTGTACATGTGCACTATTACTATTAGTAGTATCCATTTGAGCGCATGTGTGCATGCAGTAGTTCCTGTGCAGGCTATACATTCAGACGGAAAGGGCAGCGCATCAGTTTTTATGCATTTTCTGTGACCTGGATGAAGACATGAGCATAAAGCAAACAAAGCGCAGCATGAATTCAAGGACCTGCAAATCTGTTTTTGAGCGGCAAAACGTGAAAAATTGATGGCACAAAAATAGCAACGTTCACAGTGGCGAGGTCGGATGAAGCGAGATGCCTGATGTAACGAGGTGATGATGCAGGTTCTATTCGTTTTACATGCATTTGCTTTTTCCCCTGATATAATGAGATACCTGAAATAACAAGGAATTTTCAGACATCTCAAGCAGCTTGTTATAACGAGGTTTCCCTGTATGGGTAAATTAGTACACATCTGCATGGACATGCTGTGCCAGCTACAAGCTTTACTTCAAATTTGTTGCAGAAATAGGCATATATAAATCTTATATTTTTATGCCTCCGCAACGAAGTGGCCGGAGGCATTATGTTTTCGGGTCGTCCGTCCGTCCGTCCGTCCGTCCGTCCGTCCGTCCGTCCGTCCGTCCGTCCGTCCGTACGTCCGTCCGTCCCGTTTTGTTTTTGTCGATATCTCAAGAACCGTGTGGTGGTTTTACATCAAACTTGGTATGAGGGTATATCCTTGGGGGATAATACTTTGTGTGGATTTTAGGGTCACAGGGTCAAAGGTCAAAGGTCACAGGTTATTTTGTGAAAAAAAATTGAAATTTCATGTTTTTCTCCATATCTCGCAAATGGTTCAAGGTATCTTCATGGAACTTAGTATATATGCTTGTACCGATGGGCAGTGATTATCTAGGGAAGTTGGGGGTCATGGGTCAAAGGTCAGGGGGTCAAAGGTCAAGGTCAACTCCTCAAAATATCACTACTTTCCTTAAAATGCAATATGCCTGAAGGTTTTTTTTTTTAAAACTTGATGTATGGCATGTATTACCCAATATATATTTTTGGGGAAGTTTCTTGCCAAAAGGTCAAAGGTCAAAAGGTCAAAGGTCAAGCGAAAGTGCTAAATTGCACTTTTTCCTCCATATCTCGAAAGTAACTCAAGGTATCATCATGAAACTTACATATTTATGCATGTTCAACCTAACAGTGATTCTCTTTGGAACTGTGAGGTCAAAGGTCAAAGGCCAGGTTTAGATAATGCTATTTTCCCATTTGATACTGAAATTATACTTTTTCTCAATACCTTGAAAATTACTCAATGCATAAACTTATAAAAGGGTCAAAAGTCAAGTAAAAATCATCAGTTCCCCAAATACCTGCTCTCTGACATTTTAATCATTCATCCAATTGAACCTAGTTCTAGGAAAGTGAACATTCAGCACATTTGTGTCAAACCTGTCATTTTAATATTTTGCCAATTGTGTGAAACTGTCATCACACATTGTCAAGACATTGTACTATAGACCTATTAGGAGAACCATGCATTATGGCGGAGGCATATCAGTAGCCGTAGCGATATATCTAGTTTCAGTTTAGACCAAGAAATGCCAGACCTAACATGGCATATTATTTTCAAAACACAATGAAGGTATTAAGTGAATTTGAACAGCCCTTAAATGCTGCGTCTCTTTGAATGTAAAATAACTTTGACAGGGCGTGAGGCTCTTGTGATGTATCAACTGTACATTAATGATTCTGTCTTGAAATCGGGGGTCATCTTGGCCCGAGTCGTGAGGGGGATGGCGTGATAACGAAAAGCCCTGTGCCGAGAATCACAAAATGTTTCAAATGAAAACGTTCTATCCAGGAGAAAAGCAAGTCCAGGGGAGCCGCAACCCGAGACGGAGAAAAGAGCACTGACTCTGCCGCGGCCGCCACCGCCGCCGCCGGGCCCAAGGATAAGACGGAGTCCGGTCAATCGACCGCTCCCTCTGGCCAGGCCAATACGGCCCAGGATGGCAGTGCAGGCCTTCGGGCCAGACCAGGAGATCCAGATGAAGATTTGTCGGTTTTCAATCCGAATGTCTCTGTGGGTAGGTCCAGCCCCCTATTTTTTTTTTTACTTTTTTTTTTTTAAAGAACAACCAAGTAGACCATTCAATGGTCCATGAGCCACCATATTCCCCTTTTTGTCACCTTTTTTTTTTTCCCGATGTTTGCCACTCAGTGTTACACTGGAGTTGCATTTATGCACCCAAGGCCTCCCTATGTAGATCTTGTAAGTGGGAAGAGTGGGGTAGCCATGTGTGATCCTAAATGCAGGATGACAACTCAACATGAACTACCACCCCATCACTCTGACCCTACGGAATGGCCTACACAGGGGCGAGGAGTGGTTTCCGGCACGCGTACACGAGTTGTGTCAGCTTTTTTTTTTGCCTGCCCCCTCCCCATTTATGGACCATCCCCATGAATACAAACACATGGTGGACATGTGGGTAGGGGGCAGTATAACATGCATTATTTTCTTTTTGCCTGAGAAGAGGTGCAAGGAAAGGATTGGCCAATTATATGACTACAATGTACATCTCAAAATCATTTGTCTGGGTCATGCTGAGGGCATATCTACAGACAGTGCATTTGGCTATTCTAAAGTGCACAATTTTTTGCTAATCAGGGTCTCCCCCAGCCACTTCTTAATGAGACCATTAGAAAGCAGCCTCTCACACTAGAGGTTTTCAGTGACATCATCTGATCAAATACCTGCAAATTTGGTAATGGATAGATTTACACCAACAGTTCAAAGAAGTTGGTGACTTCATTATGGATTGCTGATTATCTTGCGTAGGTACTCTTGACAATTGTTTCTACTGATGCAGTGCACTCGAGCAGCATTTGTCACTTATAATTACTTACTGTTTTACTGATGGCAGTTACTGTTTGCCAACATGTTGTTGAAAACAGGCAGTGTCAACCCCAACTCGTGCCATGCATACTTGGGTGTTTATGGTGGATCATGTGAACCACCCACCCACCCACCCACCAAGAATCGTGTGGCAGCTCAGATGTGCTGTTGGGGTGCTAGAATGTGGCTATATGCACCTATCTCTACTTGCACTAACAAATGAGCACAGTGTAGAAGTATCCATAGTCTCTCGTGTTTGTGTAGGGATATTGTGAACTAAGCACACCCCTCTTACGAATGCCCCTATGCATTTGAATAAAACATGTCCAACCTTTGTGTGATCGATTCTTCTCTCATCTTCCATTCCTTCATTCTGTCAATCATTCCTCACTTGCTCCTGTGATCTCTTTTTTCCCCATCAGTGTATATGGATCACTGATGTAGTTTATATTTGACAAGATTTTTTCACGCATCCAGGGGGCTCCCCTTTGGTGTTTCTGGTTGAGTCTTATTGTTTTAAGTTTTTAGTGTAGAACAAATAAGAGCTATTGAAAAGGCTTGGACAGAATTTGAGATATGTTTCTCTTCCCAGAGGCAAAGGACAGGTGTATATTAGAGACGGATTGCATTTGTTACCATTTTTTGAAGTGTGAGAAGATACCATTGGAACCTGTAACTCTCATGCAATTGATACTTGCTGTACAAGCCAAATTTGTCCACGATTTCTCAAGAAGAACTTGTCACGTTGAAAGACAGGAGGGGAAATAGCACGTGTCAGGAAATGTCCCATGCTCTAGCTTTGGCTGCACACCCTCAAGCTGAATTCTGAGCTACTCATGCAAACTATTCGGGCATGGATGTCACAACCAGTATTCCTTGGGGGCACTGCGAATCTGACACGGAACTGCAACAGTGCGGAGGGGAGGCCAAATGACTTGTGTTACGTGACATTGTCACGTTATGGCAGGGGTTCGTGGATCACAGGCTGCATGTTGCAGTGATGTAACTCTTGTGCCCAAGTCGACGGTTAAAGCGTGTGGAAGAAATTATCTTGCTCGACTGGATGGCACCTGTTACTCTGATTAGAAGAGTGAAAAGGAGAGCACACACCCACGCCAACGTCTGAACACTCCTCACTGGTGGCATGCTGACAAGGCACAAAAGCCGTTGTTACTTCAAACACCCTCTCCCGCTCTTATCTGTCCAGTTTGCCACTTCAGAGGATGTGAATCCCAAAAGAAACGTGCATGAGTGCAAAGTTAGACAATTTATAAAGCCACTACTAGTATTTGTTTGAAGAACAATTTTGCCATACTGTCGTAATACATAATTTACATGAAATGTCGCAATGACGGCAGTCAAAGGTATAGAAAAGTTGTTTGTTTCAAATTTGCATGAAAGGAAAGCAACAATTCCTTGCTGTTTTCTTTTTTTTTCAGAGCAAGTTTGCTGAAATTAAGTATGCAGTATTTTGCATTTGTTTGGACAGCTATATCAATGAAAAGTAAAGGATGTATTGATAATCACAGAGCTTATTTTGGTGATATAAACCAACCTGGCTTCCACATTGTGGTAGAAGACATTACAGCTCTAATGACATCTCTTGTGGGTGTCCAAGCAAAATCAGATGTGGACATTGTGTAGTAGGTTTCTTTGAGACCCTAGCAGCATTTCACAGGATGTTTAACTTACTTAATCCAGAGGGGGAGTCTACAGTATGGTGGTAAATGATATACATCAATCACGTTTATTTCCCAATTCAAGAAAATGATATTGGTTTTAATATATCAAACCATGTATGAGCCTGACTATATGCTTATTGAGGGACTCGGAGTACAGCATCATTGCAACATCATTGGAATCTGAAAATGGTCCAGCCCTTGTTCAGGCCTCAGGACTTTCTTCTGCGAAATGCCAATGATACGAAACTGTACAGACTCCCAAGGGAAGAGGAGGTATGCAGGCAAGGATTGTGAGAAACCTTGAGGGGAAAAGTGAAAAATAGTGCAACAAACGACGGAACTCGGCATTCATCGGTTTCCGTCATACAACAAAGCGAGAGATGACGGACCACCCGTCCCCTCTACATCCAAGGATGAACGCAGTGGCAACAGAGACGGACCATTCTTGCTGGTTGATGTGCAACTGAAGACTGTACTTTCGAGGATGACATGATAAATTTGTCTATGAGCTTGTAGCTGTATTTATAATGGTAATAATAATGATAAATCAATTCCTAAAGAGCAGGACCTATGTACTATATATTCTACACTGAAAGAGCTCCTGATAAGTTTGGTAGAATAGGAAATTTTTCTTTAGATAATTTCTTTTGTAGCGTAGCTAGAAGTTATTTTGCTCAGATGATGATAGTCATTGTAGCAGAACCTACATTCGATAGTGTGAAATATCTTGTCAAGTGTAGTTGTCTCACAGTAATGATCTTTGCAGCTAAAATTTTGTCTTGATTCAGGAGAGTAAAAGGTAAGTGCAAACATTGCATGAAAATCCCATGAATTAAAGGCATGATATTGATTTGATGTTATACATACATTGTAATTTTCTCAATGGCCCGAATTCACGAAGGTGGTACAAATGAAACCATGGTTTAAACCATGGACAAAAACCATGGAGCGCCAAGTGTCGCATGGAATATTTTGTTATGAAATCAGTCATTTCGTTGATGAAATTATTATTTTGTAACGAAATGACAACATTTTGTAACTACATGAACATTTTGTCCACGAAATGATCAATTTCGTTAACGAAACGGTCATTTTGTCGACGAAATGACGAATTTCGTAATGAAATATTCCGTGCGACACTTGGTGCTCCATGGTTTTTGTCCACGGTTTAAACCATGGTTTCATTTGTACCACCTTCGTGAATTCGGGCCAATGAGTTTTCTCCTTTTGAAGAGGACTGTGATAAGGGAAAGGTGAAAAATAATCCAACAAAAATTCAGGGTATCTGTTTAGTTCATGTTGGTCATGTCACCTTGCATATTTATGCTATGAATGCTATGACAAGGCAATGTTTTCAAAATGGCACTAGACGTTATGGACTGAAATTTTTGAATGTCCTGATAAAACATTCTTTAATGACACATTTTCCTTACTGTTGAATGTATAATATGCATGATCTTAACCAGGAACAAAACAATATTGCATTTTGTTGAAGATGGGGTGCATGGTGTATTATGCACTTTCCAACCTTAACTTCTCTATTACTGTCCTATCTTCCCAATAGATTAAAGCTCAAGATTGCACTAGCATGAAAGACTTTCATCAACATAGATACAACTATACTAAATTCAGTGGTAGCACCCTCTCAGCTATAGTGTTAGAATTTGTGTGCTCCTGTGGAAATTCCAATTATCGTGAGATACTTGCCTAATGTTGTTAGTGTGGTGGTGCTTTCATCTCTCTGTTTGGACCACATAATCGGTACTGAAAAGGAGGATTGGGGGTCGGGGGTCAGAAAGGGGTTAGAGGTCACTACTTGACCCGGAGTGCTGTATCTGAGCCTATCACCAATTTTCTGCCTTTCTCGCTGGACGATCTCCCTCCACACAGGTGTTGAGTTTGTGGTTCCCGTCACCGGGTTCTTCTGCAAGCTGTGCCGCAAGTTTTACACCAACGAGACCAGCGCCTGGGTGACCCACTGCCGCACGGAACCCCACTACACGCAAACGAAGGTACGTTGGATCTCATACTCGTGTTCTGCTTCTTTTCATTTTCGTCCGCTCACATCCCAAGACCCGGTATTGTGGGGAGACAATGCAACGGGGAGCTAACCTGTCTCCGATACATTCGAAAATCCCTGCAATTGTTGACAGCTTTGTCACTTATCTCTATGTAGGTACTCACTGCCATGAAATAGACTCATGAAAGCACCGAGAAAGCTTGTTTGCACGCATGGCTACCATGTCAAGTCAAGCAAATGAAGAAACAAACTGTAATACCTTGCAAATATACTTGAAAAAACTTTTTTTCATGGGTGTTAATAAAACAGCACTGTGAACTAGTGCAGTGTTGGGGCAGTGATGTGCTTAATTAAACAGGCTCACATGTATACTACCTGTCAAATTATGTTTAACGAATGATATCGGAATTTATCCACTGCTTTTCATAGATCAAGAGAGCAGCCATTGCAGCTGCCGTGGCCCAGCGCAAGCGGTCAGCCAGCCAGGACTCTGGGGGCAAGGAGGAGAGCGAAGAGAAGAGCAAGACTGGACAGGAGGCTAAAGGTAAGATGAGCCTCACAAACCTGCTACGAGCATGGCCGAACTCCCAAGGCTCACTCTGCACATCATTTAGTCCTTTGCTACAGTGCGGGCAGGGTAGCAATGATTTACAGATCATGTCCAGTTCATTGTTTGAATATAAAGCTGTTGCCTGCAGTCAGAGATAAGTGTACTGTGATTTGAGTTATTGTATGATACCCAAGTGATTATGCTTTAGTTCTGTTACTTCACAATAGTTATTCTCTATTAGTGCAAGGTTTGAAGCTACCTTTGCCTGTACATGCCATGCCATTAGATTCGAAAAAGGAAGTAAGTTTAGACAGGCTGCTTGTCTCTGAACCATTGTGACTTGGCATTTCTCCATTCGTCAGAAATGAGTTCATTTGGGGAACAGATATTCTCTGAATCTCTTGTTAGAGGTTTCCTCTTAAAAGAGCAAGAAAACAATTGTAAAAATCTGCCACTGTAGCTTTCTTCACTCTCATCCAATCGCTTGCACCAGCCACACATTATAAGGATGCGTTATAGCTCAGGAATCGTTCATAGGACAATAGACTAGAGACCAGCCCATAATCACAAAGACGCTTCATTCAACCTCATGTTCCTTTTTTATTGACACCTGCTAATGGTGATGTATAGGAGATGGATCAACATTTTCATTGTTGTTTTATTTCTCTCTGAGTTATACCTATACTGTAAAACGAGGAATGTTCGCGCGCATTTTAATTTTGCAAATTTCGTGAGAGCCAAGATTCACGAAATTAAAATGCATGTTAAAGTTCTTGTCTGCACTATACACATTGAATGTTAGAGGCAACCCGCAAAAATTTCATGCCGCGAAAAAGGCCGTCGGCTCCAATTCGCGAAAATTTCATGCCGCGAAAATATCGTGTTCTACAGTACTAAATTTTAGGTTTGGCAGGTATTCAAAATGGGAAAATCAGAAAACTGCTTGCTGGTCTGATCTGCTCCCACGTCTCTCTAGACAAAGAGAAAAAAATTCCCCAATTTCAAAGAGACTTCCCCTGGTAGAGGGGCATATGGGGGGGGGGGGGGGGGGGGGGGGGGGGTAAAAATCAAGGCATTTATTGCTTGCTGGTTCATGTTATTGTTGGCTAATTGCAAGTGACTTGACAACTGATGGCACACAATATGATGTTGAAAGCTGCACGTGTCCAATTTTCACGTTGTATTCTTCCCCAAAGGCGAGGAAGCGATGGAGTGCAAGCCATCTGGAAGCGATGAGCAGAGTAAGGAGAAGGTAGAGGCTGATGCGGCACAGCCCCAGCAGGACAAGGCCGAGGGCCAGCAAGACAAGGCGGACGGCCAGCAAGACAAGGCGGAGGGCCAGCAGGAACAGATGGAGGAGGAGGTGGAGAAACAAGAGGAGGAGGAGAAGGTGGAGAAGCAGGAAGAGGCGGCTGAGGAGGAGGAGCAGCAGGAGCAGGAGGAGGAGGAGGAGGAGGAGGAGGAGGAGGAGGCTACAGAGGAGGACCAGGTGCAGCCAGAGGGAGAAGAGGAGCAGCAGGAGGAGGAGCAGCAGCAAGAAGAGGAGGAGCAGGGAGACCAGGAGGAGCAGGGAGACCAGGATGGGCAGGGGGAGCAGGAGGCCGAAGCGGGAGGGGAGAATAAGGGGGAGGGTGCCGAGGAGGAGAAGGACGAGGAGGAGGCTGGGGAAGAAGCCGCCCCTTCCACTGTCCAGGAAGAGGTGGTGGAAGAGGAGCAGGAGGTGGAGACCCCTACTCCTACCAAGAAGAGTCCCGCCACCGCTACCAGGGGAAAGAGAAGGACCAGGCGTCGCTAGACATGATGAGGGACGGAATATAAGAGTGTTTGCAAGATACTGAGGGATGATCTTTGAAGGATGTTAAATGCAGTGTTTTCAGATGAATTTTTTTTCCCCCCTGGTATGACAATGGTTAATGATCAGATTCTGTTAACTTGAAATGTACCAGTAATGCACATTTCCATGTGGTTTGGGCTTACACACAAAGAGAATACATGTACTGTACCTTGTGTAGTCACAAGAATAATGTAACAAAGAGACAAATATGAATATAAAGTACAAATAATGTGAGTAGACTTACTTGAAAAATGTGTCTACCAGGATGGGAGAAATACGTTCATTGTTCATATTTAAGATAAAAACTTGATGGAATATCTAGTTATCAGACATTTCAGAACCACTGAAAAGGAAAGTAATGGGCCATTCCATCTCTTGCGGTTTTTGTACATGCTGAAGGTTGTACACAAATTATGTACATATTTTGTATTCTCGTAGTCGTTATTCGTACTTGGTGATTCATGTCTTAAATTAAATAGCATGATTCTTTTTTTCCTTTTAAAGATACTTGTGGGATTTTTCAATTTGTTATGTGTGACTTGAATTTGTTTATCTGGCTTGATTTTCCTCACTCTCATCAATGTCCTCAACTTAAATATCTTCAGGTACCAACGCCTGCCGTTTTTCCTTTATTTCCTCAAGGATCATGTCTTGAAAAGAAGTATGTGAATGATTGAAGTAAGATTTGGTTTTATCTCATTTTCTTACAGTTTTTATGTACTTCATGATACCTTTTTAGTGTATGTCTGAAGCGCTTTGATTTTATTTAGAATAATCATCATTTGTTATGGTATCTCTTGTAATTTTGGTACGGTGTACTTAGACACAAGAAGAGTACAAATACACTTGTAATGTCCTGGAAACTTTTTGTTTTAATGTCATTGTCTGATATGTGATATTGAAAAATGGCAAAGAAATGTGTTGTGTAATGTATAATGAGATATCTGCTACCCTTTCAGTGTCACGATGAGGGTTCTCTGTAACAAAAATCAAGTTGTGAGGGAATTTTGTCACTACTAGTATTTCGGAATTTTCCTAAGCTTTCTCTCATACCAGTGTTGTAAAGTTTTCAAAGTTTTAATCTTTTATGGCGTAGGATTAGGTAATACATTATATTGAAAGAAGTATGACATGTTTACAAACTTTAAATTGATCATGTGTATATATAGTCGTCTGCATGCTATGGCATTGATCTTACCCTAACAGAAGTAGGACACCACCATGAGATCAGTTTTGTGGTGTGGATATTTCATTTTAACCCTTACATGAAGACTAGTCCCAAGTATACTTGGGCAGGTGTCTATGGAAAAAATACAACTGCAAAATTCTCTTCCTTCATCACTTGAGTTTTTTTTTTACAAGTGCTTGCAACATGCTAACGGTCAGTGAAGTGAGTAATGGGGGGAGGGGGGGGGGGGGGGGGGGGATTGTGCCAAAATTTCCACTTGTTGAAGTACAGTAACACATACAGTGGAAACTCGGCATAACGAGATACTTGGGACCATGACAATTTGTTCTTTATATCAGATATTTTGTTACATCAGTAGTCAATAAACAATACAACACAAAGAAACTAAATTCATTGGGATCGGAGAAATTAGCTTGTACATATCGGGTATTTTGTTATATCAGATCTCCTTATATCGAGTTTCCACTGTAACTCGATGGCCCATACATACCATACACTTTGTTCAAAAAGTGTATGGTGTTGGCTCATGAAAACATCTGGTGATTGGATCACTGCAGTCCAGGTTTTTGGCAGTTCACTTAGTTGAATATCTTGTTTCATGCCATGAATAATACATTTATCAACCGACATTTACTAGCAAAATGCAACTTGAAATAAACATGGCACATTGAGAGGAATGTCTAATTACTAAAAATGTGAATTCAATAATTGTGTATGGAAGTCCCCATAATCAATAATTTGAAACAAAATATTCCGTCAAGTTTCTTTCGAGGTAATATTGTCACCACCAAATACATGTCCAAGTCTGTAATGAATGAAAACACTTGTTGCAAGCTTCTGTTTTTATTGTGGGGGAGGGGATGAGGTTATTGTGATACCTGTATACAGTGTGAATTTTTTCCTATTCAATGAATATGGGCAGTCTCCATGTTGCTGTCTTTATCTGTTTTGTTTTTTTCTTTTATAAGATACAGAAATAAAACAAGAATTGCACACCTGAAAAACAATGTCAACAGCAATGATTGTGTTGATTTGTTGCAATTGCTGTATTCAAGTGAAATAAAATGTGTTTACCATCCCAAACACACTAGCACACACACATGTTAAAGGGACTGTTCAGTACTGGTTGAGGTGAGGATTCAGCTTGTAACCTTTTGCGAGATATTTAGAAACCACTCTATGAAATGTTAAAGAACGTACAATTCTAAGGGGAATCAAAAGTTTATTTGATGAAAATCGGTTTTGAAATGACTGAGATATCTAAAAACGAGGAAAAACAATGAGATCCTAATAAAAGTTGTGGCGTGTCAATTTTATTGGGATCACTTTTTTTTGGGATATCTCAGCCATTTCAAGGCCAATTTTCATCAAATAAACGTTGAATGCTCTCTCATATTTCATAAGAGGTTTCTCATTATCTGACCAAAAAATATTATAAACCTGAATCCTCACCTCAACCAGTAATGTACAGTCCCTTTAACATAATCAGTATCAGTATTGGAACAAATGAGAACGGTATGCAAACTCATCATCTGGATTTTTTTCTTAAGAAGAGCAATCTGACTTTTAATGACTAAAGAGCGAGGTAAAATACTGGTAAAGAGGGAAAATGAGACCACTTTATGCAAATAACTTGGATTAGAAATATTCCAGGGAGAGAAAAAAAATAACAACAACATAGATTTGAATACAGAGATACACATGAGATAATGACACTAGTTGGTTAGAAATAAAGATTATTGATAGGTTGAATCTGTTGTTCAGGCTGCCCCCTTCATATACATATTACATGAACTATGCAAGACGCGAATACATTACAAAGAATGGCTAACGTGCAACAAATTACGCAAATATCAAGAAACGCAAAATATGTCTAAAATGGAAGTTCACTTGGCTATCTGCACTTATTACTTGTTCAAAGATTGCAGAAATCTTCAATTTCCTACAGCAACAACTAAAAAACTGGAAGAATATTGTGATTGTTTTTCATGATGGCATACAAAAAATTAGAGCATGCGGGACTAGGGTAAAGGTTTATGTGTCTTGGTATGGTTTACGATGAAAAGACAAATGTAATTATGGGTGGAAAGTTTTAATATTTGGAAACAATAAAATAGTATCTCTTATCCCACATAAAACACAGAAACCTCAAAAGAATTAAACTTTTCTTGGGACAGTAACTTCACATTGACTTTAGTGAATTTCACATAAATACTAGTATGTCGGAACAAATTTTGTGAAGGCGTACACATGCTTGTTTTACTGGCATTGCATAGCGAGTGCAGTACATATGCATGGTATCAAACTGTACACTGCGCAATTTTAGTGAGCCAATGGTCGCCTTGAATCGTTGCCCATCTACACGAAATATCTGCGGCGATTTTAGAATTGTGTCCTTTATTAGGCAAAGCATACATCAACACAACTGAGATGCCAGGAACACTGCAGTGATGTGTTTTAAGATAACTATCAGTTTGATTGTTCAAAAGGCAAGTACATTAATTTTTTTTTCAATGTAATAAAAATATTAACCTTATCTCACTATAGTGGCCAGTTTTTTTGTATTTGTTTTACAGTTTTTACATATTCTGAACACACATGATCAAGTTTACATAATTATATACACACAATACATCATACAAATCCACAAAAATATTCTTTTGTGTGAAACCTGATTCTGTAAAAAAGTCACAATTTTGACATGTGCTTTTGTTGTTTCAGTTTCCACCTAGTACAAAAATGTATATTTAGCCAAGGCAACCTGTACAATTTCATTACAGTATATATTACAATAATATAAATACGATATATAGTTGTCTGGCTTTGTACATTATCTTAATACACAATGACAGCTGTGAGTTTTACTTCATGAACATACGCAGAAACACACGCACACACCCATACATACACACACACACACACACTCTCTCTCTCTTAAATCTCTCTGAACTTTTACTAGTTAGAGAACTTTGCTTATGCTCAACACTTACTGCAAATTTGGTAAGACATTTAAAAAACAAAGCGGGCAAATAAATACCTCTGTCAGAATACAGACATTTTGAACAGCATATTATAAAGAATACCATATTGACAATTTAATACATACAACCAGATGAAAAAAAAAGACATTAAAACAAACAACAAACTACCAAACAAATATATTGGGACATGAGAGAAAATAATATCATAAATCATTTGTGCTGCCACTTCATTTGCCAAAAGTTGGGCTTGCAGCCTTTATTTTTTTATCTTGTTTTTTTTTTCTTCAGTTTGTTATTGCTATGGACAAGTCAACAAGTGGCCTCAATGAGTTAGTGGCATGATCTGAGCCAGGAAAATCTGTTTTCAATCACTAGATTGATATCAGCCTTGGCTAAAAGGGCTACGGCATGTTGAACAAGCTTTCAAATCAATTACTGTTTACTGAGGTGTGGGGGCCTCTGATAACTTGCTAACAGCAGAATTCTTAGTGGCTGGACCCCTATCAATACGGAGAGATTACTGGGTGATGTGGGGGGGGGGGGGGGGGATTGGGGTGCTCATCAGATGAAAGAGGTAACAGCCAAATGGATCAAGAGTTAAAGTGAAGAGGAGGAAAAGTCTAGGCCAAGGAAAATGAAGCTGGGGGAGCACAGTCACTAAAGGATTGGTGAAAAGCTGCAGATCATACTCGGCAAAGTGATGATATGATTTATATACTTGCATAGCTAACTCGACATGAATCAGTCACACAAACGCACTTTCACACTTACGAGGACTGCAGAGTTGAGGGATACAACATTTCCAATGATTTTCATTTCATTGATCTAATGCTTTCCCTTGTCATCAACAAACTTCAAATGCCACAATATTCACAAAACTCACCAAGCCCTCCCCACCCCCCGAAAAAAACACAACCCCCCCCCCCCAAAAAAAAAAGAAAAAAAAAAAAAAAAGAAAAAAATTCATCAAAAGCCTCAGCTATATACAAGGAAAAAGACAAAAACAAAAGAAACATTTTGCATTTGGTGAGAACTACCGGTACACTGGAGGCAACAGCACAGGATGGGGACTATTGCAGATATAAATAAGAGCTATGTACAGTGCAAATGTGAGGCTGAACAAACAGACTAGCAAGAGAGAGGGGATAAATCGTATGATACTGGAACATGCTACTCTCAGGTTGGAAGTTAATCTATAGTAAAGTTGTCGCTGGCAGGTGAAGTATATAATATTTATATATATATAACAAACAGGAAAGAATGCATTCCTGCAATAGTATGCTGATGTGCAAAAATGCAAACATGCATCTCTCTATTTCATGGTGAAACTTGACAAGATCGATTAAAAATGAATACAGAAATATACATGTCTTAATTCCATGTTATGGTTGATAAATTCAAAATTAGACCTCCGATGAAAAGGAAATTTATTGCTGATATCATAAATAATGAAATGAAGATTCTACATGCATATGGATATTTAAGAAAAAAAAAATTACTGCATCTGCCAGGGTTCAATCCTCACATTTTCATCACTGGGGTCATCCTATTACATTTTTTTTCCCCCTTTGGCTTGTAATACTTTACCCTCAGAAAGTATACCATCTGCGGTAGAACAATGCAACGCATAGCTGTGGTGATAAGTACATCAATTTTCAAGTGCATCAGAATATTTGACAATGAATAAACTCTTTTTAAGTACTTTTAAAAAATAAAACCAACAAGTCATGATGTTATGACTGCACACATTAAGTCTCATTTCTCCATCCCAGTAGTCAGTCTCTGCAGGTATTATTGTCTCGTCTGGCATTCGCATCGATCCTTCTGAAAAAAAAAATTGTGCGCGTTAGTCTTTGCATAGATGGCAGTCAGAGATTTTCGCTTGTCTCATCCAACGCTGCAGGGAGTCCGACACGGTTTAACGTTTGCTCCATAGAGAAAGATGGATCCACCCATCAGAATTGCTCGTCACAAACACACTGTACTACACGATGATTACGTCACTCAAGATATGGTCGAATATCACGAGAAAAATAGGTATGTAATATATAAATAAGGTGCACAATATCACAGAAGAGAATAGTTCACGGCTCCAAAGGTGAGGATTCTAATGGCGTCAAGTAACGTCACATTCTCAATTCTAGCTTTGCAGCACGACAGTTAGCTCGGAAACTCTTTTTGGGTTTTATTTTTTTTCCTTTTTTAGTTCACTATGCAGTGTGCATGTACTTTCAATTATGGAATTTGCTCGGTCTTGCTGAGAAGGGGGGACCACCAATCCATCTGCCTCGATCTTACACCCCATGCTCTTCACCTCTCGTTGTCCGAATCTGCGGGATTCGCCGTGATGTGCGCCGGTGACGTCTCGCTGCCGTCGTAGGAGTACTCCGAGTCCGAGTACTGGCCCATGTCGCCGAAGTCGTCCTCCTCGTCGTCGTAGTCGGGGTGGTTGCCCTGGCGACGCTTGTTGTTCTTGTGCCAGGAGACGTAGACCGAGAGGGACATGATGGAGCCGGCCACGGCGGAGACCAGCGCCACCACGCAGAAGTAGAGGGGCTCCATGGATTCGGTCTGGGAGGGGCACTTGGCGGGCGTGGCCTGGAGCCGCTGCACCTCTGGAGCCTGGAAGATGGAGGACTGGGAGTCCTCTCCTGGGAGGTGGCATGGCAGAGGGAAGGAGGAGCGATTTGATTAGAGATCATTCTGATGCCATTCAAAGCAAATCTACTCGAGGGTATATATCACACCATATATTTCACAGGGATTTTATTTTTGTGAATTTTACGAGTCTGGTGCTATTCACAAATTTCAAGACATGCATAAATAAAATTAATTCTGATCCTAACACGAACGCGACGTGCACATGTACAGTCATTGTCCTTAAGTGTACTCCATGATCGTGAATTTAACCACTCGCGAAATTGTTGCGAAGTCCTGGGCCCCATTTCATAAAAGATGTTATGATAGCAACTCTTGCTGGAATGGCAACTTCCAATAGCAACAGCCAATCAGGAAGCTGGATTCTTGTCGTTACCATGACAATTGCCATTCCAGCGAGTTGCAAGAGTTGCTATCATATCAACTCTTTATGAAATGGGGCCCAGATTTGCACAAAATTAAACTTGCTGAATATATGGCGTTTACAGTATCAAATCTTTTTCCCACATCTAAGAATGTCCCACATCTAAGAATGACATTTCTTTTTCTCAATATCGATTCTAAATCAAAACTCCTTATATAATTCAACAAGTGTTTTTACTCTTGGAATAAAGCAACTGTAAACTCAGAAACTGCAAAGTATTACCAGAACCACAAGAGCACATCAGAGAAAGTGGATAACCTGAGACATACTGCCTGCCATCTTTTCCAGGAACACATTAAGGTAATGGTATGTCTGTCCCATTGGCTACTGAAAACTGATGCAGCCTACACACAGTTTATGGGCATTTCAGAATCTCAGTAGGGAAATGAATATAGGTTTAGTGCACGGTGTGTGAATCCGTTTATCTCCCTTACCATTTCCAAAGCACCATGCAATCTCCTTGACGCAGCCCACGCACTGGCCGGAGTTGGGCGTGGCCGTGTCGCACTTGCGACTCCGGTGCCGACGCCCCTTGTGGTTGCAGGAGGTCCACTTGCTCCACTCCTTCCAGCCCTCACTGGCCTCCGATGAAGGGTCAGATGGGCGTAGACCAGACCTCACAGAGAGTCCTGGCCAATCAGGTACTGTTGGACAAAAAAAGAATTATTGTTGTTCTTCTTGTTTCAAATGAGATAATTCAAAATAGAAAAGAATGGCAAATGGACAAGATTTCAACTGGAAGCCAGGCAGTGTTCTGCCTGGACGATATTTCATAATTACACATCTAAATAATCTCTTCATAACCTGTTTCACATGAAACAGACAAATTCACTTTTACTGCAAGTTCCGCCAAATCTTCCAATAAAGCTGATTATCTGAAACCATCTTAGACAACACCTAACTGCATGTGAAAGGGTAAAGCGACAAGCTCTCCATCCATATGCCCATTGTCAGACTTGAGAAGCTGAAATAAATTTTTGATAGTCTTCTGAGCAGCAAGTCTTATGGGCAAGCCATTTAGTCGGGGGGGGGGGGGGGGATGAGAGAAAGCTGAAAACTTTGTGACATCAAATCTTACAAGACTGAAAAACAGTATCAAGTATGTGCTGAGAACAAAATGAAGAAAAGAAAAATTCCTCTGACCCTCTGAAATTCACAAGCAACCTGTTCATATGCACTGCCAATGATATGTTCATCTGTTAATCGACAGTGAGAGAGTTAAGAGATTCCAAATCACAGTCCCATCACTTACATTCAAAGAGGTTTTGCTTATTGCAATCTCCTTCATCGCACTCCTCTTCCTCCGTGGCCTCGCCCACGCAGTCCAGACCGTCGTGCATGGGTGCCGGCATGCTGCACTCGCGGGAGCGGCGCCGCACCCCTTTCCCGCAGGTCACCGAGCAGGCGCTCCACTCGCCCCAGCAGTTCCAGTCGCCATTAACTGGTGAAACATTCGTGATGGTGCAGAAAGGCATGTTGAGATAACATTTTAACCAAACCAAAGAGTGTTGGTGTAGAACCCAGTGGGCGTTAAAGGATCTCAACTCTGTGTAGAGTGGATCGGGGTTAACGCCCTGCTGGTTTCTTAGCAACAAACATATAAATATGATATAACATATCTGGGCTAGTAAATGTAGCTCTTCTGTACATGTACTTACAAAACACAATTGAAGAGGGCACAGACAACGGAACACAACAGCAGTTGAGAAGAGAAAGGGCATCCGACAGTCAATTTGGTATTTTTAATTTCACTGCCTTTCTACATCTAAACTGATGAGATAGGGTACACAATTTGCTCAGAAACGAGGTCCTGACATGTGTGATGTGCAAGTTAATACCAGGCAAATGTGTGTTACATACATATAAAGCAGCAAATGTTTCACTACACCACATCAGTTATCTCATGTCCTCAAGCGCATTCCATAAAGGTACTGTGGCAAGACAATGAATGGCAGGTGGCTGACAATTTATTCCGCAGGGGGGCAGAAGGATGGGGGTAACAGATCGATGGAAGAAGAATTGGAAAGGGGAGGGGTATCATAATGATGAGGACCACCACAATGGGATCATGAGGGGTGGTAGATGATGGTACACAGAGGTGAAAGGTGAGGGGTACGGTTTGCACTTGGGGATGTAAAGGCACATTCATCACGATTATGTGTTCATATTTACCTGGGCAAGGGATGCTTAACAAGCAGTCACGCTTTTCAACGAACTGCCCAGTGCACTCGGCATTGTCCGGGAAGCAGTTCCGATGCCTGACCTGCACGCCATGACCGCAGGATGAGCTGCACGGTTGCCATGGTGACCACATGGTCCAGCCACCAAAATTTTCTGATGGATGGAAGGGATGGAATTCAGGGAGGGAGGAGGGGATTGAAGACAGAGAGAGAGAGAGATGGAGAGAGAAAGGAGAGTGGGGGAAGGGAGGGGCATGTTAGAATGATGAGTTAAAAGAGGAAACAAACTCGTAATCTGTTCATTCCCACTCGCCTATCATTCTGAAGTGACGTTGACAGAGCAAAACTGGTGACATGCCCTTGTGAGCTGATTCGGCTGTTAGTTTTGTACTGCCTCTGAAATGCTGTTATCCTGCTATAACTTTACACTTTTGCATATACATTGAAGATGATGGATAATGAATGTACAAAAAAAAAATCATCAAAAGATATAATTGGTACGATTCTTTTTTTTAGTCCTTGCTGCAATGTAGTGCAAAAATGATTTGGCTTTTTAACATCCTCTTGCTCTTGATAATATGTCACGGAATGTATTTGCAAACAATCTGACCATTGTTAGTGATTAATTCCAAAAAAATGCTTTCCTGTTAGAGCTAAAACCATGCTCCCTGATTTGTGTTATCAGAATGAAAAGGCAACAGATGACAACTGTCTGCATCAAGAATAAGTTTCAACTTGTTAATTGTTATTGTTAACAAAACCAGTCTCTGTTAACTTGGACGCTCACCGCAGAATCTGCAATGAATTCTGTTTTGCATGTGACTGACATTTTTTTTAGCCATTGGCTACACATTGGACAGAACAAACATTAATTAATTTTTTTTCTTCTTTCAATTAATGCAATTCATGCAATTTTTATTGATGAAGATTTGAAAACTTTTGCACATCAGCAGTATGTCAGTGCAATGGCATTCAACAAGTGAAAATCAACATGTGAGTGTCAACAACACAGTGAACATTATCAACTTATACAAAAGATCGAAAAGAAACTTGAGTTGAATGTCATGGATTTATACAACTGGTGCTAAGTTTTGCTTACATGTTTACAAGGTACAATCCTCTCGAAGACTGTTTTATCACCATCATCATGACTAGCCTGAATCTACACGTACACCTTTTATTTTCTCACAATTCATCAAAACCAGCTGCACAAAACCTACCAAACCATCCGACACCACGACAGTCATCAACATTACCGCAACTGCAATTATTGTCATTCCCAACATCATCATCAGTTAAGATATAATCACTGCAGTTATCTTTTTCATACGATAGCAATAGCTTGGCATTATCATTGTCATTATCAGTCGCTCAGATCTTTGATGTAGATAGTTTGGTGTGGATCAATTTCACAGCAGTGTTGTCATATTTGGACTATACTGTATCACTGACTTTATATATTTTATACAACACCATAGTTTTGACCGGCACCTGACAACTGCTTGTTGTCGTGTAATATAATCACTAGTGCACATACATTATGATATGTGACCACGTCTCGTTGTTTTGTGGCTTGTGTGCAGATTTCCAACAAGTGTGTCAATGTGATTATTGTGCTATATATACACTCGCCACGCTAGGCATTGAGTTTCACGTATACTGCACTACACCACTTGACACTATGCAACACTACGTGTTACACTATACTTCACCACCACCTTTATGTCTATGTAGCCCTATCTGCTAAAATGACACCAATCAACACCACTGTAAAAGCTGTCAACACTACATCAATCACATTACACTACACTATACACCACTTGGTATTAACTCAATTCCCTATCTATGAAAATTCAGGGTTCTCCCTTTGACTTATTCTATACTTCAATGCTTTCCACTCACCACTGTCAGCCCAGCAGCCCCGGGTAGTTGTGCCGAAAGGACAAAACTTAAATTTGCTCTTCAGCCTTCCAACGGAGATCATGGTCTTAGACGGGACCTGGGCTCGGCATATGTACTTGAACCGCTGCATTAGGAGGCCGTCTTCGGACACATTGTGGACGAGCCAAGGGGTCCACTGCGTGGGGTGACGAATTTCTGCAAAAGAAAATTGACCATGCAAAAAAGAAATATATACCAGCATTTATAGAAAGACTGCATCACTCTCCTTCTGTCTCCAATATACAGAGAACAATCTGTCTGCATCCTTGAATTGATGAAACTGCAGCTGAAAAGTTAAAACTTAGTTCTCAGAGGGGCTCAAAATTTCATCTCTTAACATCTGGAATGTGCTTGAAATATATTGAAAGCCTCTACCTAGAAACTTGTCTGGCTTATGCGATTGGCCAGGATAGTGAGTTAATTGTTTTGGGTATTTTGAGATCAAAAAAGTAAAATAATTTTAATTGTATGCACATGACTTTTAATCCTGCAATGTCCTTCCCATTCAGGAGTGGGTAGGTAGAACAATAAATGATTATCGATCCTGCCTTATAGTAATCGTTATTTTCAACAAGCTGCATGCGATTTACTCTTGCGTGGAAGATCGGTGGATATACCGCTGTGGCCCAACTTGTTGATTATTGATAATGAAAAATTATGTTGCAAACCATGATCGAGTATGCTCTAGGAGACTGTAGTACTTCTGGCAAACCTTTTTGGCTACTATTTCACATTGTCATTGTTACACAACTGACATCATGTTATTACAGCATCATTTTACACATTCTTTATGTGTATGTGTACATTTTAGAGCAAAAATCAACAGTTCTGCAGGCATACGAGAACTTCGTTTTGGCTTTAAAGTACCGAAGAGGGATATAAGAGATGAATTGCCTCTCTTCTCTCCATGGCGACAGTCTTTCTGCATCATTGACTGACTGCATTAAAACTTAGAAGTTAACTGCCAAGGGGGGAGGGGGTACACCATGTCTTCACTCTCCGGTCTCCATGGTAATAAGCTGTCTGCATCCATTACTGATGGTACTGAATCCTTCCAGTTTAATGGCACATCTAACCACTTCCACTGTTTAATGGATGTTCCCAAGCATCACTCTGCTAGTTATATGGTCTTTCCTTTCTCCACACCATGGGATTCAAATCTTAGAGAGGCCATGTACACTTGTATGGATCATGCCCCTGAGATGAGTGCATCATGGAATAAGCTTGCTTTTTGGATTGCCCACGACTCACAGGCAACTAGTGGGTGTGGTGCTGATTATTACACCAATCGATACAGTCGGACTTAGTACGGTTGTCAATCTGGCCTCAGGATCAAGGCTATGAATAACGCCTCCATTGAATTATGTGTTCTGATATCAGAATAAGGGATACAAGAGGAAAATCATTTCAAATGAAATGTAAAAACAGTTAGTTTTCATGTCCCTCCTCTTAAGAGTAATGTTAAGATTATTAATGAATACTTTCTGGCCTTACCTTCACACGTCTGCTTGTTACACTCCCTCGTCTGGGTGGAGTCTCCCACACAGGCCTGTCCGTTCACACATTCCCTGACGCGCGATTGGATCCCACCGTTACAAGGGGCGGAGCATTGCCCCCACAGGGTCCATTCACCCCAGAAACCTGTCATTAAGAAAAGAAAAACCCAACAAAATTATACATTAAAATAAAAAACGGGCTGTTCAAAATGGTACAGCAACACCTAATGTTTTGACCCAAACAGTCTGTATATGCCTTCATCCTGAACAAGTGTGTGTTTGTAAGGTATGTTTTATGCCTGCGTTTAATCAATACCATATTCAAAAGACGGAGATTTTACAAAGACTTTGAAGCTACAACATCCTACACCCAATTCATTGTTAGATTAAACAAAATTAGCATTTTAATTCAGATTCAAATAATTTCTGACCTATTATGCAGACCTTTGAGTAACACATATATTGATAATGGGCATTAGTAGACAGTATTGTGCTGATTCTTCCACAAAGTCTAATTTACCCAGCATGCATATATGCATGATATATGTCTGTCTTCCTGAAGTTTGAAAAACTTGTGAGGGTTATCATACAGGGCCTCCATTACAGCCATGGGTCATATTTTACAATTTGTCCCTGGACAAGGGTGTATGATGGGTGCAAAATGTGGAATTCTGTTTCTCTTTCAACTGCATAATTTGTAAATGACCATTTCCTTAGGATAAACCAAAGATGATGTCCATGATGCTGAAACATTTAGAGCAGATGGAATGCAAAGTGAAAGATGGAAAGGAGAATGCAAAAATGAAAGTTGGAAAGAGAATTTGCAAAAGTAAAAGATGGAAAAGAGAATTTGCAAAAGTAAAAGATGGAAAAGAGAATTTGCAAAAGTAAAAGATGGAAAAGAGAATTTGCAAAAGTAAAAGATGGAAAGAGAATGCAAAAGTAAAAGATGGAAAAGAGAATGCAAAAGTAAAAGATGGAGAGGAGAATACAAAAGTAAAAGATGGAAAAGAGAATTTGCAAAAGTAAAAGATGGAAAGAGAATGCAAAAGTAAAAGATGGAAAATAGAATGCAAAAGTAAAAGATGGAAAGAGAATGCAAAAGTAAAAGATGGAAAAGAGAATGCAAAAGTAAAAGATGGAAAGAGAATGCAAAAGTAAAAGATGGAAAAGAGAATGCAGAAGTAAAAGATGGAAAGAGAATGCAAAAGTAAAAGATGAAAAGAGAATGCAAAAGTAAAAGATGGAAAGAGAATGCAAAAGTAAAAGATGAAAAGAGAATGCAAAAGTAAAAGATGGAAAAGAGAATGCAAAAGTAAAAGATGGAAATAGAATGCAAAAGTAAAAGATGGAAAGAGAATGCAAAAGTAAAAGATGGAAAATAGAATGCAAAAGTAAAAGATGGAAAGAGAATGCAAAAGTAAAAGATGGAAAATAGAATGCAAAAGTAAAAGATGGAAAGAGAATTTGCAAAAGTAAAAGATGGAAAGAGAATGCAAAAGTAAAAGATGGAAAATAGAATACAAAAGTAAAAGATGGAAAGGAGAATTTGCAAAAGTAAAAGATGGAAAGAGAATGCAAAAGTAAAAGATGGAAAATAGAATGCAAAAGTAAAAGATGGAAAGAGAATGCAAAAGTAAAAGATGGAAAAGAGAATGCAAAAGTAAAAGATGGAAAGAGAATGCAAAAGTAAAAGATGGAAAAGAGAATGCAGAAGTAAAAGATGGAAAGAGAATGCAAAAGTAAAAGATGAAAAGAGAATGCAAAAGTAAAAGATGGAAAGAGAATGCAAAAGTAAAAGATGAAAAGAGAATGCAAAAGTAAAAGATGGAAAAGAGAATGCAAAAGTAAAAGATGGAAAGAGAATGCAAAAGTAAAAGATGGAAAGAGAATGCAAAAGTAAAAGATGGAAAATAGAATGCAAAAGTAAAAGATGGAAAGAGAATGCAAAAGTAAAAGATGGAAAAGAGAATGCAAAAGTAAAAGATGGAAAGAGAATGCAAAAGTAAAAGATGGAAAAGAGAATGCAGAAGTAAAAGATGGAAAATAGAATGCAAAAGTAAAAGATGGAAAAGAGAATGCAAAAGTAAAAGATGGAAAAGAGAATGCAAAAGTAAAAGATGGAAAGAGAATGCAAAAGTAAAAGATGGAAAAGGAAGTGACAGCATGCCAAAGTTGCATATCTCTTGCAAATCTCATCGTTTTCAAAATCTTACATCATGCACTGACTTTTTTCCCCTCTCTCATCAGACACTACATCTGTCTCATTTTCAACAGAAACTATACATTATCCGTAACCATTATGGCATCCAAAATGCTCCCCAGCCATGCCACAGTGCTTGCATAATCATTTTCATGATTTCATTTACTGAACAGAGATAAGTTTGAGGATAAAAAAGAAAAAAAATTGTTGCATTATGTAAAGACCCATGCCATGCACCAGTTCAACATGCTGTCATTCTATTCACAAATCACATTGTCGGATTTAGATTTACATCCATACTGGTCATGCATGAAAAAAAGAAAGTGTAGAATAGACCATTTTAGGGAATTCTTGAAGTTGAGTGAACAGTGCATCCCAAACGATTCTTTAGAAAGAGAAGATCTGAGAGGATTACAGCACACATATTTAGTGAAGAATCAAGAAAAGCTTAAGCTTTAGAGGTAAAAGAAATGAGGTGTTAGAAGTCCACTTTCTGTAAACTTTTCAAGCATTACTAAATATTGCAGAGATGGATGCAAAATGAACTATGCTAATCAACCCTTCAGAAAACTCTTCATTAATGTATATTACATTTAGGACAACATTGTAGATTTGTTCGAAATAGGTCAGTGAAAGTATCTAGTTTATTGATTCCAAGAAACTGATGTAAAAGAGCTTGAACTCCTCAATGCAACATCAAAGAGATCTATATTAAACTAGGAAAAAAAATGATCAGCAACTTGAAAATATGCTGCCTTTCTCACTTTCTCAGTTTGCCTTAGAAGTTCCTATATTACACTAACTTTTGATTAAGGTGACAGATTGGGCACATGAAAAAAACACATAAACAAGACTAACATCCCTGGCTTTCGACTGACATACATGTAGAATGCAACTTCTCGCATCATCATCATAAAATATCCGCAAAAGAAAAGAAAAACTATCAGAACAAAGATATGGTTACAATTAACCCTACAAGATGTCTCCTTTTCATTCCCCTTGCGTCCTAGAATGGCAGAGATTTGCATTCATTGTGAGGATGACACTAAAATCAGTGAAAAAGATAGATGGTAGGTACAGGGGGAGGGAGTGAGAGAAAAAGGTAAAATATGAAATCCTAAAAGGGTTAGAACATTTGATATATAAGATTGAAATAAGGTGAAAACACAAAGAGAAAGAAAAAAGGGAGAGAGAGACAGAGAGAGAGAGAGAAAGAAAGAGGCTGGAAAAATTCTGAAGATGACAACATAAAGTGGAAGGCAAAATGCACAGACATGCATCCAAGTACCTGGTCGATAACTATCAACGGCCGTGCTGGTGCTCTTGGGTCTACCTGTACAGTTGGCCACCTGCTGGTACTCTCCGATGCAGTTTGCTCCGCCACACTGGGGGCGGGGCGCGTCGCAGTCCCGGAACCGACACATGCACGCCTCCAGGCCCTGGGGGTCGGTGCACTGCGTCCAGTTGGACCACTGGCCGAAGCCACCGTCCACTGTAAGTTGGAAGAAAGTAAGAGAGGTACTTAGATGACTTTTGCCCTTGAGAAGATATATATATATAAACTAAACAGTTTTTTTTTTTACTGTATGTTAGACAGAAAACAGGCAACTGTAGATGCAAATCTCATATTAATGAGCACATCTGAATATTTGTAACTGCTTGACAATAAATATTTTCCTTATTTTGCTGTGAGGGTTTGACTGCAGTTAATATTGATATCATATACATATGTGTCCCACAATTGGTGACTTTGTTGTGTAAACATATCTGCACAAAAGCATTGTGAATAATATACCAATTGGTCATGCCCTTTGTCAGTTAAAAACAATCAATTCTACTGGAGACACAAATGCAATATTCCACAAATTCAGACTAAGTGCTGCATTGCACAGAGGTTTTACCTGTGTTGTCTACGATGGGACACCCAACCATCTCCTGAATCCAGAATTCCAAGTCCTCGGGACTGGAAAGGAGAGAAAGAAAGGAAAAAAAAGAGAAAGGAAAAAATTAAACATATAATTGGATTGACTAAAACAACAAACTAAGGTTATTGAATCTTATTGACGCTGCTATTTCCTGTAGCTTTAGAAGGCATGCACGAAGGGGCTACCACCTGTAAGACTGAATTCTTCCACATCGCTCGTGAACTGATGGGGGAACCAACACTTGTGTTGCCATGGAGATGAAAGGAGTTCAAGGCCAGGCCCGTGAGATGACAGAGTGAGAAATGTGATGTACACAAAAGATAGGCAACAACTACTACATACATGTATGTGTGTGCCAGTCAACGTAACTCAAATCCATCCTACCATATCCAGTTTATCCAAATCCTTTTTTTTTCTGCCCTTCTATCTTTCCCTCCTCAATTATCTTCTCCCCTTCTCTCTCCTCTCTGTTCCTCTACTTCCTTACAAAGTCCTATCCCATTTAGAATTGTAATACTTCTCTTCATATCAAATTCCCTACTTAGGTATAAATATCACTCTATCAAAAGAGTTCTTTAAAATCTATGTACTAGATGCACACATACAGCAATACTTATACTTAAGTATGGTCATTCATAATGGAATTAGTATAAAGATGAACAATTATGTGCAGATGTACGTTTTGTATATCATTTCATTATTCAGAAATATTTCTTGAAAAAGAAATTGCAGGTGAACTGCTTCATGACTACATTCAATTAAAAGAACGCATTTAGAGTCAGCATGGAAGTTATTGACTTAACTTTCACCCTAGTGAATCAAAAGGCTACTCCAGATTACAAGGTTTGTTTTTTTTTTTTTGCGGAGGTGGGGATTGGTGGGCAGGGTTGTCCAAGAGAAAAATCAACATCAAGAATTTGGAGAAGTAAATCCCCCCGAAAAAACACTTTCTACAAGCTGGGGCATTTCCATCCATGTAACCGATGCCAGTACTGGCCTAGCTGGTGTGCTCCTAGGGGAGGCGGCTCACGGACCCCCAAATCAAAACTCAACTTCAGAAGCCTGGATCCTCAGGCAGAGAGGTCAGTGAAAGTTCAGTGGCGACAATTCCGGAAAAAGAAGAAGAAGAAAAAGAACGAACGATGACAGAAAAAAGGCCCAAAAGAAACATCCCTCTCACAGAACTATATCTCTCTCTCTCTCTCTTTTAGGATGTGTATTGTTTCACAAGTGCCCTGCATACTTCAGACCATTTTGTCACCTTTTTTTTTGGGGGGGGGGGGGTGGGGGGTTCTTCATGCCTTCTTATCAACGTTCTCTCGCTTTAGCAGGATGCAGCTAGCGGATTTTCAGAGTATCAGGCTGGGGTCACAGCTAACAATGATTTCCTTAACACTGCTCCCCGCATTCCTTCTACAACATCGCCATGCAGAACGTGTGCTGAGAAACCATGGACTGGAAAACTCTGAGAGCACAGGCGCTCCAACTCTTGGCTCAAGAGTCAGACTCTCACCTTCTCTCTCTCAAAAAAGAAGAAGAAAAAAAAAAAGAAGAGAAGTGACTAGTCACATCCAGTAATGGAAACAGCTAACAACAGTTAGAAAAAATAAAAACATGGAAGAATGGTTAAAACAGGTAAACAAAATCTATATTGTTCAAGTGAAGATTTATACCAACCAATAAGCTAACCTGACAACTCTGAATGAATGTGATAGTTATTTTAAAACATTAAAAGAATGGGCAAAAATTACCCCTCCCCCCATGACAAAATGAGTTTCAATAGCTGAAGAAATTGGGTGGAAGGAAGAATGAAAAGGTTAACTTGGTACAAAATAAAGGGGATATATTTCATATGGGTTACCCAGGGGGAAAGTACAAAATTTAACCATGTACAGTCATAAAGTGCAAAGGCCACATGCCATTGAGAAAGAAAAATGCTGCAGACATTCAGACGGAGATTAAACTCCTGGACATGTTGGTTTTAATTTCTTCCCCTTCCTTGCCCTTCTCCTTTCTACATAAAAGCTGAAACTTCTCCACTAAGACTCAATCAGTCTTCATCGATTCAGTCCCCGTTTCGTCATCGTCTGGTCCGCAACGATACGGCTCCGCAAACGAGAGGCAGAGCGCTCTGCTTGCCCCCGACCGCCCAGCAAGTGAAAGTGATACGGATGATCGGATTCCGCCGTCACATGCATCACACTGAAACAATTATGCCGCGTTTCGTGGGGACGGCATTTCCAGATCGGATTCCTATCTGAGAGGCATCCGAGAGAAATACATTCTGACATGTCTTCCGAGCTACAACGACAGAGAAATGAAGAAGAATGAGGAGGACGAAGGGAAAAGAAAAGAGAATGGGAATGAAGGAATCAATTGGTAGGATGGATCGACTGGACATATTTGCAGGTCCTTTTGGGGTTCTCATCTCCACACTGGACCATCCTTGTTCATTTTGTTTTCCAGACACCACTGCCAAGCAACACAGTATCAAATGCTAGCGCTCAATCAATGAATGATGTGTCTTGATCCACATAATGAATTTTATTTCCCCCAAGAGCCTGTCCACTGATGTCATCATGAGAGATGTCATCTCGCTCTCTGTATGAAACGACAACTCTTCGGGCTCGCTCAAACTTGAGTACGATGCCGGCATGGGGAAATTTCAGCGCTGAGAGTCATTAGACTCCAACCAGTATAAAGAGACACCGGCCTGAATAGTGCTTAGGTATGCCCACGTAAAACTTTCCTATAGTTATACCTACTTATTGACAATATCATGTGTCTGGCATGTTAATGAAGTCAAATTAGACCCAGACCTCATGTCCAATTGTTTGAGTTAAATCTTCTTAACATGATCTCTGGCAAGTACAAAACAACAACAAGAACAACACTACCATCAACCAAAAAAAGAAAAAAAATACTCTAGGCAGCGAATAAACAAGCCAAACACAGTACAATTGTGACATCATGATATTACTCTTAGTTTGTGGATATGCATACAAATCTGGAATATTGCCCAGTGGTTCATTGTCGAATACTTCATGTACCAATCCCTCTGAGTGTATAGCATGATGTAATAGGTGTAGTGGATATAGAGCTAGCAGTATACTCACTCCTTTGGATATGTTGTGCACGCAGACTCGAGTTGATTCCAACCGCAATACGGATCCCTCGCGTTCAGGCATTCCCTGCATAAAAGAGGGAGGGAGAGAAAGAGACATATATATACATAAAGAGAGAGAGAGGGTATATGCTTATATCCCACCACAATCCCACCGAATAATCAACCCAATATCTGTGGCTAGACCTTGCCACAGCCCTTACCGCACGAAGTGGAGAAGTTGAGAAAGCATATCTGTTTTTGTTTAATGTATTTACAGTACTGCCTGAATATACCACATGATGGTCAAAAGAATATAAAGCACTATATATCTTTTGACTCAAAATAAACTGATTTTTCTTATGATTATGGAACAAAAATCAGCACAACTCTCTTAGTTTACAGATCATACTCAAATCCTATATCCTGGGGGAGAAAATATGTGTACTACCTTGAATTAAGAAAAGAGTATTGTGAATATGGAAGAATATTGAATAAAAAAGGTCTTATATGTATTGTCTTCTTTCTGTAGTATAGTTTTCGTGTTTGTTTTGCATTAATGTAACTATTTTACCTTTAATACTTGGGATCAGCCATAGAAAGACCAACGGTCTACGTTGATCCCCCACAAACTGAGATAACTGCTTTATGTTGTTTGTCTGTTGTGAAATTGTTATAAGTTGAACATTTCTCCTGTATTGTTCCAATGTTCTACTGTGTATGTATCATTAATTCCTATATTCTTTGTAAATGTTTTTTTTATCAGGATGTGGAAATAAATGAAATGAAATGAAATGAAATGATGTAAGAGTTTGTGTTGAGATATTTGAATTACTTCATGCTTCATGCCCCCCCCCCAAAAAAAAACTCTTTAACAACAACAAAAAGGAGACCCTTCAATGTGTATTAAAGCAAAACTTCCTTTTGCAATTACACATATTCCACAACAATGCTCTGTACCACTGCTTATTAGAGATCATTTTTGTGAGAGAAGTAAATCATACATCACCTATTAAAGCATTGTGACACAGGTTAATTAGGTCTGTGGAAGAGATGTATCATTCTAGCCCTGCCCAGCGATCGCTTCAGGGATGGACTCACCTCTGGGTTACGAACTGGTGGCAACGTTGAACATTCACCTTCACCACTGCCTCCGGCAATCCTATGTACAGGGCATTCTATGTGGGGCAAAGACACAGGACGAGTGACAGATAGACAGATTGATAGATAGATAGATAGAGAGATAAATAGATAGATAGACAGACATACAGATAGATAGATAGATAGATAGATAGATAAATAGATAGATAGATAGATAGATAGATAGATAGATAGATAGATGAATAGATAGATAGATGGATAGATAAAGAGATTGCAGTAAATGAATAGATAGAAAGATAGACCGTGAGGAAAGAGAGAGAGAAGAGAGAAATGGAAATATGAATGGAGGCAAAAGAGATAATAAAAAGTGTGAGATTTAGAAATGAAGGAAACAGTTGGATTATGAGAGAAGAAAATAGACAGATGATAATAGAAAGGCAGGAATATGGGAAATTATGAAAAGTAGATTGAGGAAGAGGGGAAAGAAAAAACAAGGTGTGATTAGTTAATTGTCTTAACATGAACAGACTGAAACAAATATCTTCTAATTGGTCTTTTCCACATTTCTGTGTGAAACACTGATATGATTAAAAAGTAACTGAAGGGCAAGCAAATGTTTGCAGTACCTGTGTAGCAACACCTCCCTCCACAAACAAATCTAACTTCAATTCTGCCTCCAGGCACATCTACATCAATGCAACACAGTTAGGTTCTCATCAAGGTTATGCAAGTTAACATGTTGAATGAGCAGATCTGCTAAAAATAACCGCACTGTCTTGGCAGAGCAAATAACCATCAGATCTCTCCGCACGCTGAACTCGAGTGCGAATCAGTCTCGATGAACTCGCCGGTCACTCATTCCTCGACTTCGCAAACAAAAACACAGCACCATGAGACAAGGACGAAGCGTGCGAGTGAGCTCTTAATTACGGGCCCTCATCCCCCGTTCCCACGTCTTACGTTGAAAACTCGTGAGGCATCGGCAACGTAGGAATTAATGTCAGGTTTCGCCGTTGATTTCTCCAGAGATATCGAAGCCTGGCACACGACCTGATTTTCTCAGAGCCGTTACTTCCCGGAGCCGAGCTAATAAACTGTTTTTAATTTCTGCCTCTCATCTGGGTTGGTGCTACTCCTCGCTTTATGCTTCCCTTCGCCGAGATGGATAAACATCTTGTCTAATGGAAATGTGTGTCACGTTGCATCACAGTTTAATTGAAACTTTGCACAAAAATTATGATATCTGAGACTGTCTTCCCCCCATCCCATCATACTCTAGATAGCGGTTAGCTTGGCAAAGCCTCAGCTCAATATTTTGCTGGGATTGTTTCTGTTGGGAACCCATTTTCAGTGGTAAACAGGATGCCTGTTTGCCGCAAAATCAAATTAAGAATCTGATAAATGTCCTTTCCATCGATCATCTCCAATTGATTGGGACCCCTTAATTCAGCACTTGAAGAGAAATGCGTCCTCGAATGGACGTGACTAGCATGTTACAGGAAGAAATTATTTATCTACCTGTGATAAATCAACATGCAAACAATTAGATTGATATATCAGTAATTTCCTTTTAATTTGATGTTTATCGGTGGTTTAGCAAAACTTTCAAAGTAAACGATTTTCCTCTTCCCTGTGTGATCTTTCTCATTCTCTCCTACTTCTAAATTTTCAGTTCTGCTTCCACTTTTCTTTTTTTGCTCTCCATAAAGATTCCTACATTCTCCTCCATGTTCTCCTTCCATCTCGAATCCACATCTGGTTTTAACTCTTCCTCTATGATCTTCCTCTCTTCCCTTCATCCTTCATCCTCCTGCTCCTCCCTCCTTCCCCTATTTCTTCTCTTCCATCCACATCTTTCCCATGAGATGAGGATCCTTGCTTTAGTGTTTTGTTTTTTCCCAAAAGCAATCGCAAATGAGCATCTCCTATATCGTCGGTTGCACACGAGAACCAGCAGGGCTTCATCAATTTTTTTTTTTTGTATTAAATATTGGTATCATATTGTAGAGCTCGATCTCCTCTACATTATAGTGTCAATTTTACATTTATTTCATTTTCAGTAAAATGTTAAACATTAAAACCACAAGGGCACTATTTTACCCTATATTTTGAACAATGCTTATAAGTTTACCCACCGTGTATATCATCTGTAATTTTGATCCTACTTTCTCCTGTTAGGTATGATGTTTTTGTAACAATTCACTGGTCGGTGAGCATTTATCATTTGTGATTACATCTTGCTTACTCATGATAGCTCTGATGCTTTTGTTATAATTCTCTTTTTTATTTTCATTTCATTGACACTTTTTATCTATTTTTTAAAAGTGAAGTAATAATTTGGTAATGCAATAATTTCAGCACCTTGATTAGGTGGCTTTGGAAAACAATTTAAAAGCCTTTTAAAGGGGATGGCTAGTAACTGATCAGTGGGAATCAATGGGAATGCTGGAGGATGATTGTTCCAATCCTTTTAAGAGTTTAAGAGATTTAAGAGTACATTAATTTAAGAGTACATTATATACCTATTGTTGTGTGAAAATTATTTGCTTCAGAATGGTCTCATATTCAAGTAATGTGCAGTTTAATGTTTCCAGGTTAGCGTGCCTGGTCAGTGATGGGGCATTAATCTGCACATTACTTGAATATGAGACCGTTCTGAAGCAAATAATTTTTTACACAACAGTAGATATATAATGTACTCTTAAATGAATGCCACAAGGATTGGAACAATCATCCCTCAGCATTCCCACTGATCGGTTACTAGCCACCCCCTTTAACAATTGAAAACTATCACCTACAGATAACAAAAATAATCAGAGGTTTGCACTAATGCAGCTCAGCTTTTGATCGATCAACAAGAGGAGCGAGAGGGGCACTGATCATTTTGTTTTCTTCAACTAGTGCGGAGTGATGCTGCTGCCTTCTTTCTTCTAAGACAGCACGCTGGGTCGATGAGAGAGCCAATCGGGTGAGTGTCAAGGACATGTACAACCTCAACACCCCCTTATCCCCTCCCACTTACCCACGCCCCATTACGCTGCACGCTCCGGTGATTGTCAATCTATTCAATTTGCATGTAAGACAAATCTTTTTTTTTAAAGCATTAACCCTTCTCTCGTGTGTGTCTCTATTCCATCTTCCTTCTTGGATGTATATGCAATTATTGATACATTGGTGCAAACCTTTAAGTATTATCTCTGGTTACACTTGAATCATTTATACACAAGGACTACACACTTGAAAATGATAACAAATCTTGTTCAAAAAAAGAGTGATCTCACTTCTAAAGCAGATGAAGTGTACCGATACAGAAAACAGATTGACTGTTCTATCAAACTGTGCTTCTATCAAACTCAAAACGGACTTGCTGTCCAATGGACTGAACCTTTACATGGCTTGGGGATATATTCCTTTCACCTGGTGCCTGCTAAATGCACCAGAGGCTAAGGCTAGGGTGTAACACAAGGGCTACCCACCCCCACCCCCCTCCCTCCATCTCTGGCTGCCATTCTATTCTCCGTATGCCTATGTGGCACACCGGAATTCCTCTCGCACCTTTTCCAATTAACCAGGGTGACACCAGTTCTCCACACCGGGCTGAGCACCTTTCACACTGCTCGCAAAGTTCCCGAAACTGATGTCCCAGTCACTGGCATGACTCTATTTCTAATCTAATGTTTTTGTCTACCAGTTTTCCTTGGTACATAGTAACTATATACTCTTTGAGAGACTACATGGGACTACAGAATGGTATTGCACTTACAATCAAATAAACTTTAAAAAAAGTGAAGGATTTTAAATGACGTAACATCTGTTAAACATCTTATTTAAAAAAAGACTGGCTACTCTCAAATGAAATTTTAATAAAGTGAAGGATTTTCAATGACCATACTTCTGTAAACATCTTAGCAAAAAAAAAAAAAAAAAAAGACTGACTACTAAAATATGCTTCCAATAGTCATTTCTGATTATCATTGGGTAGACATATTGCACACCAATATTGAAGGGCTGAAGTGCAGAACACAACCACTGCTTAAGGCAGACTTAACTTTGGGCAGCATTTAACATTTTGAGACACATAATAAATAGTCAAAAACAAAGCTCAATATGAGAGATGAAAATGGTGTGATCTAATAAACTTCGCACAGCATAACTGCATGCTCACACTATTTACATGAACGCAAAATGCAAGCGACAACAATCTTTATCATTCCACAGGATTTTTTTCTTCTGTGACAATTCTTCTCTAAGTCTAAACACTTGCCTCCAACAGAATCAGGACATGTTCTAGAATCTCAAAAAGGAAAGAAAAAAAAAAGGAAAGTAAGAAACAAGGAGAGAGAGAAAAGCGAAGTAAAAGAGGAATGGCGTACCATGGATTTCCAACAGGTATATAGGACACGACTAAGTATCCTTAGGATATCAAAACCAGGCATGTCTCTTTTTCAAATCCAGGGCTAACTAGGGTGCGAAACACAACCCTTCCTCACACCTTTCTTTGATTAGAATTCTTCTTCTTCGTCTTCTTACTTCTTTTGGCTAGTACGGGTCGATGGCGGCAAAAGGATCGCAGATGAAAGGGAAGAATGGGGACAAGCTTCTCTGAGAAGATGGGGGGGGGGGGGGGGGGAGGGGGGCTGGGAATGGGAGGGGAGGGGAAAGGGGATACACCATATGCCAAGTCTGCATCTGCAAGAATTTGTGCTGGGTTCGATTCGGGTGCCAAAATTGTCAAGTTGGATTTTACACACCTCTCCGTCTCACAAGGATGCGAGAATGCACCTTTCTTCGCACATGGTGACTGGTTGGGGATGAAGAGGGGGAAGGTGGGAGGTGATACAGAGTATGAAGAAACTCATCTTGTGAATAGAGAGAGACAAAAAAAAACCCATTCATATTCCATCTTTCCCTAATTTCAAATACAGGGTACATATTTCTGCGCGCTCGGGAGCATGAAACCAATTTACTCGCATCTCACGGTCTGATGAGGGGAGGAAACGGACCCGTCTTCCGATTCAATCATGGCCAATGAACAACGCAAGCGCGGTTCATCGCAAACACACACAGACAAAATCAATAACATGATGTCCGGATGACTGCGCCTCGCATTTTCGCCACGTCTCATCATAATTTCGCTCGGCTGTCCAACTCCCGCCACGTCTCGTATCCCTCATCAAATCCTCCTGGTTTTTTGTTTCTCCCTCCTTTCATTCCCCGGAATGAGTCACCTCCCCAACATCCTTACCACCCCAAGTGGATCCAACTTGACATCATTTCACGCCCCATTACCCCGCCCAAAACCGTCTCACCTGGGCAAGCCGGGGACGGGAGCGAGATCGACTCCCGTTTCTCTTCATCGGACTCATCCCCAACCGGAGCTGTCTGCTCCGACAGGGAGAAAGAAAGACGGAGAGAGGAAGAGGGGGACAGAGAGCTGCGGAGGCGGACATCTGCGGTTTGCATCATCCCCACCAGAACCAGACAGTCTGGCAAGTTCTCCCCACCCGCTTCTCATCCCATCTCATCCCTTCTCTTTCTTTTCAAAGCTCAAGCTCTCTCTCTCTCTCTCTCTCAAAAAAAAAACCCTCCTCAAACAAACTCAATAAACATAGCAACAGTTTACCCACGCATTTAAAGAAGACCAGTCACAGTAAAATTCATCATTCTCACAAAAAACTGACGTTTGCACACTTTGAATGTCATTAAAACAAAGAATGAATATCGTCAAGGCACCCAAAAGTTGGAGAAACAATTGTTTTGTGTTCCCTGCATAAGCATAAGTGATGATATGCTTTGTTTTGTGGCTGTTTATGTTTCAAAAGAGGAGAGTAATTGAATGAAATTGATATAGCTGCAGTGCATATAAAATCACTAATATCACTATTATCACAAAATGTATCACATATGTATATATTTCTATGTATCTGATGTATACTGTACTTTGCGAAAATGAATGTAATTTGGCTTTTAGCTGCGACGGAAGTTCACTGAATGAAATCCTTTTGAATTGAATTGAATTGAATAAAATGGACAGATCTTTTGAGTCAAATGCTTTAAGCTCATCTCCGCCCACTTAGGACAAAATCGAGGGTGCCCTGTCATGAAATTTCTACAGCAGGAATCATTGTGACTTCCAAAATAATTCATATCTAATTTTTTCCTTCCTTTTTTTTTTTTCAAAGTAGGGACATCATCAACAGTCAATTTTCTGGGGACACCTATTTTGCTTTTCCCTGCTAATCCCGGGAGAAACTTTGTCCACTCGAGGTGACGGAGCTTGCACCAAGAGGTCCGGATGCACCTTGACCTCAAGATCTTTCTCTCCCCCCCCCCCAAATAAAAGGGAAAAAAAGAGCACTTATTTGCTGAAGTCCAACGCTGCACTTTGCGTTCTGCTTTGGTGGGCGGCTGTGCGACTACGGGGCTTGTAGAGGAATGCAGCCTTGGAGGAATGGGAAGCAGGTCTGTTTTCATTAGCGTGATTGTTCGGCAAGGACACGTGTATGAATTGTGATGACAACTTGACTACAGGATTAAAAAAAAAAATTGCAAGCAAACAAACAAAAAGTACACACAACAACAAACACACACACAAACACAGACAAAGAAAGAAAAAAACAGAGTGGAAAATAGAGCGAAAAAGACAAACGCAAGGCAGAGAAAGCTTGGAAACCTAAATAATCAAATCATACAAATAGCGGGACACTCAAAATGGTGTTTCCCCATCTCATTTTGTTCACATCAAACAAAAGATTAAATCAAACTTTCCAGCTAATTCCACTATGAGCTTTGCTTTCTTCAGAGAAATGGCCATCAAATTGGCACTAGGCCCTTATATCAATTCTTTCTTTCTTTATTCTTTTTTTTTCCTCCCTTGGCAGCAGTTGGCAAAGCGATGTGATCATTTCAGAGTGGATTTTCCGCAAAAAACATCAGTCTCTTCACAGATGCATCATTCATCTCACAAAAAGCTTCCGTGGAAGAGTATCACATTTGGTTGGGATTCCATGCAGGAAATATCACAGGAAATGAAAGTGAAGTGGTCCAGTCATATAAATGAGTGCAGCATTCATGTCCTGTGGGGTTAGGATTAGCAAGAAGCGCTAAGCACCCCTCCCCCCCCCCCCCCCCCCCGGGGGGGGGGGGGGGGGGGGGAAATATACAGACAGAGGAGCTTGTAATGGTCCTCATCACTAAAAATTACCCCTCTCCCTCCCCCTCCCCATCCCCTTCCTCCACCCTTTACCCCAAACCCTCTGCCATGTTGGCCATTTGACAAATTGGGCACCACAATGGCCTCCTTCATTCGGCCAGGAAATTGAATCACGGGATACGGGCGGGCGCTACGGGTGCGGAAACCAAACGTGGGAGGAATTCCAGGTTCGGGCGCCACGCCTTCACACAGCTCCCCTGGCCGGCTGGCTGAAAATGTTTGCGTTCTCCGATCCTCGCCAATCGAAAGCCTTATCTGCTCTCCCTCCTCGTATAAGCTTAATACTTTTGGCCACATACCTGGCCAGGCATCGATCTGAAAACCAGAACTTGTGCGCGACGGACAAATGGGAATATGATCAGAGCTGTCATCAATGCTACACACTGTTTTCCTCCTCGAATCTTCTAACTTTAACCGTCACATCTCGACCCTCATGACAGCTTTCGATTGACAGCGGTAGAAAGACTCACCTTGACTTTGTCAATCTTCAGCGCCCTCAGTGGATCACATTTGTGCATCTGCATGGCGAGAGAGAGGGAGGAAAAAAAGTGCAATGCCAAATAAGCTGATTTTCAGCATTTCACAAAACACAAACACTGCTAGAATATTTTTATCACGCTTACCATAATTACCTCAGCTGTTCTATTATTGTGTTTACCAGCAGTTTGTTTCACAAACTAATAGAGAAATTTCCACCAGGCTCTGGCTCGCCTTTAATTGTTTACTGTAATGCAAGATATTTTCGAGGCATGAAATTTTCGCAAATTGGAGGCAATGGCCTTTTTCGCAGCGTGAAATTTTCGTCAATTGTCACTGGCATTCAATGCTTATAGTGTAGACAAGAACTTTCATGTGCATTTTAATTTTGCAAATCTTGGCTCTCAGAAAGTTCCCAAAATTAGAATGCATGCGAACATTTCTGGGTTTACAGTACATTATCATATGAATAATGACCTTTCAGGAGTGGTAGCATGGCGGGGGGAAAAAAAAATCAACAAACAGCATAACCTTTAAAATGGAGGTACTTTTGCATATAACTCGATTATTCTGAAATACTTTTACCATGCGCACATTTCCACAGGTAAGATGTGATCACACACAGTAGTCTTCTTTATGAGAATGACTAGCATCATGCTTGCCATGCTTCACAGAAACAGGGATCATATTGTCGTCCCTGTTGGCAAAGGTAACCATTTTCTTTGTAACCCCGGTAACTCCCATTTCTACAGAAAATAGGCAGTATAAGCAGCCAGAGAAGAGAAAACGTTGTCACTGTTACTTGTTGTGCCACAGGCAAATTGCATCAGAACCAGACCAGGAAGTGATGTTAACTACTCACAGGAGTAAACTTCTTTCCGACTCAAAAAGCCACATATGCTGCAGCTTTCAAGATTTTGGATGAATGTTTCTTTATTATTCTCATGTTTCTGGTAATTTCACTATAAGTGAAGACTGAAAAATGATAACATGTTAACTAGGGCTTTGATAATGGAATCCTTAACCAAACAAGACTATGTTTGTGAGCAAAAGCATGTGGATGAATCCTCTCCCCTCTGACAACTAAATGGTACAATCCAATGCTATTGTTCTTTATGGCAAAACTGGGGAGAATTCATTCACTGCAGAGGGGTTATTTCCTCCAGGATACTTACTGGTGTGACACAGAGTTCCTCCACAATGCAGGCATCATCCCTTCCTTCGATGCTCACCATCTTCTTGATTTTTCCATTACCTAAAAAAAAACAAAACAAAACAGTGGAAGGATGACCAAACACTGAAATCTTAACCCATTGAGGATGAGTCCCGAGTATACTCGGGAAGGGGTCTATGGGAAATGCACGTTATAGCAAAATTAGTCCGTCCTCAATGGGTTAAACACACTAAAATTCTGACAAACAATAAATGAATACGTAGACTTTTTTCACACCTCAAACTTGCTGCTGTGACTCTGACAATCATGACAAAATTACAGAAATTATCATATTCATACTGCTTTACTTTGAGTTTAATTGGACTTTGTACAAAAAAAGAAAGAAAAGATAATGCACATGGACACTACCAATTCAAACAAACAAACAAATAAAGAAACAAATGACTCAAGCTCTTACTTGTTCCAACAAACATGACATTGTATATCCTGTCTTTGCCTTGTACAGTGTCCACAACAATTTGCTCCAATCTAGGACAAGAGAGGGAGAGACAAACAAAAAGTTTGGAAAAACAGTGAGAACATCATTGAAAGAAATATTCTACAGATTTGATTCAGATTAACAGTTTGTGGAGGTTATAATACACAAAGAAAATAAATACTTTGTGATATTCCACCTAAGTGTTTAGTGAATATGGCACAACACATGTCAAAAGCAAAGATGAAATTTGTTCTCTAGGAATTCTAAGAAGTCGACATACAGCTACACTGGCATTGCCTGTTTGTGCTACGGCACAGACAAAAACTTTGGGTTTTCCAGTTCATTTCAAAACACTACTCAAGACTGACGTACTGCATTTGCACACATACAAAATGCTTGGCATTTTGATCACATTCCGTATTTCCAAGTTGTTACAGTTCTTTATCCATTCATGATTTGCCAATCCTCAATGATTCATAAATCAACAAATGAATAAAGTGCAAGGAAAGAAAATGTCAAATGTACAGGTGGAAAACAAGAAATTTATTCACTTCAATACGCCTAAACCTGAGTCAAACTACATTTTCCCTGCAAAAACAGTCATGAGTCAACTTGTAGAATACATGAGATGAGAGAGAGAGAGAGAGTGAGAGAACGAGAGGCGGATAGGATGAGAGAGAGAAGGAGAGGACGGGAGAGAGATAGAAGGTGTAGAATTTGAGTCATTCACATAGTATGCTAAACACCAGCACATGTGGCATCCTTTCGGACAGCGCATCACTAAAGGAGGAGGACGCGCCACCGTGTGATTCACTCCTTTGCATTTTTCTCCTGATCGAAACTAATTACAGATGTAGGCCTACTATGGGGGAATGTAACTGTTGAATTTCCTGAAATTACCCATGCACCATTTAACCCATTGAGGACAGTTTGATTTTGCTATAACACGCATTTCCCATAGACACCTGCCCCGAGTATACTCGGGACTCATCCTCAACGGGTTAATATACACAATTTGGCTCCATGTCACCATGACACATTACGCATGCTTGAATTTCGTTTGAACGTATGTCTGATTCATAAGTTTTGACATGCCTTTGCTTGGTTGAGATATTTTCATTGAAAATAGCACAAAGGGAGAAAAAATAAGAGAGGGACAGAGTGTAGTAAATAAATAAGATACAGATGACAGATTTTTGGAAAGATATGTAGATAAAGAGACAAAATGAGAGAGAGGGGAAAGAAAAGAAATAGATAGACAGCTAGATAGACATTTAGATAGATAGATAGATTGATAAAGATAGATAGATAGATAGATAGATAGATAGATAGATAGATAGATAGATAGATGGATAGATAGATGGATAGATAGATAGATAGATAGATAGATAGATAGATAGATACATGTAGATAGATAGATAGATAGATAGATAGATAGATAGATAGATAGATATACATAGAGAGAAGTATGTCTGTGAAACAAAGCGTGAAGCAGTGTGCAAGCACTGTAAAATGCAATCTGTCAAGAGTCGGGCCATTATTGAGTAAAATCATAACAGACAATCACATTGGAAGTGTCACTCAGTGCATTTTGTAGGACAATGGGGGGTTGGGGAAGAGGGGGAGGGCGGTATGGAAGGTAGGAGGAGAGATCTCTCAGGGAAAAAAAATGCAGGTTACCAAAAGCTTGCTATGCAGGGCTTGACAGTAGCAGCGGGCCTGTGGTCCGCTGCTGTGGTCTCTTAGTGGCCCAATCGGGCACTTAAGATTCAAAATGAATTGCTAGGTTTCTGTATGTATTGAGCCAATATATTTCTTTTTCAGGCCACCAAACTTTCGGATTCAACGATTGTAGTGGTTTGAATGGGCCTCCAGAGAAAAAGTTAGTGTCAGCCTTAGTATGGTAACTTGGTCTAAAGGCAAAAAGTGTGTGATCCTCCGGCCTCTCCATCTTCTTCAATCACTGACAAACATTTCTCTAAAGTTCGAACTTTTATCCACCGAAAGGCTGGCCATGACTGGAAATAGATCTGTTTCAAGTGCTTTTCCTCTTTTGATCTGCCCTTTTTGTTTCTCATTCTAACAACTTGAAAAGAACACATTCATTTTGCCAAGCGAGAATCAAGCTTCAAATTCTGGTGTAAAAATGGCAGAAATCTGCCAGTGATGTACAACTTGGCATACAGAATGATGTGCAGCTAGATCAAAATATCCAGTAATTTCTTTTTGTAGTTAGGTGAAATTCACCAGTTGGGGCTGGCTGGGAAAGAGTAAAAAGGGTTGAAGTCAGAGTGATCCACAACAGCTGACAGACTACAGATGGTTATCTGGTTACCATGGTTACCATTTGTGAAGGATTGATGATGGAAAGCAACTTTACACAAGTGGTGTGTCAATTATGATGCAAAAAAGGAGAAAATTGTAAATACAGAATCATTACAGAGGGGAAAAAATATGCTCACCACCTTGTAGTAAATCAAGAGTCAAAATTTGTGGTCACATGCATTTGTTCTATGTTCATTACAGTATGACAATATCAGCTTTTATGAACCTCTGAAAACCAGTATTTATTGAAATGACTATATTTCAGAACAATTAGCCATCAAATTGAAATTACTGGACAGAGAAGTGTTCACTACACCCCTATTACAGAAATCCACTTTGACAATTGGAACTCCATTTAATTCTTCTGCTAATTGTTGCAGTGCAATGAATTTATGTGTATTGATATTTGCACATTACTGTATTGGTAATTCTAACTTTATAAGAATCCAATACCCCAATTACTTTTCTGCAGAGCATTATTCCACCATATAAGGGTCAGGGTGAAAACGGGTGAAAACGTTACTTCCTCAATTATCCTAAAGCCTAAATGAGTGAATATAACACACTGAGCTGAAATATAATTGGCGAGAGCACAGTTGGGGTTTGGGTTGCTGTGTTTACTTTCTATTTGCCATTTTCCCTGACTTCCCTTGTTCATCCACTTTCTACATGAATAGAGGCAATTTGTAAAGCTGCCAATCACACTGCGTGTCGCAGTATTATTCTGTAACAAGATTTCCAACCCAAAAGAAAGAAAGTCATCTCTAATCCCTTTCATGGCATGCCTTTCTGCCTTCGAGCATGGAGTGAAACAGGGGCCCGAGCTCCGGATACTTGTAATCTCGAGTTTTCCTTTCTGCCAGCAACAACATTTTCGCAGCACCCAGGAACAACATGGCTCTTTTCTCTGCCTCGGCTTGACTTCCACACGCCGCGCTGTTGCCGCAAACTTTATACCGCGGATATATTTAAAGAACAAACACGCCTGACACTGTCTCCTGAGACCGAAAGATGGAGGGTGAAGTGGGTTGGGGATGGGGGGAGGGGAGATATCACACTGAGAATCAGCATTTGATTTCAGAATGGACAGGAATCCTGCCAGGACTCGGCACTACAGTGGGGGACGGTAAATAGACTTTAATGGCGGCCCAGTTTGAAGCCATGTTCGCGGCTTGAAATTTGCCATATGCCAGACACATGCCAGAGTGGGAAAGATTCTATTTTTGTGCAGAAACACAGCATGCATCCGTGGTGATGGAATCCTAAATTGACCCTGCTGATTCCTTTAGATGTAGATGAACTGGAGGAGAGGAGAATTAATGCCCAGCTTGATTAAATACATACCAACTGAAACTTTGGTCACATGGAAAAGTTAGAAAGTTGTGTTCAATAACTTGAGATGATTGAAGTTCTTTTCAAACTTGAATTCCAGGAATTTAAATGCACTTGTGTCTAAATGATGCTGAATACTCATCCCTTTCTGAAATCCTTGAGACTTCTCTGAGAGCTTTTCTTTAAATGACTACTCAATATTTTGTTAGTGGCAACTGAGGTTCTACGAAAACATAGCAAGTTCTTGCAACTCTGTCATTTTGCCACTATGATTTTTTAATCCCAAACATAATCCTTCTTGTTACACCCTCGGTTCCATGCCACCTATCCAGGGACTATGTCTCACTTCCCGAATGAACAATATTTTTACAGAGAGATTATGTGCAACTCACTCATGTGAGGTGAAAATATTTTTGCTATCCGTCTATAACTCGGCCCTCCCGCTCCGCCCAATGGAATCGCAAGAGGCAACCGCTGGGTGCCAGAGCCGCGAGCTGGAGTACAGTCTGTGGTCCAATGGGGTTGGGTTTGGTGCTTGTAAAGTTGTACCAGGCTAAGTGAGGGTGGGGTTGTTTGCGTAGAATCCGTAGGGACAAAGTTAGGAGGGAGTGGTTGACATTTCATTAAGACTGGAGAAACAGCCTAAAGGTACTCCACAGAAGAATGCTGAGACATACATAAGCCCTCAATTTTTGTTTTTGCTTTTTCATATTTTATTTCTTTTTTTTTCTTTTTTTTTTGGGGGGGGGGGGGGTGCAAGATTGTCCCTCTCTCTAGACCAGACAGGAATACAAAAATACAAAAATATGGTATGGCTGAAGTGAGAAGTGGTTAGTATGCTGGAAGGCAAGGAAACCAGATGTTGACATAAGAAAAGACAGGATATCAAATATGAAAAATTATACAAACACCTCAGGGTGAAGCAGGCATGTATACACTGAATGAAAACCAAGATGGGACCTTATAAGCGTTAAGCCATAAAACACCAGGTGAGCTGTCAGAGTCAATTATTTGGGGGGAAAGCCTATTGCTTCAAGAGATGCGGGCAGAACCATTTGAGCTCACTTTCAATTTCATGGCAGAAAACTGGTTAATGGAACGTAATCTCTTCCCCATGGTTTGAGCACTATACACAATGCACTTTCTTGAATATCAAACACACGTCATCCCCAATAACGAACTGTGCGCGGTTTGATGGAAACTGCTCATCGTAAAGCTAACATGACGCATACAAAAAGTTATGAAAGGTGGCAGTGTTTTCACTTGGGATATCAAAATTGTGCTAATCAGAAGGAAAAGAAAAAAGGCTAAATATTTCTCTTTAATAAGCTTTCGCCCACACAGAAAGATTGAGAATAAAGCGCTCTTTTGTTGGGACTGTCAGACTGAATTCATCCCCAAATTTGAGTCATTTTCTTCGTGATCATGACCAGGTAATAGGGTGTGAGGTGGGTCTAATTTGATTACAATAAACACACAGGGAGGGAAAGTAAGAAGAGTTTAAAGGCAATATACCCCATTTGCTAACTAGTGCTTGCAATAGTCGTGAAGGTTGACCCATGCATAAATATTGAGTAGACATACATGGTATATCACATCATAAGATTCCTGTTTTAAAAGATCTAAATTAAAAATATGTCTCCAAAACTTGATTGGTGTATATTGTATTGGACAATCATTTTCTTTGTATCTTGTGTCCTTTTTTAAAACTGAAAATGAAAGTATAAGTTCATATCAATTCTAAAAATTCAAAAATGTAACTAGAATCAAAATCATCCAATCAAAGTCAATATCAAAATAAGATAAAATCTCAGCCCATGGTCATATTCTAGGCCAAACTGTATCCCAGTTTGTTATCACCGAAGAAAGCAACCGCATTCTTGTTGGGATTTTAAAATTCTTGTAAAGTCTTTGAGGCAATTTTCAGTGTGACTACATAAATGTGAACAGGATTTCTAACTTATGTGACATCATATTCATGTTGTAATGGTTTACTACTGTCATGTTCACTATACCATGGGGGTAATCATATCAAGTAATGTGCTGGTGTATAGAATCCCAAGAGGTTTTTTATAACACTACAGCAGGGAGGTGATTCTCACCTCCCTGACAAAAGTGAGGGCTCCCTTTTAGGACTGTTGTCGGAGGCTGGCATACTCGGGATGCAGTGCCTCTTTAAGAAAGCAGAGTTATCTACATAATTTATTACAAGACTGATTCATATACTAACACAAGCACAGTCATTACTTGACACCAAACTAAAATAACAAAAGAGATCGGGGGGGGGGGGGGGGTGTTTCATCAATGTTTGTCAGCGCTGACAATTTCAGTAAAATCCTTGGTATTGATTGGCTGAGATGCTCTGGTCACTGACTGTTACTATGGTGATTCAAGTTGTCAGCGCTGACAAACGTTGATGAAACACCCCCCTGAGGACGGTAAAAGCAAATCTTACACATAATATTCCATCTTCAGTTTGACAAGTAACCATATTCAAGTTAGGACGAAACATAATTTCATGATCCTGGTTACTTTTTTTTTTTCACTATGATATATAGCGTTCCAAATCTTTAAAGACCAATGCAAAGTTTGACTTAAAATATTTCAGATTTCATTTTGATTTTAAAAAATGGCTGGCTCCACATTGGTGCTATTGGAAATCCCTGTGGCACAAAAAAAAGAAGAATATTACATGTTGGGAAATAAGACTTGAGATGAAATTTGAATTTCCCTTGAGTATGAAAGATTGACCCCGCTCAAACATCTGTGAACAAAGTAGGCCTACACATGTCTTCACCAATATGAGTATATGGAATTGAGAAGAAAAAAACCCCAACAAATTTCCCTAAAATCCATTCAGCATATCTTAGATGATGGCATAAGATTGTTGTAGAACTGATCAAGAAGGATGAACTTCCATTGACTTTGGGGATGTTCATTTTGGAAGAACAAATGCTACTTCAGAATGGTAATTCCCACTCTGAGACTTATTTGAGTATTCCAAAATCAATTATTGGAAAAAATCAATCTGTAAATAGATGGTAGGTGTAATCATGCAACAATTTGTGCACATATAAACACACACAAAAAAATGCCACATAGTAAGTAAAACTGGATGATGAAAATATTGTTTTAAGAATATGATTTGGATGAGTAAGGTTAACAACACCTTTCCTAGAACTCTCTTAACCTAGATGTGAGTAATGGTGGATACACTGCCATCCAACCCTATGACAACAAACAAGAGGCAGGGAATATGAAATGCTTGTTTTGACAGGCATGCCGTGCAGTATATCAAATGTGACAAAACTGACCCTTTTTGCGTGTGTCGCATTCTTTGAAGATATATTGAAGGCATATAAGATTCACTGGTGATATAGGACTTGCCTCTTACACAACCATATTTATCCCCCTATTATTCCCAAAAAACAAACAAGAGGGCCATTTTGACTTCTTTAAAAAGATATACATGACATATTTGACTACCACTACAAAAAATTAAATGCCTCATTGAGTCGAGACATTTGACTTTCACTCAACCTTGGCAAGCTGCCTTTCAAACTGTTGGCATGAATAAAGGTTGATATCACAAATTGGAATTCAGCAAGTTTTTAATAGAATATATTGGGCATAGCCATGAGCAGATGGTACAGAGTTGTAAATTTGGTATATTTCTACCACAACAATAATTTAGAATGTGGTCTCTCCCCTGATTTTAACTACCAAATTCCGGAGGTTGTAATGAAATGAAGAAGACAACCTATATCCCTATATTACAATATGATCTGAAACAAAATCAACTCAACCGATTCTCAATTGTGAAAAAAAAAAACTATGTTAATCTAACTCCTCATTTTCTCTATTATTCTTTTTTTGTACTTTCAAAAATGTAAAAAAAAAAAATGCTACACAAACTTTTGCATGTATGGCTAATGCAACACCATAGAGTTTTTTTCACAGATCGATTTGCATCTCTGACTATTATCAGTCGTTCTGCGATTAACCAGAAATGATGCACGCAGGCTTTAAGCACTCCTGGGTCATGATCAGGTTGACACATATCGTCCACCAACATCTTCCGCCTGTCAAATCAATCTTTTCTGAATTGACGATCCTGGCTTCTTTAAAGTGCACTTGTGCAGTCATCTTTCCATAATTTCTGCTTACCACAGTATCAATTTTACAGGGTGACACAAGCAGGGTCTTATAAACAGAAAATGCACGCACAATCTCATTAAAAAGCCTGAATCTAATCATTCCACCGTCTTTTCATCTGTGTGTGGTGACCATCTGCTGCAGAAAATGTGTGCATGTGTAAACTTAAAAAAAAAAAAACAACACTAAACCATCAAAAAAACTATGTCTGCATTAGATCTAGTATCCACTTTTACTGAGCAATATTTGTAAAAGCAGATTTTCTCTTCAGGATACCAAGTTGGAATACCTGTATACTGGATATTTGAGAAAATTGGTGAGCATTAGAAAATTTAATGCATCCTTGATAAATGCAGATGAGACACACATAAATGTGAAAAAAGTGTCACACAGAGCAATGAGTCATTATCAGAAAATTTCATACAGGATGGGAGAGAGGCAGAGTGCATCCATGTGGGAGGCTGCTGGGGTGCCACATATAGGTGGAGGAAAAGTCTTAAAGACCCCGTATTCAGACGCTGAACTTCAGACCTGGCTGAACTTCAGACCTACCAGGTCAAAACATTAAAAAAAAACACATATCCACTCAAGAATCATTTTATATGTTCTGGGTTTTTCATCTTCATTTTCTCCCCATGTACTTCCTCCAACTTCAGCACTCCTTTCTATCGCCATGGCGACAGGTGATACCACCACCACAGCCCCCTGGTCTTGATCTGTTGATACGGGGCTGGCAGGAAGTCCAAGGTATTTGTGTTGCTGGAAGCAGCTCTGGTGTGGTGGTCCTGCTAGGGACTTGATGATAGAGAACTCTTCCAGACTGCGGAGTCGATAAGTAAATCACGCTGTCCAAATATCCTCCATCACACCCCGAAAAGACCATTTACAACCACACAGCAAAATGTCTGTATATATTTGTTATACTAGGGTCTATCTTTCACTGAAGAAAAAAATTATAGACAAAATGTATTAGGATGTGCTAGAAGGTAACATGTGCCATGTTGCAATAAATGTACAATGAGAAGGAAAGGTCACATGTGTGTAATGTTGTACACGATCTGTTGCTGTTTCTGTTGTCACTTTGATGTGATATCAACTTGACTCCTACTGGGTGAAGAAGGCCTTGTATGCTAGCATCTAAATTCTCATCTCCCTTTCATTTTGAAATCAAGGAAAAGTGGAGAACAACATAATCACAAATTCTACTTTTAAAAAGGATAACTATTTCGTGAAGAATCACCTGAAACTGTTTCTACATATCTGTTATTGGATGGTGCTTCCATTACATGTTGAATGTTTTTAATACAACTTTTTTCATTACTTATTACTATCCCCCTCCATACGGTAACACAGTGGCCTGCATATTAAGTCTATGGGCATTTCAGAATTTAGTATGGAACAGGTTAAAGGGATCTTATAGTTTTGGTTGAGACCTAATTTCTGGTTTCTAACATTTTTTTGGTAAGATAATGAAAAACCTCTTATGAAATGTGAAAGAGCATGTAATTCTATGAGGAATTCAACCTTTATTTGATGAAAATTGGTTTTGAAATGGTCGAGATATCCAAAAAAGAGCGATTCTAATAAAGTGTGGGACCCACACTTTATTACGATCGCTTTGTTTTACCTTGTTTTTGGATGTTTCAGTAATTCCAAACCTGATTTTTATCAAATAACTTTGAATTCCTCTTAAATTGGTATGCTCTTGAATATATCATAAGTGTTTTCTTGGTATCTCGCAGAAAGTTGAAAGCCCAATTCTCATCTCCACCAATACTGTACCATCCCTTTAAGAAAAGAAACAAAAAAACAACAAGTAAGACAGAGAGAGAAGATATGGCAGAGTATGGAGAAAGGGGTGAAACTAACAAAGTACATCCTTGAATTGTGATTGAAATCGTCTGTGAAGTTAGGGGGAAAAGCCTTTTTTTTCACATATGCAGTTGCTCAACACCTTATTCTTAATAGGTAATCCACTGTTCCCGCTCAGAAGCAGTTGCAGCAGCGTCTGCCTTTGTCAGGGGGAGGCTTAATCTGGGATTATGGGGGGAGGGAGCCCGGAGTTACCCCTGCGATCAAATCACAACTGACGAGATAGTGAATCATAATCGGGTTGATACCGGATTTTGATCGCTCTTATGACATCGACGATCACCATTCAAACCCGCCTCACTCTTCACATGAGAACCAATGATCCTCGGAGAGAGAGAGAGGGGGGAGGGATTGGGGGGTGGGGTGGGGTGTGTGTGTGGGGGGGGGGGAGGGATCATGGTTAATACCAGGAGGGAGTCTGCCATCCATGAAACTGAACTCTCTTTGTTCTTTGTATCAAACTTTCCTTCCTGTTCTGGCTGTCCGTCTGTTCAAGCACGGCTTATAACGGCGGCCCTCTGCATTATATGTATATATTATATATTGTACTGTGAATCAAGTCATTATTGGCCATATAAACATTTTGTATGTTATTTAACGTTTCATTTGTCTTTATATACAAAATATGACTTACTATGTAATATGTCAATAATTTTCAGAATTGTATTTGTGTAATTGAACCTGCCTTTGTTATTTTTGTATTCTGAAAGAAAATATGAAATGCAGAAAATAAAATCTTTTCAAACAAACAAACAAACATTTTTGTTTACACACAACAGGTAAGTGTCAATGATTCAGGTTTAGTGCACACATTGTCCTAACAGTAGGTTGTGTATGTAATGACAGTCGAGGCACATGAACAACCAGACTCCTGTCCTGACGGTAGCCACAAATTGGATTTCAGTCTACCACTTATCCCGGATGGAAAATGTGAAAGCGCATTGAGCATTGCGTCGCAACTGGTATCAAACGCGACCTTTAGAGGGGGGAAAAGTTCTTCGCAAGAAGATGAGTTCTGTCTTCTCGAATCTCAGCTGTGATTCCAGATAGACTCCCTGCTAAAGATAATTCTTCTCATTGTCAAGCCGAGGTCACTCAGAAAGGTGTGTGTGTGTGGGGGGGGGGGGGGGGAAGCAGGCAAGGGATGAGAAAGTTGAAGATGGTGGATAAGAGAGAAAGAAAGAGGGAGAGGGGGAGAGAAGTGGAGAGAGGGTGAGAGAATGAGTGGGGAGGAGCTGCCAGGAACATTCAATTTTTTCCCCCCTCCTGAAGAAAAGGTGTGACAGGAAGAGATGGAGACAGGTGCGCCGCTATATTGACCCAGGGAGGGCAGTGAGTCACACCCCTGTTACCCCCCTTCCTTGCGCCCGACTGCCCGCAATCCAACCAGGCATACAGGCAAGGAGAGCGTAGTCAATTAGGGAAAATTATGCTTCCTTTACTTCATCTATATTCTCCTGATCTTTTCCCCTATGCTCTTTGCAAAATTTCGTGCAGGATGAAATATATACTCTATGACTGCATGTGCATCAATTTCATCAAAGAATATAGAACTCAATATTATCAACAACTAAGCTACTGAGAAACTGCAAGAGATGAAGTACATTGTACACAGCTCCTGCTTTTACCATTAGAAAAAAATATTTACTACAAATGCACCTTTAGAAACATTGATAAACTAAAATGCTTTCATTATTGTATTTCACCTATTTTTGTTTTTGCTTTTATAAAGAAATGGCAATACTGCTTTCTGAGTTTATTGTAAATGTCAACTCTTGATACAAATATGTGATCAAACCACAAACAATTTGTGTATCTCACTCATAGTAAATAGCTAGAACCAGAATGAAATCTCCACGGGGATAATACGATACAGCCATATTTCATTTGCTAACTTGCCTAGTGATTTGACGTTCTTTAAAGAAAACGAGCTGAGAAGGAGAAAAAGAGGAGGGAACGGATAAGAAATGTGGAAACAACACAAAGTGAAGGCAAAAGAGATGCAAGAAGAGAACATACGCACACACACACACAAATGAACATATACATGACAAGACGCAGATATAGATCAACAGTTTGTCTAGCTATGATCTGCCTGCCCATGTAATCTATATCATCTATACTTTTGATCTATGCTTTTGCAGAGAGATTTATTGATTGGTAGATGATATACATACATGTACAGACATAGATATAGATAGACAGATAGATAAACAGGTAGATAGATAGATACAAATATACAGAAAGATAAATATATACATGATATAGATACAGATAGATGAATTAATATATAAAATAAGAAGATAGATAAAATAGAAAAGCGAGAAAGAAGCATCATGGAGGATTAAAAGGATTGGACAAGAGTCTGAAGCTGCCCATGTTCTCATCCCAGAGGTTTTGATTCATCTTCCACCGAGAGATGATGGAGGCGGGACGGGGGGGACTCGAGAGGTGTAAGGTGGAACAGAGTGACACATTTATAGATTAGAGGTGGGTGGGTGTGGCTGGGTCGGGGTTTTTTATTCTAAAGGATTAACATAACACTCGGGGCAGAGGCGAAAAATCGCACACCCTGGGATCCCGTAATTCGCAGAGATAGCCTCCGATCCGGAGGGGGAAGGGCTCAGGTAAATGATTCCTGTCGTTCGGGACAGGTGGCTGCAGTGGGAGGGGGAACCAGTTGTTGCTTGGCATCCACTCCAATCAACAGACGATGGCTGGATCAGTCAAGGTGAACCACATGAAGTAAAAAATAGGACAACTGGGAGCCCCCTAACACCTCTCTTTCTTATTATACAGTCTTGCCAAAAATTGTTCCACCTCTCTACCCCGACTTCTAAACTCGCAACACTTTTAAGTTGCATAAACATCTAAATGACATAAGAAAATTGCAGTGCAAACAAGAAAGATGAGTGTGGGCATCTCAAGATGAAGTCAACATCCCAATTAATCATCTCAAAAACTGTGCAGGAAGCAGGAGATAAAAACTCATTAAGATATATTTTGCTTAAAATCATATATATAAATGTTTTTGCAAAAGTTTTTGCAAGCTTGCAAGCAGAAAACCTGTCACTTGGAAAAACAATCTGGGTAATCTCTTCAGTTACATGAGAAACATAAAATCACACTGAGCCTACAGGTTAGGCTAGAACACACTGCTTCCAAGCCTTTTGACTGAGATCACAAGTATTCGCTCACCTTGCAGCCTCCTGGCCCTGCACGTAGAGTGGTCTCCCGTTGACCGGCCTCGCTGCCAGGTCCATCAGCTGGTACTTCTGGGCATCTACCAGGTACCTCTCGATCTGGCCCGGCCTTCCCATCCGGTCTTGTTGGTTGTCACAGCCCTATCAAAAGAAAACCAGTACCAGTTATAGATATCAGATTTTTTTTAAATTGTAATTAAATCCCATATGGCTTCTGAACTTAAGACTGACACCATTACAGTGAACCCTGTTATTTTGTTCTACACTCTAATGACAATACCATTGTTTTGTGCTTACATCTAACTCTCTGAACAAGAAACAGCAATGCAACATGTTTTTCTTTTTTGAGAAGGTAACAGCATAAATTTCACACAATTCACGGTTATACAGTATGAAATTCACAAGAAAGAAACAAATGTAGTAAAATGAAATATCTGTGCAGTGGGATTATTGATCTATTTTATCTTTTTTTGGGGGGGGGGCGGGGGGAGATGGAAAAGTAAAAATTAATTCATTATTGTGTAACAAAAATCAAGGAACAAAAACAACTCTTGCCTTAAAGTCAAGATTGTTTGGCCTCAAAGACATACAGAAAATGATATGCATCAAGTGCTGTTCCTCCATTTACATCGTGAGTGATATGCAGTTCAATCTGGCCCAAAGTTTTTTTGTCTCCTTTGGAGAAGTCTGCTCAGGACCTTTATGAGTGTGAGTTGTGAGATGTCATGTTCACAGTCATTGCCACGGTGGATGGAGTCAGAAAAAGTTGACAGCACAGAGAACTATGTGCGAAAATCATATACACAAAGTTTGCTAACACTGAGACACACTTACTAACAACAAAATGGCCTCTGTAATGCTACACCACTTCATGTACTTCTCTTCTCTACCTTATCATTTCTCTCTTTCTCACACACACCAACAAGCACACATACATACACACACAGAGGCTCTCTTTACATTTTTTCACCTCTATCAAGGCAAATTTGTTAACCATCATCTGTCTTCCCTCAGCTTACCACATCTCTCCCTATCCGATCTTCACCCACTTCAAACTTCCATCAAGAAAAGTTTGCTAACCCTACTTCACACCTGATATCATCGATGACCTGGGCACTGTCAAAAAAAAGGACAGTTTCTAGGGATCTTCCAATCAGGAGAGGGGGAGGGGGAGGATGAGAGAGAGAGGGAGAGGGAGACTCATCCCAACTCGGTTGAAGATGGCAAGAGATACAGATGGGACAGTGAATCGTGAGCATCTGGCATTTAGCGGGGGAAGTGACTTTGACAGCCCAACATCCACTGAAAAATGACTTGCAATCCTATTATTTTGTGCCTAGCTGTGAGATGGTGGTTCTAGGACACCCCAAGGACCAGCCAGACTTGTCCCACAATACAGATAACACTTATCCTCCTCGTTGGGATTAACACCAGGCTAGATCATCCCATGACAGATGCATAGCACACACTAATCTTTATCAAGAAGTGGTTTACAGAAATTATCTGTCTCTTTCAAATCTCAGAATGTTGTTGATGTCTTGTGTTCTTTATAAACTCATGACACATATCTCAAGTTTCTGCCATTTGCTTCAGTATATATATTTTCAGCTCTCCTATGAGCAACTGCAAAGTCCATTACATTCATACGTTATTATCAAGAAATATTGCCTTCATCACAATAATATAATATTACTTTTACATGCAACTTGCACCAGGTTATACCTAGTAAGAATAAAGATTAATAGACAACCTCTCCAATTACTTTAAAAACTTTGAATATCAAAAAAAAGAAGAAGAAGACAAGAGACAATCAAATGTGTGCAGCAATGAGGTTCCTTGAACTGAATAAAGAAGGCAATGTGAAACTATAGGATTTAGAGGGAAAAAAATACAGACCCCGATGTATACTGACAGATTAGGGTAAGAATAAAAGTCATATTTCTCCAACTATATCTGTCACAACAAAAGTAATCTTTTTGATTAATATAAGATGCAACAGTTCTCTGAGGAAATTAGGTCTGATGGGGCCAGCAGATTGGAGTAATCATCTGTGGAATCAGCATCATCTAGAACAGCAATCAAGACTCTAATGTGTCATACGTGACTGAATTCTAACATTGGATTGCAAGGAAACGGAGAAAAAGAGGGAATACGAGTAGACAGAGAAATATTACTGCCTTTTCTTTGGCGATGGATGACACATGAAATGATACACAGCTGTCAAATTGAGATGTTCACAACATATTGTTTGAAATGTCTGTCAAGTCCAGGCGATGCTCAGGCTCAAGAGAGAAGAATCGCATCCTATCTCCGCATTTGATCTCCGTCACCAGTTGCAAACTCCTCTGTTGAAGTGACCCGCCGTCCTTTTCCTGTTTCTGGTTCCTCTCCCTTTACTCTTGCCCTCTGCTCTTCGGCTGAAATCAAACTCTGTTGTTTCCAATATTCCTTTTTGTTCCCTCCTCTTTCTCTCGATCAATAAGCTTCATCACTTTCTTTCAGCTGTCTTTCAACCGCACGGTTATTCCATCCCCTTGGCTGCTTTCCAAATCAATAGCACGCATCTTCGCACTATTCTCAAGTCTTTCTGAAATGCGCTACTGTACCAGAAGCGTGAGTCTGCAACTCTTTTAATACTCAAAGTCAATAAATTCATGTCATTCCTTTTCTTTTTAAAGATTTCATCTTCTTGTGATCCCAATGCAAATTTTTGAAATGTATGAAATATGTTTCAAGCAACAACCAGGAAAAATGACTAAGATTGACTTGTAAAGGAAACATAGAAATCATAATTCTTTTAAAAAAACCGTGAAAACGTGTTATCAACTTTTATATAACATCTGACCTACACCCACAGTATTTACAAACTTTGGAACTGCCACAGAACAGTGACGTCTGTTGTGTGGGTGGGTGAGAAGAATGAGGGAATACTACAGAAATGTATAAACCGTGACATTTGGACATCACAAAATTGACCCATGAAGCTGTCATCAAATCGTTTTTCTCCCATATTCCCCGCAAATTGAGAAGACAACCTCCTCACAGTACAAGTTTATTAGGTCAATAGCTTTTTGGGAATGGCAGTTGAGATTACACGGGTGTCAAACTTTTGTGGCATCATGCCAGCTTTTTTTCTTCATCCCGCTCCCCATCCAAAAAAGCACAAATCAAACAATTTTGAACTCACTGCGATGTTATGACTTGTAGTTTGGCAATGATAACATGGCTCATATCACACTCCATTTTTATTGTTGTTTTTTCCATTGTAGATATTGCAATTGCATAATACAATGTTGTGGCTGCCATATGCCACCTTTCCATCAATGTTGAAGTTATACTCCACTAACCCTCCCAAGCCGAAATTCTTATTACAATTTATATCTTATGCAGTGCAACTGTCTTGAAAGCATAACTGGGTTAAATATCACAGGCTGACAAGGTAAACGTTATCCTGACCATGGCAAGAACATTTACATTAATTATGAAAATATTCTGATTTTTGCAAAGACCCTCACAATCTTACTTTTTAGTGACATGAGTTGGAGAATGTGGTCTAGAACTATTCCAAAGTCCAATACTTGATCCACCAACTTCAACAATACTCTCCATCTTCTTCCTATGGCATCCTTGCATATATTAATAAATTATTTATCATCAATGTGGGCATGCTTTGACTACCCATACTTTTGATTATGGTCTGTAACCATCCATTGAACATACAAGTGCAAAGAATACATATTCTTCAGGGTTTTTCCATGAAAGATGGGCTGGATGCGCATTTTGCATGTCAGTCATCTGTAAGATATCCCCGATATCGCTGGTATTGCTGCAATATGGGCACGTTGCTGCAACCAATGAAAAACTCATGTCGGACATGCAGCCTATCATTTAAAAGATGCGCAGAGAGTTAGAGTTAGAACATGTGGGGCAAGGCAATGAAAGTTTTACAGCCCACTCACTCTACCCCCAGTGGGTTGGACAGAGCAGGTAGCAAACACTGCGAAGCGTGATTGGTTCCTGGCAAGACTTTGCACCAAAAAGTTCCAGCAGGTATCAGAATTTCTTTCCTATTCCAGCGAAAGCTACCCTTGGCCCACGGCCCAAGGTGCCTGAAGGCTGAAGTAAACAACGCCCCCTCTCAATTGGGTGGTCTCAAAGGCCCCCCTCTCTTCTCCATCTGTGCGCAACCAAATCTTCTTACATGCTCAGAATGTGACACATGGCATGAAAGCATAATGAGGTGTTGGCGGGTAATACGGAAAAGGGGGGGGGGGGATCCTGGGCTTTCACTTGCACCTTCCATTCCAAACCATCTTCACCCTCAACATCACTATACCCCTCCTGCTCTCTTGCCCCTTCCCTGACCCCATGACACTCGTGCCCTGGCTGTCCTCTGCGCACTCTACCATCAGCTCATCCCCCAGCCCCAAACAACATTCTGACATGATCGTGCCAATGCTCCATGGATCATGATCCCACGGTTCTCTGGAAGAAAAAGTAGAAGATGAAGAAGAAGAAGGAGGATGAAGAAGAAGGAGGAGAAAAAAAAGAAGGAATGCATCACCATCATCCATCACCATGGAGAAAGGACAATATAACCTTCATGTAAACACACCAGAGGAGAAAGAAGACAAGGGGGTCACCAATCCCTGCCCGCCCCTATTAATGTCGCTAACGAGACGCCACGACATATCGATCGGGTCTCCATCATCGAGGGCAGGCCGAGAGTTCACCAAAGAGTTAAGTCCAGGCAGGCAGGCAGGCAGGCAGGCAACCATGCAGAGTGCACGCCATTCCTTCCAAGTTCCATACCTCTGCCGACCACATTCACAAAACAAACTCTTTAACATGAAAGTTGCAAGATTCTCCAATACACAGAATTTTATCTGCAATCTGTGTCTGTGTCTATTACAAATTCATTGGTAAAGCACTGTACAAATAATACCACTTTTCCAATTAAGATATGGTGTGTATGAAGTAAAACTGCTATCGTTTAAAACATCAACCTTTCACGGACACTACCAATAACAGCAAATTTCTAACACAATCAACTTTTACTTTTTCACTGGAATATCAACCATGCAGACTTAATAAAGTCACACTTTAGGATGTGAATATGCAGATTTTTGTCTGAAATCTGTGTCTGGTCTAGTATTTGTGATCTTTCTAGGAGAAATTCACGGGTGAATTAAATGCTGTGAGATGAAGGGATTTCAGTGGGCGCATTTGGATGCCAGATGGGGATCATGACGGGCTGTGTCGGTACATTATGGGGACAGTCGCAGGAGAGGGCGTGGGTATATGGTAGGGGTGCCACATTCATTTTGGGCTGAAATTCTTGCAAAACATTGGTTTGGGCAGTGGGAGAGCAAGGTTAATTTGTGGACTCTTTATTTCTTTTGCTCTTTATTCTCAAAGGAAGACAAGCAGTGGACCACATGGATGGGGGTAATACCATGACAGATGCGCCATAATGGATGAACCAGTATGTCACTGAGAAGGGTACCCATGCTGGTGGCCTCTTTATCCTAGCATTCATGTATATCCTCAAGTATTTTATTGGCCCTTCTGGCCTCATGATATGGGGTCATAAATTAGATTTCTTATTAAACTGTTTTTATCACATATTTGTCCGAAAACTTTGCTTCTTAAGAGGGGAGAATTTGGACCATAATTTTTTTGATAGGTAGACCTTGATAGCCACAGAGTCAAAAACATGGCAACACCAGAGTCCATATCCACTCTCACAACCACTGAAAAATCTCAAAACATGAATGCACAGAAATACATGTGTAAAAAAATGAGTACGAAAAATAAAAAACACATAGGCAGACAAAGCAAAAAAGAAAAAAAAAAGAAAAAAAAAAGAAGAAGCCAGGTGTATTCTTCCCAATCTTCTTGAGAAACAGGGTAAACAGGGATTTTAAATCACCAAAGCAGACCTTTCTTCAGAAATCTGATGTGAACAGAGAGTGAAGGTTTTCAGCTGAACCCTGCCCAAATCCCAGGATTACTTGATCTCATTTGCACGCTTCACACGACCCTGATTATGATTTAATTGTCAGGAATCACAGACGAATATCTTTGGTAGGAACGACAAGCTTACTGTGCCACCTTAGAAGGGCCAATGACAGCTACTCGTTTTTTTAAGAATGAACCCCTTCTTGAGAAGGTGTTTAGCCTTTTCTAAAGAGGAAAGAAAAGTAGAGGCTTACAGTTATTTGTTGGCTCATCTGTCACAGAGCAATTACTCCACTTATTCCATAATACTCTAAAACCTTCAATGAAGGGTTATGATCGGAGAAGAATTTGTATCAATACAATGGCATGTGACTTGGAGAGAGCCGTTCGCACGTAACACCCCCGGCTAAATCTCACAGATTATGCGGCCATGTCAAATCAATGTTCTCCAGGGCACACGGGTCTTCATCCCCTGCTAACGCTGGGCAAAATTGCTCTAAACCCCAAATCACATCAGCCTTAGAGCCAAATTTGCACCCTAATTGGACGGTTGAGTGATGCGGGGAGCCCCGCCAGTGCTCGGACGGGGAATCTGGACGCATGCATTGCAGACAAACCCCTCATCAACTCGTGGGGCGACAGAAACACTGTGACATGTGCGCTGTGCATTAAGCCCATGTTTGTGTGCAGGGGAATTTCTCTGAGCAAACGTGACAAAATCCATTTAGTAAACTCCGGTTTCTCCAAAGACACCACTTTCTTTTCCCTCATATTATCTCATCTTTCTTCCCATCCCCCTTTCCCAGGTTCCTTGACTCATCTCCTCCTTTAGCTAGTCTGCGGTAACAATTCTTGTTGCCATAAGTCGGTTTCGTACCTGTCGCTAGGGACTGGGTCGAGGGTTAATGTTCCCAGCTATGGCATAGCTCTTCGTTGGCTATTTGTCAGCGGTTTGAACTCCTTTTTCTTGTGCAGGGTGGGGTGGGGGTTATTTCTTGTAGTGCCTTACAACATAGGAGAGAGAAAGGGGTCAATCTTTTCCCTCTCCCCCCTCTTGCACACTTTAATTCCTTCTTTTCACGCGGCAGACGATGTCCCCAAACTGGGTCTTGCTGAGAGCCAGGTATTCCAGGATAACACTGGCACAACACAAGTGGGCACAGCTGATCACTTGACATCAAATTGGGGTTGTCTTTGGTGTGAGGGATTCTTAGGGAGGGGGCATGATGGTGGTGGTGGTGGGGGGACTCTGAGAGAACATATGACGTGCCAACGTTCACTTTAATATCACCCCATGACTATAATTCCAGTCACATATCACGAGGAGACACTTGAAATAGTCCGAGGGATTTCTACTTGACTGATGCATCTCCTCAGCTTCCATACTTAAAACAGAATTATACAGACAGACAGAGACAGACAGATGACTAAATAGGTAGAAAGATACGATTGATACATAGATAGATAAATGGAAAGACAGACATATACAGATTAATACTTGTGAGTACAAAACTTCTACTTGATACTTCAACAACTAGTACGGCACTATGAAAAGTCTGGCCCATTTCTTTTAGTGACTGGAAGTTTTATCAAAAAACAAAGAGGAAATGAGTGAGAGAGCATGTATCGCAAAAAGACATACAGCCCATCCTCCTTACCAGCAAGAAGTATATTTGTTCAGGGAAACGTGTAACCGATACAACTGGAACAAGCCACTGACAAAAATGCAACAGAATCTGACGATATGAAATCCAAGCGCTACCCGACATGAGTCTTCGCTCGGCGGCGTGACGGTGCAGCACAGACATAAACGAAAAGCCGGAGGAAATAAAGAAGGCAATCATAAGCATAAAAAAAAAGAGGGGAAGCACATATCACACGGCATGCGGACTAGAGAGAGCAGGGACCAGGTATAAGGACTATCATCGATGCGGCAGATATAGCTGTCATCAATCCACCACAAACAAAGAAGAAGTAGAGCACGACACTGACAGGTAGCCCAACCTCAAGTCCCACAATATTTGATAAACCCAGAGCCCTGGCAGTGTGGGGGGCATCCGCAGAGGTAGCAGGGGGTCACTCGCTCTCCATGAAATGTAGGGAGTACTCCCTCAAGACCAAGATCCGACTTTAATGTGAAAGCAGGCCCAAATACTGCGTTTGATGGCAAAAGATTATTCCACGTGTTTGGCATAATCCGGCAGTAATTGGCATTCTGCAGCCACTTGATTCTTTTATCAGGAAACTAAAGACATGCCTTCCTGAATAGCTGAGCCTAACACATCACTATATTACTAAAAAAAGAAACTTTTTTATCTAAAGTAGGGATGATTGATAGATAGCTCCATTTTTTCCCCCTTTTAGGAGGGTGTTCCAGGGAACAACAGCAGTTACATTTGTGGGTATGTCTCTGCCTGTTTGGGTAAAAACCCTTACAAGTATGAAAGTCTAACATTAAGAAAAACAGGTTTGTAAGGATCAGTGCCGAGATCGCACTCTCAATGAAGAAGGGTAACTGTCATTTCACCTGGGCCAGAATCCAAAGCTCTGACTAAAATTTGGAATACAAGACAATTTACAATACAAGACAACTTGTATCTGACCCTGAACTTATTGGAATATTCAACTCATATTACTGTACCTAGATATGAAACATTATCTGAGTAGGAAATAAAAACAAAACAAAACAAACAAACTATAGTCAACAAAAGCTATATTAGTTACACAACAAAATCATGCAAATTGTGCAATGACATTTTGCTTGGAAGTGGTTCAAAGGGATAGAGCATGACTAAGAAGCTTACATTCCGATTTCCATGATATAGGACGCAAGAAATGCGTCATTTTGGGGCGTCACTCATCCCAAAAAATATGAAACAGAGAGATTATCTAGGCCAGCTAACAGAAAACAACTTTGGGAAGACACTAAAATAAAAAAAAAAATAAAAAAAACATCCTGCTCTGTTTCCAAGAGTCCGAAATTTCAGGGGTCACGAACGACATCCAAAATATGACACAGAAATCACATTCTCAGCTGCCATAGTCTCTGGTCCCATGGTGCCCGGTTTTTCTGCATCTTCTCACATGAAAGTTTGGCAGACGTTAAAATCTGATAATGCCTGGGCTGACTAAAGCACAATGGTATGAAGTGCGCCACTATAACGAGATAAAAACAAAAGCAAAACTAGAACATGATGTAAACAAAAGCGGATGAAAACACGGAATCATGTGGCTCTGTTCCAGAATGTTCTCCACAGTTCCACCCATTTTTTTTTTTTTTGGGGGGGGGGGGAGGGAGGGTTGTGGATGTGTTATATTGTAAATATCACAACAGTCCACTAACAAAGCTGCTATTGCTGCCAAAAAGTTCTATGGCTATGAGAGGGGGAAATAATATTTGTATGCAAGACAAAATGTATGTAGCCTGGCTTAGGTAAGGTCATAATGGATCATAGCCAGCTACCAATGCATATCACTGAAGACATGGATGAACTTTGACCCCCAACTTTTGATTCCCCTCTATACCAGGTTACGATGGGCATCCACGGAAGCACCAAGCTTCTGATTTGACTTAGCCGAAAGAGGCTTGTTTATCAGATATTCACCTGAAATTGTTTTGTACGTAAAAAGATAATATCATCATTACGTTTAGCAGTGTTCACCTCCTGTGAACTCCATGAAAATTGCCTGGGTTCTACTCTTGGAAACTGTCGCCTCCTATTGCCCGCCCTTCTCAATCATGCCTCAACCCGCTCCAATCAATCCTCTCTCGGCCTCCGCTGATGGCCAGACAGCAGTTCACTGACCCAGTCTGGGGCACCATCTTCATCTTCAGCATCCTTAATCCTCCATGTCACAACCGCGAGACATCTAAGACCACTTTCTTCATGCTCCTGAGCAACAGGTTCTGACAATAAATATGAAGGGGCGGGAGGATTTATCTTGAAACAGATGCCCATGACATGTGACATGAGATAATGGCATTCCACAAGGGTCGCTCGGGCAACCATCCTCTTCTAACCTGCTATTAGACCCTTGTTCGCTGCTTGGGACTTTGGGAGATGCGCAACAATGTTGGTTTGGGGGGAAGGGAAGTTAGGGGAGAAAGTTGATGTCTACAATCTTCCATTGGAATTGTTTTGTTGTCATGACATCATCATGGCGTGCTGTGTGGTGTCATCCATGGATGAGACGAGTATGGTGCAATATTCACCTTTGTGACTTACAGTCTTTTGCGCACTGGCAAAGGACTCATTTGACCAGAGCATGTTAATACTAAAATCACATTTTTCAAGTCACGGTCTGGAGTTGTTTTCAAATCAAATTTTGCTTGATTGCAGGTGCTCGAGTGTAATCTGCTTGGTTTGATTTCTCACTACATGATCAAAAGGGTGGACTCATATTGAAAACTTTCGGTCATTTGCGAAACCGTGCTTCCACGCGAACGCTACAACATGTAAAACGGGTCCAAAATTGATGCACCTTTCCAAAAAATCTGCCATAACATTTAAACTATTAAAGTGGCAAACTTGGGGTGCCCCAATTCTGAAAGTGAACACTTCAATGATTATTTATGTGTATATATCATTATTGTAACATTTGTAGCAGTGACACTCTTTTGATCAGAAAAGCACCTTTTTGAGTAGATTTGTCTATGGCGAACAGTCCGAATTTGGCGAATTTGAGCATATTTTGCCGTCTTGTAATTCTTCAACTCATCTTCAACGGGTTAGCAGAGTTTGTGACAAAACTATTGCATGGGATGTCTTTTGTCAGTTGGCAGTCTATGAGAAGGCTTGTTTCAATGCCTGGATACTGTCACTCTAAACACTTTCAGAAATGCATTTTAGAAAAGTGATTAAAAGTTCCCTTGCAAATGTGAAACCTCTCTGAAACGTCTAGGAAATAGAGCAGGTTGCTATGTACTTGGATGAGCAATAAGAGTTGTGCCTACGTTTCAGACCCAATTGACATATCAGAATGTCGTAGTATAGGAAGAGTGTGGTTGCTCACCGAGAAATAAAATGGGGATGGTTATATGGCAAGAAATATATAAAAAAGAAGACAAATATATAGGGGGATTGCTATATCTCACAGCTTTGGGTCTTTGACTTAAGATTACAAAGTACTTCATTTAGACTAAAAATCACAAAGTACTTCATTTAGACTATGACACATTCTGCATTTCACATCTGCTGAAATCATCTGCCTGTTTGATATTTTTCTTGGAAACCACTGACAACAGATCTGTGATGAGGCCTTATTTTTCATCAGCATTCAATGCACATTCTGGGATTTTCTTCCTCACTTTTAATGTCCTTTGATGAAGTCTTCAGTAATTCAAGCTAGAGTGGCCTATGAAAGGGATAGCCAAATGCTCCTAAAATGTTTTCAAGGTAAGCTGCCATTAGATTTTCGTATTCATCTAGATTCACTCACAAAATGTTTCTCCTACTCTACATTAGATGACTTCCTCCCCCCCCCCCTCCCCCATAAAAAAGAGACTCATAGAAACCCCAGCCTATTCAAAAGGTGTAATACCTTTCAATTAATGGCAGAATGTCTGCACAATTATCTACTCAAACCCTCCATTCCCACTCCCAGCAAAGAATAATGAAGTTAAGAGTGATTGACTTTCCTGTTTACTTGCATTTTTAAAGTTTAAATCTTCCAGTTTCCATCCATCATAATTTTACTAAATGATTTTTATGAACCTGGATCAACTAAGTATTAAGTCTTTTTTTTTTCTTCAAAGCCCTGCCCCTTTCTCTTAATCCATTCACTCTCACAAAAATATTGGTGTTTATCAAAAGATATAAGTGAAGGAAAGAAGTGGAAATTAAAGAAAAAGTGGGAACACATATGGAAAAACAAATGGAACCACAGAAGCCATGGGTTAGACAGGAATGTCTAACAAAAAAGGGAAGTGAAAAGATTGTGATAAGTACACAAACTACTCACTATTTGTGGGCACTGTCATTTTGGCATCTTTTCTTGTCACCATCAACAACAACAACAACAATAGCAGATCTTATTCACTACACATCATTCATTCTCGGTTGGCCTTTGGGTGGTGGGAACCGGAGACCTTTGGAAGGATGTGGCAATCCACTTTTTTAAAGAGGATAAACGTTTCGCTGTCAACAGGAACAAAATGCTACTGAGGTTCTTGAATGTTGCAATCCCCAGATCAATGAGCTGGATTTATAGGAAAAGTGCAAATGAATAAATCCTCTTCTTTTTTCCCCCTTTCTTTTTCTTTTTAAATGGCACTTACCGACGACATAATCTGCCAGAAAATTCTTGAGATTACAGAGATCTGTCATGCGGTCGTTTAAACTCCTTACCGAAGGGGAATAATGTGCTTTTAAGAAAAATCAATGTAAGCCTCAGATGCAGAAAAGAAGTAGGAATTAAAACATTAAGAAACAGGGGAGCTCAACGTAGCTCTTTTGATAAAGTCAATGAAAATAAGGGCATGTCATGAAGCTTTAAGTAAGTTATTTAAGTTTACATAGGACTTCAGAAAACCACAAGGTATTGTTCCTCAAAAAAGGGGAAAAACACAGAAAAAAAAGATGGGATCTTATTGTAAAGTTACATGGCTGAAGGCACTAACAAATGGAGAAGGATACAGCAATTACACAGGATGTAATGAAATAGCGGTGGAAGAGAAACAAATTGATTATGGAAAGCGCCGAATATCAGCATCACTATCAATATTTGACGGCCAAAAAACATGTAATATGAGCACTGTGTCTTTCTGCAAACTTAATTTAAAAGAAATGGATTTTAAGCATTGTCATAAAACAGTGTTCTACCTCCCCCCTACATACCCCACAGGCAAAAAATTTCAATCATCATGGCTATCATAATCGAATAATGGGAAGTAGCGCTCCTCAATTAAAATATACTGAAATCCATCATAGACTGACATGTTTAGCAGAATAACAAGTCTCTGGAGATAGCATGCTATTCGTGGCTAAAAAATGACTACTTCTGAAGAAATGAGGCAAAAAATAAAAGAAACTTTGTCAAAGTCAAAAAGCAAAGTAGGACACAGTGAATATCGATAAAAACTTATGAAATACCCTCCCTCTCCACCCCACCCTCATCTCCCTTAATTTCAACTCCCTACAACTCTCAGAAAGAGAAAGCAGTGAGAAAAAAAAGAAAAAAAACCCCAAACAACAACAACATAGCTGGTGTACAAACAACAAGACTAAGGTTGATGACCGAACGGCCACTGCTACAGGTCTGCATTAGAAGTTTTTAGTTTGGAGCGCCCAAACTTTTTGATTTGACTACTGCCCCCAGAGTTTGCTTGAAGCCTTAAATGAAAAGAGCTCAATGCCTTGGTGTATTATGGAATAAATGAGTTGTAGTGCCTACTGCCTGTTTTTCCCTCCCCCCTTCTAAATTGGTAAGTCCTTTTCTTTACCAGAAGATAAGTCTAGAACCGACACACAACTGAAATTTTCCTAGACAAAATAAAAGTTTGTAGTTCTTTGGTATCATTTCTCACTGATGACCTACAATGATGTAAAGTTGAATAACCGCACCGCGCCAGCAATACAATATTTTATCTCTGGTAATACAGTTTAAGGTATTTTGGAAAACTGATCTATACTACATGTATTTCCACTTTCAAGTTCTATCTCAGGTCTAATGAATATATAATTCATTGAATATTGCAATTTGTCACTTATTGTTTTCCCTCCAATTGTATGAATGAGGAAATTCTATGTAAATTTAGGAATGTTGATACATTCTTACATAATTTCCCATTATTTTGACATTTTCTTTCCCTCCCTCCCCTTCTTTGTCTTCTTCAGATGACAGTCTCTGATGTGTTGGTACTGACTGAAATCATATTTTTATTTACCCACTCCCAATTATTGTATACCCCTGATAGATCTACTTTCCATTTCCTGTTCAGGAAGTATACAACAAAGGGACACCTTCTCATTTTATGCAATATTTAATTTAATTTTACTTCATTTCATTCATTTAGATCATAATCAACTATGAATGAAGGGTCCACAGTTACTTCAAGATAGTTTGGTTGACTACCTTATAATACTGAGAGTATGTAGATAAAATTTGTGGAGCTCACATTGACATGATCTACATAATCGATACATTTTTATTTTTTTATTTTTTGATGGGGGAGGGGTATATGTTTCCCCTCCATATTGCAGTACTGTCATTCTTTAATAAGTGTGTGTTTTATTATAGTATGTGGAATGGGAGCTATAATAAATACACTTATAAAATGCATGCCTACATACTGTATCGTATGCAATACTAACCTGCGATGAATTATTAAGTTTCAGTGAGGCACCAAAAGTCCTGTCACTTTATGAAATAGGCTATAAATTTTCCCATCAAAATCAGTTTATCACAGTAGAGACTAAAGAGAAAAGCCAGGGCTTGGATATCAATCATGTGGCAATTATCATACATGTAAGTATCTTTTCAGAGGAAATCACCACTTGATATGACTTATGACCATTCTCATCCCCACCATCTGTCCAAGTACAGTCGGAACCATTACGGAAACTACAGCTCTGAACATGTCAGATGTGTTTGTTCCAAGCGCAAGTGAATTAACTTTCACTGTATGCTTTAAAGAAAAGAATAATAACTTTGGAAATAAAGTCATCATAAGCCAATAACCACCCCCCCAAAAAAAATATATATATCAATGACAAATTGATGATCATCATCTTGATTGACCAAATTGACCCATTTAATCCAGGACAGCAATCATAGGTTAAAAAAAAGAAGATGAACTTTATGAAACCTTAGACTGATTATTCCAAGGGGAGAAATTTGGCCTCAACCTCCAGGAGGAACCTTTCCTTTTTTACGAGGTTACAGCTTCCCTTGTCACAGACTTTACCCCACAGAAAGATGAGTCGATCACCCCCACATAAATAATCGACGACATCTGGTCTGACAACATCGTCATCTTCATCTGCCTTGTCTGGAGTCGATGGCGAAACAAATGGAGACAAACCAAACCAAACACAAGAGGCTTTTATGCTCATTATTCTGAAGTACGATTCGTCATGTTCTGCAGAAATGCAGGTGCGGATTCATGCGAGAAACATTGTAGCAGCTGTCTTCAGGAGTCATTGCGATTGATGAAAGGAGCACACATTTCTTGATGTTCTCTGTTTAGCAGAGAATATACTGACTATGACAAACAATTTATCTATGAACCAGAAACACAAAGACAGTGGCAGATCCAGGCGCCAGTGCGCCCCCCTTTTATTTTGTTAGAACAAGAGAAATAAAAAGAAAAAGTGGGGTGGGGGCATGCACTCCCCTTTGATTTTGTAAAGGCCCCCCACCCCTTTACAGAATTCCTGGATCTGCCCTTGCAAATCACACACATAAGCAGACATACAGTAAGACAGAAAAAATATCTACAGCACCCAACAGCATAAACATTGTATAGCAGCTTTGAATATGTGTCAAGAAAACAACTCAATGAGCCTCACCTATAGGCACCTTGTTTATGAAATGGAGAAGAGAATGTAACTTGTACGTATTTACTCAGGTACCGAGGAGTCGTCTGGTCCTGGATAGGCATCTTGGCTTTTCTTGATATTTACCATCTGCAAACTTGGATTTTCTTATGTACTCTACATTTTTCTGCCAAATATACTCACTAATGTATATATATATATATATATATATATATATATATATATATATATATATATATACACACATACACACACACACACACACACACACACACACACACACACACACAAACACAAAAATATAGATTATGGACATATGCACATAATCAAGACATACAGGCAAATCCAACAGCAACTTAAGCTAGTATTTCAGATGTTGTAGACAGGAGAGAGGAAAGAACACACGCCAACATTTCCTTCTTTCTTATACCTCACTCCAAGAAGAGAACATGAGATGCCTTTCAAAATGATCTACTGTAATTGATTGTTTTATTGATTAATGGGAGGTGAGGGAGTTTCGGGGGGGGGGGGGGAGGTGGAGGGTTGGAATTGAGGTTTGAGTCCAGACTACATACCCTTGGACTTGCATTCGGTCTGCTGACCCAGGCAGAAGCTGCATTGGGCTGGAACTTGAAGGGGCCGTTGAATGCCTCGTCTATCGCCTCCAAGGTGTAGGCGCAGATGGCGGAACCATGGATGCTGTTGCTATGGGGATGCAAGAGGCGGGGAGGATGAAAAGGGTCAACACTTCCTGTTTGTTCAAAAAGCCATTTTCTAAAACTTCTATTAACACTAACAAAAACAACAAAATCATGAGAGTCTGCACTGCTTGATCACTTCTGATAACTTCACGGTGCAGTGCGTACACGTACGTTCACTCCCAATTTGTGCATTACAAAAAGAAAATACTGAAAACAAAACAACAAAATGACAGAAAGAAATACACGATAAATGCCGAGAATCTATGAATGACAACAGCAAGGTTGCATCCTTCAAGAGAATTTCCACCTAATCTGATGATAAGCATCAACAACAGTTAACAAATTCTGCATCTATCTACCATTTTGCAACATGAGCTTTCATATGACAGATTGAAAAACAAAACAACTTTTCCAATCCTTGCAAATAAAAAAAAAGAAGACAACTGTACAACCTTGAAACATGATCAAAGCGTAGTTTGGAAGCTTAATAAAATGATTGATGCCTGCTTAGTGATGATGAAATCCTATCCTTTTTCTCCTATCCTTGGTTATAAGGACTTTGGGGTTTGAACTTTTTAAGAGGGATCACATCAAAAAAGCCATGAATGTCACCAGCATCATCGCATCATTCGGCATTAGAGACTTCCTTCTACCTTTCAGCAGCAAGTAATCGTACCTTGGTGTTGAGAAGACGGTGAAGATGATCCCTGTCTCATTGTCGTAGTACGTGCTCTCTGGAAGAGAAGAAATTTGAGAAATGCAAGAAGTTGACGTCACGGAACAAACGTTACGTGAAGTCTTCCCACTGAAACATATGATTTGACACTGTAGGGCACAAACATTTCTTTTTTTTTTCTACCCTGGCAACGGGCAAGCACTGCTTGCCAATAGACCTATTGTTGTATTACAACATCATAAACTATGTAAATGCAAAGATAGTAATTGATGTCAATATGATTGCAACTCTGTTAATCCGATGTCAATATGATTGCAACTCTGTTAATCTGACATCAACATGATTGCAACTCTTTTATCTGATGTCAATATGATTGCAACTCTGTTAATCTGACGTCAATATGATTGCAACTCTGTTAAGCTGACGTCAATATGATTGCAACTCTGTTAATCTGACATCAATATGATTGCAATTCTCTTCATCTGATGTCAATATGATTGCAACTCTGTTAATCTGACGTCAATATGATTGCCTCATGTAATTCACTTTCTCTCCAAGTCTCTCTAGCAACATTCAATCTTCCTTTTTTATCAACTGCCTGCATTGTTCATGTCATGTCGTCTCGAGAGTTGAGGTTGGAGTACGCGACAAAGTGGGGAGAGAAAAAAAAAGACGTCGAAAAGAGGATGCACCGACAAGATGGTCAGACAGATTTTGGATCAGCGTAAACAAGGCTTACATCCTACGCTCTTTTGCCACAACGTACAGGCGGGAGCCAGCAGTGTGGCTGCGGCAGTAACGCCGCCACGGTACATGAAATCTCTTGGAAATTGATGATGTCGCATCGTAGAAAAGGGTGCATGATTAGGGATGGCGGTGCTATGAATACACGAGACATCTTGATGACCTTCAAAAGTACCAGTGCTTATATTGCTGCACCTTAACACTTCTTGCATCCACGATGTTGCAATAAATCCTTCAAAGCTCCAAATAAATCAAATATAATCCACCCTCCCCTGCATGTACCCCCTCTAAATATCTGCACATTGCTATAAACCAAATGATCTCTTGCATTTTAAGCATGTTATCATGATGTATTTTCATTTTCATCAATACTTAGTATATCTATGCAAGTACTCATTTATTGACTCCCTATTCTAGCGATTTAACTACTTCTGCTACTACTACTGACACGCTTGCTGTAAGAGAGTTGACTTTACCAATTTCATTGAAGGAGAACGGTATCTGCCCTGGGATGGAGCAGTTGAGGCGGGCCTTGCGGAAGGTGGTCCAGTTCTCCTCTAGCAAGAAGTGTCCTCCGGTGTCACTCTGCAGTGGAAAAGGGGGGGGGGGCAGGAGGAAGGAGAAGAGAAGGAACAGGAAAACATAAGGGATGTCATTACCATCTCTCTTTCAGGATTAAGCCCTCTGCTGACATTTAAATCCTGCCCAGAGCTTACAATGTAAGTCCTCAAAAAAAAGATGTTTTACGCACAATGAATCTTTGCCAGGGTGTACCAATGGATACCTGGCAATGCTGCTGGGGGAAATGGTAATGGCGCAGTGCCCTCCAAAAGAGCAGTACGAAGTGTGGAGAAGCTACCCTGTGTAAATAATAAGACTGCGCATCATAATCACTATTAATTCTAAGTTAGAGAGAGGATAAAGAAGATCACAACTGACTAACACTGGAGAGGAATATTATCAAAAGTAAATGAAAATACAAACTGAATATTCTTTTCCGATTTTCAGCTGAATGATACCTGAACTGTATTTTACTTGTATGTGCAACCCCCTCCCCCATCCCCCCTGCCCCTCCCCAATTTCCTTTGAAGTGATGCACATACATCACTCAATGCATCATGGGTGTCATGTCATGTGAAAGGCGGTACTTCCCATTCACCTGTTTCACACTCCCCTATAACATTTTGCTTCATAAAAAGAGTAAACTTTTTGTTTTTGCCTATAGTACAGCTCACATGCTTCAGCTCTCTTCCTCCCCCCTCTCTTTCTCTTCTTCTGTCTGTCTTTCTCTTAAATTCCTTTCATTTTCACATCTGCGTCTCCAAGATGATCATCTCAAACTCCGATGTGAGGTGAAAACTCACATGAAGGTTGGTGGTAAAACATGGCTTGACATGCCATCAGACAAATGTATGGGTGCAGAAAGCGATAAAGGGAAGAGAGAGAGAAAGGGGGGGGGGGGGGGGGGGGTGGGAGAGATGTGCGATCAGGCATTCAGGGGATTTTAATGCTATTTTCTTGACCTTCTACCCGATGCTGATCCAAGCCAAACACATAGTGGCATTAATTGCAGATGTGAAGGGATGCATCTGGTTGTGCAAGACGGGACTAATGTGCAGGGATTTATCTGCTGTCTGTAGAGAATGGGCCCATGTCTGTTTTGTGTTACTACAGACAGAGGATGATGGGCGACATTCTGCATGTCGGATCTGTGTATACGATGGATGGACGTGAGGCTCCGACAAGCAACAGACGCCATCGAGAGAGATGGAATGAGACGGGACTATGCTGGGAATGGTGAAATGATTGTCACGTTGATGTATTCAAGCTGCCATAAATTTTTCGTTATCAACACTATTTCTCTCCTTCTCTTTTTTTTTTTGTTTAGTCCACAAGAATTTAATTTTCCATCATATTCTACCATGACAGATTACTGATGAAGTCTCGTATACATGCTCAGTCATGCTTTTCTGTACATTTCTACATGAAAAGATTTTGATATTGGTTCATATCCACTATTTTCATGCCTGGTACTCTCCACTCCTTTATACTGCTTGAGATCTATCATTTGTGAGGTTCTCACACATATTAAATGCAAGTACTCACATGAAATGAAACAAACAAAATTACCTAGACCTCTCTCTCTGATTAGATGGAATAACATAGTCCATCATATCAGAACCAATGCAGTTTTCAAAATCAAACTCTAAACATAATCGTCAAATATGAGACATTAAACTTCTTAAATAAGTTTTGTTTTTGTTTTATCAGATATATAGATTCAATTCATAATACACGTCCTGTTGATTCTGTAACCATACTTTTACCTTGCCAGTGGCAATGAAACAAAGCCAGAAAAACAAAGAAGAAAGGATGAAAATGATGAAACCAAAAAAAAGAGAGAAAATTATCAAACAGTGTTTAGTATGTATGCCATTGCAAAGAGTGCAAGACCACCTCCCTGGACTTGTAGAAATCAAACTCGAAACCAATTTCTCGTTTGGTTGCACCTGGCATGATTTGATGGTTGACTAAGATTTGAAATTTCATCGTATACGTGCCGTACTGTAGCACAGACTTGAATTGTGACTCTGCCAGTGCTGCCCAGACTCCAGGCTAGTCAGTTCAACAACCTCAAATCAAATCGAAGCCCAACGCAGCACTTCTTTTTGAGCAATATTAGGTACCAATCTCCACGCATAAAAGAAATTGATCTTGAGGCAATACATCAAGAATACAAATTGTAAAATCCCTCTCCTTTTCTTTCTTCCTCCACCCCCCCCCCCAAATTTCTCATCGGTCAACAGTGTTATCGCCAGAAGACGACCTTGTGTTTGAACAAAAGTTCTTCGATTCCCCTGCAGTGTGATTTAGCGTCTCGTAATCCAATACAAAATTTCATTTCGGGCATGAGCGCCTGTAGGGAAGAAACATGAATGTGGATTGGGATTTTTCCCTTGGATACATTTCAGGGCAAGACGTAATTCTTGTAACTGTAGAATTCAAATTCAGAATAATCACTCATACTCGTGAAATGTTAGACTACATTATGAATTAAAAAGTAGGCTACACTATTAGGTCCTTCCTGACGTTTTTTTTTTTCTCTCTCTCCTTCTTCAAAGATCACCAGGGTAATGCAAAAGCAGTTCTTGCAGAACGGTGTATAATTTCTAGGTGCTTGTAAATTCTATGAGTGATGATAAATCCACACAGAACATTTTGCTCTGAACCAATCCATGTCAACTCTGTAAATATGACAGTAAGAACACGGGAAAATATGATGGATGACAAACACGGAATAGGTTATTTGAGCTATGGGCGCAGTATCAGTCTTCACTCATGTTTGAATACAGCATTGGCAATTTACCCCCCCCCCCCATGCAGTTTTACAATTAAGAACACATTACTTCTTTTACAATCGTATAGAGTTAGAAGAACAGCACATGCATGCAAGATGGAGAAAAATTCAAAAATTCAGAGAAAAAAAAAGTCTATTGAATACTGTAAAACCTCAAACATTCATGGCATGAAACTTTTGAAAATTGCCACTGGCATTCAATGCATTGTACAGACAAAGACTTCTGTGTGCATTTATTACTTCAGTGAATCTTGGCTTCTTGCAAAGTTCGCAAAAGTTTCAGGCATGCGAAAATCTCAGGCTTTACAGGAGTGGAGAGCTGTTTTTCATATGTCATTGATTGTATAACAGGGAATATACGAGATTTTCAGGTCAATGAAACACCTTCTTGCATGCAATGTGATTTAAACAGGGATTTAACAACTCAAGCTTCGAAATTGAAGAAGGACTTAAATTGCACTTGTGAGGTGATCAATACTATGGGAATCTGCTGATGACTGAACACATTTAGGTAATTTTTGGTCTCCTCCTTTCTTTCTCGCTCACTGACTCTTCTTTGTGCGTCTTACATCATACAATCATATCAGTACAATGTCTCTTATCACATACTAGATATGTAGCTTGATATTTGTTGGGATTTTAATGCACAAGCCAGAGGGACGATGACTTGAAAATAAGGTGTCTGACAGCTGTTGGGTGTCCTGCTCAGATGAAGATGAGTTAAGTATGTTGGATTCTCTGTTTTCTTCATAAGACGAGGGCAGACAATGGAAGCCTTCGCAGTGGAAACACTGACATAAAAGAAGAACAATCACTGCTACCAAATCCGCGATAAACCTTTGCATGCGTCGAAGCTGGTCTTTGGGGTAGGGTGTTACCACAGAGCATAACTGTTCATTGGAAAGTAAAACTGCAATTTGCAAATTGTGATCATGTATTTTAGTGAAAACCTAAGGGATGAGATATCAATGCAAGCTCATTTTGAATTGATCCTAAAGGGAATGGTTAGCATGTATAGAATATACCCATGTCTTTACACTCTCAACATCTTATCCCCCTCCCCCATGAAATAATTACTTTATGATGGGGGGGGGGGGGGGAGGGGGGAGAGCACACACCAGCAAGGAGCTAGCCAATTTTAATCCATCTTTCTGGCAGAACATAGTAACTACCATTCCGGGACTCTCAAAGCTTGCCTGTCTATATCTTCTTTTCTATTTTCATTTTGTTCGCTTTTGGTTGCTTAATATCAAGTGTGAAGTACACATGATGAGAGGAGTGGGGGTACCCTGGAGAGATAGATACTTCCTACACCGTATTGCAAATTCCTGCCAGTAGCTCAATTTCTATCCGTATCAGCACATCACATCTGGAAAAGAAATCAAACTAAACTTGACCGAGACTTTTTTTTTTCCTTGCTACTGGCAGTCTGTGTTTCCCCCTCTTACTGTCCCTAGTCTTGTTAGTTTGCCAGTTCCCATCACTTCCATGGCACAAAGTCACCGTAAGTGGTCCTCGGCAATAGGAGGCGATGATGGATTGACAGCTTAACAAGTTCACATCACAAGGATCAATAGCTGACTCTCAGACCGAGACAATTCATATTTTTCACTGCAATGGCTCACCCTGCCATTTGCATAGTCTCAATCCCAGACTTTGTGTCCATTTTCTCTCTCAACCTCCAAACTTTGCACATGTCGGACAAGCGCAGCGTGACAACAGAGCATCTGTTGCAGGAGTGTCCCTTTGTACAACACCATGAGCCAGAGATATTGCAGCACAAAACTGTATGGGAGTGTGACAGACCTGCAGCACACTGCATCATTTGTTTCAGAGATGTTCCCATTCAGAAATGAATGTGAAGAAGAACAACATCCCCCCCCCCACAAAAAAACAACAACAAAAACACCGATACAATGTACATCTATCAGAAGATTACTAACATGCCCAGAAGTGTTTCTCAGGACAATCACCCTATCATAATAGTCATCTAATTGGTTTAATAAAATGCGTCCAATACATAGGCCTATGTCATTCATCCTCTATTCATTAGCAAATGGGAAGTAAAAAGTCTGGATGAAAGGCTATATTCCTATTCCATTACTAACTCCCCCTTCAGGAGCTCATATTCATTTCCAATACCAAAAATATATGGGCTAAATCTGTGGCCTTTACACCCCTATTTCTACTAATTCATGACTTCTGTTGTTCTCTCTCGTGAACAGGATTTCCCTATGCGAAGAGGCTAATGGTAGTGTATTTTTGTATTCAAATTGTCATCATGAGTTATGGAAGACCATCAATCACCAATGCCCAAAACTCGCAGAGAATGGAAATGTGCGAGTGAGTGAAAAAGAACAGCACTTCCGTTCTCAAGGACTCACTGCTTGTAAGTGAAAAGAGCTATTAAAAAAACATAATGAGTTGAGTTATCAAGGATGAATTGGTGGAAATCACTGGGGGAAATTAGTCCAAAGTAGCTTTTAATTTGATACTTTGTTGAATTCTTCTTTTTTCCCACAGGAGCCAAATATTAACAGAGATGGTTACAACTCTTGTAATACTCTTTTTTTGTTGTTCTTCTTCGTTTCATTAAATGTAAAGAGAAGCGGTCAATCAGTGAAACCTCTCAACAGGACATGAAGTGGACAATGATACATTGTAGGAAGGTTATCTCCTGGAATGTGGCAGGCATCATTCATCTCCAAACTACGTCAGTATGGGCCTAGCTTCCCCTTTGTAGCTACGCTCATGCAGAAGCTAATTGTCGATGATAGGGTCTCGCCCCCAAAACTATGACGCGCGTCCGCACAACACCTATTTCCAAGATTGGACTTTTGAAGTGCGAGTCCCACCACTTGGTGATAAAACTACTACAGAAACAGAGGAAATACATGCACAAAATATCTAGCGATAAACCCGATCATGGTGCCACAGGTAGTGTTCAATACGCTCTTCGATCCGAAAGCTGAGGGAGAATAGGATTCATGGAGAGGTCACACTAACTTTCACGATTGTTGATTATTGCATCCATACAATGATAAGCTATGAATGGAATGAGCATAAACCCTGAGAAATGTTGCAGTTTTAATCATTGACTAATCCTCAGATATCTAACTTTTTAGTGCATCTACATGGTACTAAACTACGAGCTGATCACGAAGTTTAAAACTTCAAGCTAAACTAGAAATTTAGAAACGTCGTGTGAATGCAACTATTGAGAACCTATCACTCGGGATTGCTCTTCTACATTCATGAGTAGGATGGTTGATGAATTCTGATGTAGAATTTGAAGCTGGGGAATCTTTGGGCCAACTGCAGCATCGATCAAATCCCCACACAGGAGTTTGGGGTATTTTATCTTTTTCTCATAATTTGTTCAAGTAAATTGTGATTCACTCATTCCAATCAATGATTCAAAAATGTTTTTAAAATACTACAAGAGAAAGAGATCTTACCTTACAAACTCTGGCAACTCTTGAATAGATGATCTGTAAAAGAGAAAGAAAGAAAAAACAAAGAAAAGATGCATTAATACCTTCTATAATAAACAGAACATAAACCAGGTATACACATGTAAACTTTATATTTCCTTCATCCTACATCATTAAACAACACACACACATGGACAGAAATACACAACATTTTAGCCTGCTTGACAAAGCTGATTACAGTCTGCTGAATGAAAAAAAAATTGACATGAACGCAATCGACTTCTGAATGTCTGAGAAAGTGCAAGCCACCGTGCAGCTAATGCCCAATAAGCTGTTCATCTCACCATGGGGTAGATCGATGACATTGTAATGGTTAAAGTCGTCTGGCCACAAATCCAAATCAAATGAAGGCACTTGCGCCGCAATGAATACTCATGATAAGCCCTTGTGGTGGCTGCATATGTAGCCAAGTGGTGATTTTGATTTCTTTGATTTAAAAAAAGAAAAATCATTGTTGGCACATTCTGCCCCAAGTTTGCGTATTCAACTGGTTTGAGCTGGGCTTAACTGTCAATTAACCAATAAAAGGATGTAACTTGATGAGAGTGCTAGGAGGGGCGGTAACGAGAGGAAGGGTGAGGGGTCCAGATCGACACTGTCTTACCAGGCTTGATGCGAGCCAATTATACAGTGTATCTTCCAGAATCACAGGTCAGAGTGACCAAAACATTTCATCCACGATGAACACTATGCAAATGGTTGCATTAGAAATTCCATCAATGTTTCGAGATGTGCAAATGTATGAAAAACAAAACCATTAGCAATTATTTACTGTATATGCCACATATTTCTTTGCATTTTTATTTTCATGAAATTTGCGAGTCTGTTACTATTCCTGAATTTTAAAACGGGTGAAAACATTGATTCTGGGCCCGACACATATGCAATGATCGCGAATTACACCACTCTCAAAATTGTTGGGAAGTCTCGATTCGCAAAAACTTTGACTCGCTAAATATATGGCATAAACATTAATAGTACGATTCACCAACAAACAAAAGAAAAACAAGAGAAAAGAAGAAAACGATAAATTCATATCCCACTTATGTATTGTCATGACAATTGAGCCTCGGATCTCTACGTCCAAGACGTATGAAAACAGTGATAGAAGTGGAAATCCGGCTGCATGACACAGTGACTTTGCTAACCCATAAATAGCCCATTACCAAGCAAAATGTGTTTGCATCATCCCCAAAAAGGAAGAATGAACTTCAGAGTACAACATCAAAGAATCAAAAAGAAGCCACAACAACACCAACTAAGCAAAACATATTGCAAGTTTTTTCTTTTTAGCCAAAGGTAAGTCACGTTGGACATGTTGTACGGTTGACTTCCACTGCTCCTTCATCCTTTGATCCTCCACTAAACATCCGTTTCCTCTCTTCTATCCGTTCTCTCTCTCTCCCTCGCTCTTAGTCCTTCCTTCCTTGCCGTATCGCATTGCAGACGCCTCAGGAACAGATAAGGTGTGCGGGATGGCCCACAGCTTAGAGACGCAATGCCTTTCCCCCTTCCCCACATCCTGCGACTTAACCCCGTACAGGAGGTTCCCAGCAAGTCATGTAAAGTGTGTACCAACTGGAGCCCAAATACTCAATCATTTAGCTGTGTTTCAAGTAAGTTCTAGTATCTAGTTATAGAAAGTGGACAAAATAAACCCTAAGGCAGACAAAAAGTGTAGAAATGGTAGTAGAGGGGGGGGTTGTCAAAGAATGACATAATGGGCAAGAGTTTGTTGGAGAGAAAGGAAAAAACAAAAACAAATTGATAGACCAATCTGTTTGTAGAGACGTTCCCAGTGGCAGGATGTCTTCTATTATTTTCAAAAAATGGGCGAAGGACCAGCGAATTGATGACATGGAGACAAAGTCTTTGATGTTCGTAGTCATCTTTGGTACTGTAAAACAAGGAATGCTCACATGCATTTTAATTATTTTGCGAGAGCGCCAAGATTTGTGAAATTAAAATGCATGCAAAAGTTCTTGTCTACCTTATACAGTGTATGCATGGAATGCCAGTGAGTATTCATGAAAATTTCATGCTGCGAAAAAGGCTGTCGGCTTCAGTTTGGGAAAATTTCATGCCGCAAAAATATCTCGCTTTGAAGCATTTTCCATTGTTCTCTACGCTGTTTCATCTCTCTGTGACATTTTTGAGCATTACTGACATTTACTTACTGAAATAGCTTGCCTGCAATTAAGGCAAATTGTCTCAATTTTCCCTCCCTGCCCCTGAGAGTGATTTGTACAATTCACATACACATGATCGTTTTACGAAGTGATGGATGTCACCTTTGAAACCATGAGACAAACCGGAAAAAAACACATTCTTATTGAAGCACAGAATCACGACATAGACAGATCGCAGCACCGCAATTTGCGCAACAATTATTTGTATTCGATGACAATCGTCGGTTTAAAAAGGGAAAGTTACACGAGAGAATGACAAAGAAGAAAACGTGCTGCCTCCGGCCACTGCTCATAGGTGATATAAGTATGTTAAATTCAATCTACGGAAACACAAAATTCTTTCTTCAAGTCATACTACATCTCTTTTCTTTTTCTTCTTTTTCAAGGAGTCAGTCATCCATCCCTTTAATCACAGGATGATTGTCACAACTGGGTGAATACAGAGTATTATCAGGGGAGTTGATATGGCTTCTCATGCAATGGTGAAATCTCTGTGAGTGGATTGCGGTCCTAGGGGGACCATTCTTCTTACTTTTTTTTTCGTGTTTGAGTGTGAGGTTCCCCTCTCTGTAAGTAACAAAGCAATGGCACTCCAAAGATAATTTGATTTGTACATTCTAGTAACTGCAGAAAACGGCACGCAGTAATCAATAAAACCTGATATAAAAGAATGAGAGCAAAGAAAAATGAAAAGACGTGGGGGGGGGGAGATACATTGATCTCATTTCAGAGCTGTGGTCGCCCTAGAGATTAGGTGTAGTTTCAAGAAATCAAGATTTGTGGCCACTAGTGTTCTCTCGGAAGTTTTCGTACATTGAAAATATTCTCAATTACATAAAAGGGACTGCCAGAATGAACTTTTCCTGAAGCAATTCCAGTTTATAGTGACAGCTTATGCACCTATAATTGAAATTACAGAGATGTCGTCAGGCTTTCCTTGTTGCATTTTGCAGACTGTGATAGTAGAGAAGCTGCATTTCTCTTTTTGTGTGTGTGTGTGCTACTGCTAAAGTTTTTGTGAACGAGAAATATGACAAAGTTGATCAGGAAAACCTTTTCACAAATGATTTTTTCATATCAAAGGAAGCAAATTATCGAGCTAAGATTTGTCAAAATGTCATTTGTATTGCTGCAGGCTTTCGTTGAACTTCCAGTATTAAGGGGTCAAATCATTTTACTCAGTCAGTATTATGAGTCAACAAAATTGTCTTTGTACTGCATCATGGAACGCTTGTTTGACCCCAAGGAGGTGCATGCCCCTATCTTGTGGCCGCATTTTGTCCTTTGTCCTCGAAAATATTCCAAAAACATAATCAGAAAAGTCAGTAAAAATTGACTGAATTGAGCTATCAATCTAGTGACCATCTATGGGGGAGGGGGGGGGGGGGGGGAGGAAGAGGGAGGTTGATGGGGTCTTCTGAGGTCACGGGTCACCATCAGTTTACAAAGGCGGCAGATCTGCACTGAACAGAACCTGTGCAGCCATCATCAATTGAAGTCCTGTCCTCAAAAAGGTTAGGCAGAGACGGGTGCTGGGGTTGTTGGGTGGTTAACAGTCCCTTGCGAGTATTCCTCCCACCACACCAATAACTGCACTCTTCTAAACAGAACCATCTAATTTCTTGGTCGACTTTTCTTCTTTTTTTTCCAGCAAATCTAACCTGCCCATCCATCTGATAAAGGAACAATTCTCTGATAAGGCAGCACTTGCTAGATGAACTTGTTAGATGAACTTGTCAAGAAGAAAGAGGTTAAAAAATCCCTGGTGCATTTTCTGTGGTCAGCAGCTTGGAGAAAGAAACCCTTTGGAGCTTTCCGTGCCCCCTCCCCTCCCCCACCATGCATCCATTGATGAAAGAGGTCTCTGCCCAATCCTTCTCAGTCTTGAAATGTTGTCAAGGAATGTCTGTTTTCCATCACAATTTTTATAAGTTTTCCTCACTAAACACACATATCTCAAGGCATCTAAACACTGGTATTTGACCTGCTAGCTTCTCCAATCCATCTAATCTAAGATTTGGGTTTGCTAACTGCCTCTGCATGTCTGCACTTGAGAGAAAGAGAGAGAGAGAGAGACTAATGGTAGGGGAAAAAAATAGATATCAATATACAGGAAGAAAAACTCTGGCACCTTCTATTGCGGCTGTGTAAAACAAATTCTGGCAAAACCCAAGGGTGTTAACTCTGGTGAGAGAGGGCATTTACCTCTGTTTGTTCAGACTGTATGAGGTACTCCAAATGTGGGATAACAGAGGCCAGAAGCAATATTTGCACACCTTTCTTGACCGGATGCACCACTGACCTTGGGCCGGAGAAATTCTAGCATGGAGCGGCCGGCCGCTGGTAAGCGTGCCTGGTGTATAGCTCCACCCTTTGCAGTCAATGCTGCCTCAGGAAATGTTTGCACATTCAGGAGAAAATTCTGTTCAAACTGAAGTAAACTTTATATAGTGTAGCTGTTTGAGGGAAATTATTTAATGAGAAAACTGAATATGCCCACTCCAATCATAAAAGAAAACAAAAATAATTTCTGAAAATTGATTTTCCAGAGGCTTGGTTTCCTCGTCATATTCATTGCTAAATCATGTTAATCCATTGATCCCATAAAACTTGATTGTGAATGACAGCCATGCAGAAAGATCGACTCCAATCTACAATCAGTATCAATCTCTTGTGAGGCCTGATGGCATGTAAGTTCGTTGGCTTTCTTTTTCTTTCTTCTTTTAATTTGATGTAATATGCAATATCATGATAGATACTGCCCCCAATACTTGGCATACCAACTGTGTTGAGGTGTAGGTGCCTATTGAATATACTTTACAAAAAAAAAATGATTGGTGGACAAAAATGATGCAAGTCCACTCAACTGGACATTGCTTTGTTGTCCAGAGAGTCTGGGCAATTTTCAGTCTTTGAATAAGCAATTCCAAAGAGTTGACAAAATATCTTTAGTTATTTGGCTGATGTGTAGTGACAGGCACTTTACCTCGGCCAAAGGGTGGTCCATAAAACTCATGAGGAAAAAACAGAGAACAGAGAACCAAAATCTGATGGTTTTCATAATGACCAATTCTGGATGTAATAAGACAAGCCTTGGGGAATGCTGTAGTCTTTAGGCCTCCCAGTTAAACTGTTGCAACTTTGCTGGACATCGTCCTGCCACTGGACAAAGTGCAAGCTACAGGTGAATCAAAGAGTTAGTCTTTCATGGACAGACTTTCACTCATATCAGGAGTTGGAACAGCGGACAAGATACATGCGCAATGAGGACAATAGCTCTGATAATCTGCAGAAGTCAAAAGTATTCTCCATCTATTGTTGAAGAATGTATTCATTGTGACATTCTTCTATTCTCTCCTGTTTGCTCAGTACTACCTTTAACTCTGAAATTTCCGGTTGGCATAGAATTCTTGTGCAATGTCAATGGCATCTAAAGATTATGGGCCAGAAGAGATTAAGTTTCTGAATGGAAAGTCCCTCTAAACCAGCTGATGTAGAATAAAGCAATGACAATGGCTATAAGGCTGTATGGAAAAAAAATGTCAATTTTGGAAACTCGCAGGGGGCTAAAAGGGAAATCCCTAGCTATATCTTCATTGTCTCTTTAGATCCTCTGAACATTATTATTCTTTTTTATTTCATGATAGTAAGACAAGTCTAATGTGGGTCTCCTGCCTTCCCTTTTTGCTGACACAAAGATCTTAAGATATGGTCAGCACCCAGAAATTATCCAAGGCCCTCCCGCCAGAATGATTCACGGCTTAAAATTACTTCAGTGACCAGGGGGTCCACAGCTAGATGCCACCAGAATTCATTTTTTGTCACTTCTGTGGATCGCATAGGATGAGATACGCTGACCAGGAGGAGAAGGGAAGGGGGGGTTTAGACTGATGGGAGGGGGTAAATTTGTGATACCCCAATGTTGACCAGATAACCCGATGAGGTCAATCAGCTCAAGCTAACGATTCTCTGGTACTAAGTGCCCGAAGTTTCCTGCCATCCAATCAGCCAATTTATCTGACCTGTCACTTTGGGTGGGTGACTGTGGAGGGGATGGGGACAGAGAGTGTCTGGTCATCATCCACGGCAGAGTCACCCTTTTAACCTTGCACCTCAAGGAGTTGGTCATCTAACTGATTTGATTTGTCCATCATAATGGGCCATCTCCCGACATTGTGGGTGTCCATTTTCATCCAGGGGTGAGGTATTTACCCGGAGTCATAAATTCATCCAGCAGATATTTCAGGGCAATCTTGAATTGCGGAGTTGAATCACAGTCTTACAAATAAAGATGCGTTTGCATTAAATGTAGCTACCATCAACCAGTTTCTAGCAAAGCTTTGCTGATGATGGTTTCATAAAGACTGATGAATACTCGTATAGACATTTAGAATACAGTATAGCCGCATACGAGGCAATTTAGACCAACAACATAAATGAAGTATTTGTCTAATCATCAATTTTTCATGCCACTGGCAAATAACTACATCCACTTTGTATGATTAATATCATAACCATGACAAACATGTGGGTGTAGGGGTTATGACGAACAGAAAGACCAGTTCAGGCCAAGGCCAGAGTGCACTAATCCCACCGGAAGAGATATACTCCATGTGTATGATAGCATGAGAAAGAGAGAATTAGTCTCAGTGCAAGTCTGTCGTATGCCTATAGTAGGTGGTGGAAAAATGATACTCAGCCTGGTAGTCAGGCTACCTATTGATGGATTACGGAATTTTTTAATCAAACAACAGCAAAGTACTGTTTTCAGTCAGCATTGATATTATTCTGTCTTTTAAACTAATTACAAGATGCACTTATTGTCAACTTATATCCAAGAATTGCAAGTTGGCTTGTAGAGCCCTAGCACACTTGCAGTGGCTTCTGATAAACTTTTACGAGTTTCGGTCCTTGACAAAAATCTGTGTGAAATTAGTCCTGAAAGATTGATATTAAAGGCAGTAACTATAAATACCTAGCCCTCATTATATTTGAAGGACCTGCATAAATTAGCAGAAATGCTGCAAACCTACTGAAATTTGTGAACTCCAGAGACCAGCGGCTGGTCAGCTGGTCAGTGGCACAACTTATGATGATGATTCTTCCTCCTTTTTTCTTTCTGATAAAACATAAGATTTGAGTTATTTGTCACCTAAATGAAGGCATAAGCAAAATTTGCCTTATTCTGCATTGTTTTGTATAGTCATCACATGGTCTCTCTCAAATACACACACAGTCTTCCTCTCCATCTGTCCTATCTACCTATCTAAGAACAAGAGAGGGGGAACAATGAAAATCATGGAGATGGGTTATTCTCCACATTTTGTGGACATATTCTTTGGTGAAGGTCCATGTATTTAGTAGCACAAAATATAGACATAAGATTGATGGATATGATTTTGCTTCCTTTGGACAAGTTCAAACTTTAATGGGATGAGGGGAAAGGGGATAGCTCCTCGCAGTCTCTATAACATGGTTTAAAATTTGATGACAGTGCTTGAGGACAAGCCAAAGAGATGCTTGAAACGCTGTAACGGAAATGCATTCAATCCTGCCTCTTACTTACGGCTGCAATACTCTGTATTTACCCTCCTTCCCCGCCCCCCTAATCAAATGATGACTGGATAGGAAAAGTGGAGAACAAGATGACTACAAGCAGGCTGACAATGTGAGCGGACGTCCATGATGGATGATGGGGCATCTCTTCAGGTCAGCAAGCCACCTGGGACTCCCATGTAACATCCTATACCTTTCAAAGTAGGGTGGGATGTTGGGACATACAGGGAGTTCAGATGCAAAAATTTTACCCTAGAACGGTATAGCTATATGATGAATTTATACATCTGAACACTGACAAACAAAACAACGTATAGCGAAACGACGGTCAGAGCATCGTTTCGAACTAGAACTCGATAATGAATCAGCATTCCATCAGGTCTATTGTGCATCTGAACTAATAGCGACCATAGGACGGTATAACTGGGTGACCTTATACCAGTCACTCATAACCATAACAGCATGCACATTGAGAAACTGTACATCTATACGATGTTTTCCAGAACGGTCAAGATTAGCGTCTGAACGGTCTGTCGGCTATACGATGATTCTTTATTCGTCGTTTCTTTATTGAGTTCTGCTATAAACTGGCTTGCATCTGAACGGGGGACTGTGGGTTATCTACAAACTCACTGCATGATAATGCAGGACATGCAGTGGCTAGAATGTCACAACTGATGGTAGATATACATATGAAAAGTTTGACTACACAACGATTGAACTCCATTCTTGTGAACTTGAGATATTTGCGATTAAAGCAGCTAAAAAACATGGAAAATAATTTTTAAAATGGGATATTTTCAAATATAATTTCGAGAATATTCCTTGCTATGCAACAAATGAGGCAGGACTGGAAAGGTTAGACCCTATAATTTGCTATATCTGATGATGGACTCACTTTAAGATGTTTAGAAATAGCACTTAACCCATTTTGCAATAAAACATTGATATAGGCTGATACATCACATCTAAATCACACTTAGCACTAGGTTGTTCTTTAAAATCTATACTGGCAAATCAACACAGATTATATGTTACAGCTCATATAATTGAAAATGAAAGAGGAATATGCATAAATGCATATGTGAGAGAGAAAGAGGCAGAAAGGGAGAGAAAGAAAGAAAGCTAGAGAGAGGGAGGGAGAGAACCATCTGACTCACTCACTGAAACAGATATATCAGAAGTTTGTAAAGTACCGTATTCACATGAGGACGCATTGCTAACGGACCAATTGTAAGAGTGCAGGAGAGTTCAAGCAGTAAGACTTAATGAAGTTGTATACCCAAAATAAACTGCATCTCATCACTGTCTGTCCATTAATCTCTTCCCCAAAGCATAAGACCAAAAACATACCAGTATTGCTGGTATACTTTTCTATTTCCATTTCATTCATGCTTTTTTAATCATCAAATTCCAACAATTTGCCCCAAAATGGAGAGGAAGGCAAAAGCGGCGCAAGCGTGCCGGCCATTTTTTTCGAGTCCGTAATTAGCCAAAATGCTTCGCCGCCGCCGCTGTAGCTTCCACCGTTGTGGCCAGCTACTGCAGTGACCACTAACAAGCCAGTAATTACTGGACGACTGATTACAGCTTTTGTACGGGTAAATAGATGCCCTCTTTGAACGGCATACCGCTCCTCAATAATGGAATTCGGGTCAATTGCACCTGCGAGGAATCGTAATTGAATTTGGATGGGGTTGGAAAGTGCATTCTATTAACTACTGACCATTCAGAAGTAATGGGATAAAATATATGCATTTTACTGAAAGGAGATGTCACTAAATATATCGAATAACAGTATCATGACACGATCTGCGAGGCTGCCGAGTTTCTACACTGGCCACTGTGAACACAACTTTCTTCCATACAATTCCTGATAATATGTTTCACATACATCAAAGGAAGGTGCATCTTAAATAATCGGTGGTATTGAGGATGACATCACATGTTTATGAGTGATTAGAAATGCAATCTTTATAAAAGCTCTGAATCATGATTTCTTTGATATCAATAACGAGTGATCAATATTTTCTGACTGATGAAATTGTTTAGTCTTTCACAGTAGATGTATCTAGTGCAGAAAAAAGACCAGAGCTATGCTGCATTTTGCTGGTAGGGCAGCAAAAACAAAGAGGAAAAAATGGAGAAGGAAAAATCGTTGTGCACTCTTAAATAATGGATCCTGGGTTGCGTAGAAAAGAGATTTATTTACAGTAGGTGTATTTACACGAAGGCCTATATAATTCGCCATGGAGACGGCATTTCCTTTGCAGAGGGATGGCAATGTTATCAGTGAATAGAAAAACATGTACACAGCAGGGGAGAGGCAAAAGCCACTACATCATCACCCTTGTCAATGGCAGACAGGAACTCAGATGCTTAGAACAGAGAGTAACCGGTTGATGGATGACTATTAAAGAAAAGCGGATGGGTGTAGAAAGAGAGAGAGATGGGGGGGGGGGGGGGGGGGAGAAGGAGAGAGAAATAGAAAGAGAATGAAATGGGAATGAAAAGAATAAACAACAACAAATGATGGGATAAAAGATATGGATGAAAAAGAAATAGAAGGGACAGATACATAGAGTAATGGCACTAGGAATGTGTAAAGGAATGAAGGAAAACAATCCCCCTCCTCATACTATTTCAGTGAAAGGCGTAGCCATTCAGCAGTGGTCAAGTTAGAAGGCCCATTCACACACAAAAATTACCAGTTTTGCATCAATTTCCATAAATTATTTCTAGATGTATGTAAAAGGGCCTAGAAAAGAATGGGGATAGAGAAGAGACAAGGAAAGAAAGAGAGAAAGATATATAGATGAGAGAGAGAAGAAGAGGAAATAGGGGAGACAGATGTAGAGGGATAGACTGGAATGACAGGATTGAGGAATAGACAGTTACCAATGTGCTGAAATGGAGAAGAAACAAGAGGAGGCAAGATATGAACAGACACACAGGACACACGTGGACAGGGAATGGAAGAACATTAAAGGGACATTCCAGACGATTTTCATAATTTCACATCACGTAGTACATAAATAGACAACTCCATGTATAGAGTTATGGAATTTATTGCTGTTCTCGAGCAGAGAAACAATATTTTGAAAAACCTTACACAAATTACACTGAACAAGGATGATGACATAGGAGGTTCACATATTTCAGAAATGTAGTGCTCAGTGTAATTCCATTACAATACCGCTTGCTTGCGAGTTCACAAGTGTATAAACTATGCATGCCTTCTCTTTTGTTCTGCTTCCTTGAGTCCCCAACTCCTGCATTCTTATGGTGACTCTGCCATGTCATCATCCTTGTTCATTGCAATTTGTTCTAAATTTGGAAAATATTCATAATCTTCGTCCCAATTATCACAAATTCTGAAACTCTGTCCTCAGTATAACTAATTTATAGTTGTTCAAATGAAAAAATCTGAAAATTATCTGGAGGTCTCCTTTAAATCAATTGGATTAACAATGCCAGCAGACATTGAAGCCTGAATGCAGAGACTGTAATGCATGGTCTCAGAGATGAAGCCATGTAAAGTGCATTGTAAGAACCAGTAAAAAGAAACATTGCAGAGATATCAGACTGCTACAAAGATTGCAACGTGGAAGGGCGACAACCCTGGCAAGCTGTCAGGAGAGCCCTGCCCGTCCCGATCCACCCCACCGTCTTTCCTTGTTGCCGTGGCGATGCAAAACATTGGCTGGCCCCCTCGTGCCAGCCCGCAGGATACGCACGCCCGCGTCTGGGCAAACAGCTTTCGCCGATTTTGATACAGAAATCTCGGTAATCTGCCACAGGCTTTACCCTGTGGAGAACCACAGGGACATGGAGGTATTAAGTGATGAAGCAATGAGCTGGTACATCGTCGTTGTCATCATCTACAACAACGACAACGGGGACGACCGACGGACGCAGCTAGATCAGATCAAGAGTGCCCTGTCCTCTGTGCTGCTGCTGTTGTATTTGTGTGTTCCTGTCATGAAAATAATAATGTACCTTGGCAGCTACATGTAGATGTGAGCGGGGAGCAATGACCGATGAGAGATTTTGTAAGACGTGAGTCGACAGGACGGCGAGTTTAATGTCGACAGAATTCTGTGTTTCTGCTGTGTTGTCAGTCATCGCATCACTCATCGCCAGTACGCGACGATGCCAAGCGATAAACTGATGATTCACGACTGCCTAATGCTCATTACTCTTCCAAAGTTTTGGACCCATACACTGCTTGCTAGTCCAAAGTATTCTTCCAAAAGTTAAAACATTTGAATATGAAGTTGAAACTCTCAGGAATAACTGGCATTGTTTCATGTAACTTGAATATCAGTCACATAAGAAACCTTGATTATCACAAAAACATTAATGTATTATATCTTCAATATAAAAAATCTAATGCACTCAAAAACTTGTTTGTTGACAACAGGTCTTGCAAAAAAAAAAATCTTCCTTTTCATGCTCACAGCACCATTCACTCATCTCTTAACAATACTATCTAATTCTGGCATGAAGCCACACTATGATCATCAATTAATCTATGAATGCATTATTGTTTCCATTCGGTATAAAACATCAACATCACATCCCTACATGAGGCTACAATGAACTTGCGATCAATATACAGTGAATCGCATCTCATACTACGGCAACAGGCTAAAACCAGTTGCACAAACACATCAGTCAATTTAGAATGGCTGTATTTCAAGCCACTATCTCATTGAATTACCCCCAAAAAGTAAGCTAAATTGAGCAAGAATGAAAAGAACACCTATAAATCAAGAGGATCACATGAAATACTTAATGTGAATAGAGAAAGAGACGTTGTTAATGCAAGCCACCACGTACATTTCCCTCCACAAAATGCTACCTAGGAAACGGCTACCATTACAGCTTTGATGTAAGTACAGTAAGAGAAAGGTAGAGGAAAACGATGGGGGGGGGGGGGAAGGAGATTTATGCTTTCAATGTAACTTATGTTCCACCATTACAGTAATCCCATAAAAGGTATCAAATGTCTGTTGGTAACTTGATGACAATCTTCTGAGCGTCATCCTCTAATGTACACATATCTTATTGTGCTTTCTGTGATGGCGGCTCATCAGTTGCCATGGCAACTAAAAGGCAATCTACACAACTCAGCCCATCAGCTTCTTGAAAGACCCTCCACAAATAACGCAGATGCTGGCCTTACGGGGAAAAAAAAGGATGAAGGGTGAAGATTTTAGAAATGCAACTAGAAGATGAGGTACAAATCTGCACATATTTTATGAGAAGCTTTCACCTTCTCAGCATAATACTTGGTAACCCCTGCAAAAAGAAGAAGAAGAAGAAATAGATAGATAGATAGATAGATAGAGGAAGAGACTGAGGGAGAATATGAAGCAAACTTGAAGACAGTGATTGAGAGTGAGAGTAAAAGAGATTGAAAGAAAGAAAGTTTGGGTTGCATAACTACTAGAGCTTGTTCTTGAGACCAACTTTACACCACTGTTATTGCTCTTTATCTTATCTCATAGATCTGATAGATTTGTGACCAGTAAGCATCATTTTTATCATCAAAAACTTTAATGACATTTTTCTCTTTTGAAATTCTTGATATTTCACATTCTATGACAAACAGGCTATAAAAGTCCAGTCACATCAAATAAAATATGAGTTTATTTTAAAAGTCAAATCACTGAATCTGATCCCAATTATGAAAGCATAAAGAAACATATCTACAATATACAAGGCATCGTTCCCTGTACTTATTAAAAGGGCAAATGTCTACTTAAATATCCTGGAATAATGAGTCATTTTTGTTGTTTTCTTCCAGTGAAGGAAGGAGGAATCTCATGCACTTCTTCTTGAAGCTGCGGTGTAATATTTCAAACAGTCCAAGCAGCTGGCCAAAGCCACTGGTCTTTAACTGACCACCTGAAATCTTTACTACCTCATGGCAGGTGTGATGAAACTATTGTGAATGAGTGGACATTAGCTTTGGTCAACTTGGTCTTAATTTGCTTGAAAGGATCCCTGGATTTCATTACAGTGACCATACCATGATAATAATTGTAATGATTGATGTTGGCATGGTATCGAACATAAAATCATCAAACAAACAAATAGCAAAGTGGCTTTACATCAAAAGACTGTTCTAATCACCCCTAACTAGAGCTTTCTGAAATGGAACTCATGAAAAACTGTCCATTCAATACACCTTTCAACTGATTCCACTTGACAGTGGTAGGTTTAATGTACAACTACAATGTATATCAACTACTAATTTGTCATAACTTCTTAATTGTTAAAAAAAAAATCTGCCACCAAATGAATGAATGGAAAATATGAGGAATTTCAGTCATGATTACTTTCCTTCGGTTTAACTGCAAGTGGAACACTGATCTTTTCTGTGGAGCAGAAAACTCTTGTTCTTTGAAAAAAAAAAAGCTAATGTCAATGTTTACGAGCTCTCTGGGCATTCGAGCAAGAACAAGAATCAGTCTTTCCTATTCTGGAAAATGTTCCATTTCTCGGTGAACCATATATGGTGATCAATGGCTTCCATGAAAGATGACCCCCACCCTCTTCAATTCAGGGTGTCGAGATTAAAATGTCAGCCCCATGAATTAAGTAAGACAGGCTTACGGGAATGCGCATGTTTGGGGTTTTTTTTCCCCTTCCCACCACAGGCATCCAAGAGATGTAGTTTGACATCCCTTCAAGTTATCACACACAAACACACAAATGGAACATCTCTGGAATGGTAATAAATTTCGACTCAGTTTTTCGGGTCTGCTGCGCATCACTTCCCCTTGTCGCAAGAAGTTATTGCTTCAACACGTCACGTGTTGATAATAAAACAGCTAATGTATACATTCTCTGAGGTTTTACATGGAGGGATGGGGAATCTGGAAAATGTGCTTCCCTACACTCTGACTACTCTCATAAAAAGGATTGTTTCATACTTTGTGTGAACACTGCAAAGTGATCAGAGTCTCAGTGAAAATAACATTTTCGAGAGAACCTTCCCAATTCAAAGTGCAAGTTTTGCAACGTTTGAAACCAAAGATATTGGTTAAAGTGCAACTTCAATGCCAAGTGCTATGACATTCTGTGAAGATTTGATCTGCTCGCACAAAGTTAGTCTGTCTTGGGAACATGTCATGAGCTGGTGGGCCAGCCTGGAATAAAAAGTACAATTTGACATGAACCAATTCTTCCAGAGTAAGGTAACTTTAAAATCTTTCCTTTATGCAGCTACATCCAGTAAACTCCCAGAGATATAAAGGCCGTGGCTCTCAAATCACATGCCATGAGCTTGAGCCAGTGAGAGTGAAGTGTCGTGCCATAAATCTACTCTAAAAAATCTGCTCCCTGAAACAAGCCTCTGGGATTTTTACATCTCTCACGAGACATCAATGGCTTTTCTGAGATTGCTGATTTGGCTGGAGACATCAATCCCTTCACGCATCTCGCAATAAAAGCTCTGTTTATTACTCCAACCAATTTTGATCAGGGATGAACTTGACACTTTGACAGGAAACGTGCTGAATGCATCCCTGATGCTCACCAGAGCTGCAGCTATCTGCAGAAGGTGCATTAAACCGTTGAGGACGGGCCAATTTTGCTACAACACCCGTTTCCCATACACCCTTGCCTGAGTATACTCGGTGCTCGTCCTAAACGGGTTAAAGACGTCTTTTTTATGTCTGCAGGAATATGTCAGTAAGTGTGCCCTACCGGTATCAATCACTTGTACATATGCATGACTTCAAACATACTTTTGTTACGACAGAATATGGGATATGTTGAGATACCGTTACAGATTTGGATATCAAAGTACTTTACAAACAATCTGCAGTAGATCTGAATGTTGTAACCAATGTACACCCTACCAGTATCAATCACTTGTAGACGCATGACTTCAAACAAGCTTTGTTTTGACAGAATATGGAGTTGCTGAGATAACTTCACAGATTTGGATATTAAAGTATTTTAGAAACCGTCTGCAGTAGATCTGAACGTTGTAACGACTGTATACTACATCTTCAAAAGCAACCTACTCCTACCAATATTTTGAGATGATGAACAAGAAAAAAAATAGAATTACCGTAAAAGTGGATATTTTCAAGGTGTGGAAATTTTTGTGCATTTCCCATGACCAGAAACTAGTGTTAAGATAAAGGCACACAAATATTTTTGCATGTGATATGTCACACTTTCTAATGTTTTAATTACATGGAATCAAAAACATGCGAAATTCGTTACACCCGGCAGAGGGTGAAAAATTACTTGTGCAAAAATAATCACTTTTATAGCACTACTTACTGTCGTGCAGAAGAAGGTTGGAAAAAAATTAAAATCTCTCATGCAGGTGCCTAAGTCTCGCCCTGGAAGAATGTTTTCTTAATACAGGAATGAATGATTCACAATGTCTCCACACGGGCAGGGGTCATATCTCAAGTTCAGTGCCGGCTTTATGAAAATATTACCAGAAAACTACCCAACATGGAGTGTGTGTGAGGGGGGGGGGGGGAAGGAGGGGAGAAATATGATGGCAATATCACTGCACTTTCTTTCAGCCAATGCAGGAAGAAAAGTCTCCCTCCTTTTTTCTCCAGTGCTCTTGATCTCTGGAACTCTCCCTGTCAATCAGCCAAAAAATGTGTTCGACATAGAATGGGCCAGGCTCTTTTTTCTTTTCTTCCTTCCCTTTCTTTTTTGTCGTCATTCAAGTGACAATTGTGTGCACACTAAGTAATATGAATTGTATATTGACTCTCTCGGATGAAAACACTGAAAAGGCAAACAATAAAAGGGAAAAAAAGGAGATTGAGGGAAACTAGCTGAATTCTTTGAAAGGAAGAAGAAGAAGAGGAAAATATAATTGGCAATCACTCTATGAAAACAAGTCTCTGTCCCATGAGAATATGGAGCTAGGAAAAAAGAGATGAACTCTTGACACCTAGAAATGATTTGTAAAAATCATAAAAATGAGCATACCTCAATAATTTTGAATAAATTCTCCCCCTACAAAGCAATAGTTTGTGGGGTTTTTTTTCAAGGCAAAGATCTCCAAACATTGGTTTTTCAAAAACGTTTTTGAAGGAAAGTGCTAAAAGGGGGGAGGAGAAACAGTGAAAAAAAGTAAGCTGAGGACATGCACACACAACCAACACATTTATATCAAGCCATACGCTCTTCAAATACAGATTTACCACAAGCTAAAATGCCAAATATCATCCATTCAACAACAAGCCAATCTAAGGGAATTCTGGTCACTAGAATAATGGCCAGTCGGCTCGGCAATCCGAGGAATTTTGCAGCCGCTTTACAACAAAACAGCGCAGATGTGTCTGTATGTGGCACAATGGCCACAACTCATGTATACACTGAACAGTTTTTTACTTCGTGTGAAACACAGACACTGGTTGGTGTCACAGGCTTTTGCCGATCAGTGATCATCGCCTTTACAATACAAGGAGAGAAATCAGTGTGTTACAAATTTTGCTCTATTTCTAGCAGTTCATAGTCTTACATATAAAACAGCTCTTTTGGATGATAAGAACAATGATCTTCCCAAGTATATCGACATTAAAAAGATGAGAAACAGCTGGCCTCAAAGCAGTACTCCAGTCCTCTCAGATGTCTGACTGAATTTAGATGCAAACACATACGAGTCGTTCTGGGGTATTTAAGATTACAAGAGCTGCCATCATTTCTTTCTTGGGCTAGGAGGAGGGAAGTTTGAGAGCTAGGAAAAATTTGACAATTATAGGTAATACGATCAAGCAAATTACTCATGAACAATGCACTCACTTGGGTACGATGCACATGGATTGTTGGGGGTGGGGGAGATCTGCAGGTATTAGGATCCTTCTAAGGACTCCAGAGGAGTTGAAAGCAGCTGATTGATGTAGCGACCTTGGTCTCTCGACCTCTAACCCTTGCTTGCCTCGGTCATCCTACGATTCCTAGATCTACTCGTTTTCATTTGGAAGGCAATCGTTCTTTGATATAATATCCTCCATTGTTGTATAAACTCATTAAAATAGTACGTCCAACACAGCCCTTTCATCCACGGTAGTGAAGTTACACTATCAACTCAGGATATTCCTGCTCTTCATGGCTGTATGTAGGTCTCAAAATGTTTATCTCTCATAACTTAATTATTGTCTGCTTACATCATTTTAATGCTCTTTTCAAGAATACAAAAAGAACCTTTATCTAGGTTCTGCACAAGGCATGGAGAAGAATATTTGCCTTAACATATCCAGGTATCAGGTCAAGGGAATGTGCACTTTTTTATGGAATGGCATGGCATGAGTTATCAAATTTTCATCAAAACTCTCACAAAGCATTTCCCCAATCTTTCTGTTTTTCCTGAATCCACATATACATGAGTTTGGCGAAACATCTTCAGTGTTTCTAAATGATGATTTCATTGTAGACTTGATAGTATTATCAAAAAGTCAAGACTACATCATTACAGTTGTACAAAATGTAGACAAAGTTGAACAACCTAAAGACAAACATCAATTGCTTTCCTCCCAATGACCTCATAGCTGTCCGGAGTTTGCTTTTTTTAAACTCCTGACAAATTACTTGTATTCTAAATCAAGAAACAAATTGATTGAGACATTCAAAAGGAGTCATGCAATGAGATTCCAGCAGAGCATCACTCTATCTTTTGCCTCTAATTCAACTTCTGATATTACCCTACTGCGGAGGGGCCTGAAATTGATGAGTCTGTCCAAATTCCCTAAATTTGATGACGCTAAGATTACCTACTTTACTGGGTAATGAAGTAAAGCCTGAAACCCAATCGCTGGTGATATTTCTCCAAACTCGGCGTCCCCTCGGCGCCCTGAAAATTAAACTGATTATCCATTCCCTCTTTCAAGCTGTAACTGTAGTTTAGATCATTTCCTCTTTATAAAAAAATGTTGCTATTCATCATTTTGAAGAAACATTACACGTGTAACACAATTACACAAAAAAATGGTGTAATTCGTAAGTCCCTATTTTGCATCTTGTTCACTCAGAATGAATTACTTTATGTAGCCATAACTGCTACTTCCTTTGTTGTTGGATACACTTTGTGTGACAAATATGCCTAAGTGAGGAAGAATAAGAAATAAATTGTCCATGCTTCAAAGTGTAATAGAGGAATACGAGTGATAAAAAAAAAGAAATAAGTTTGATATTTATTGCGGGCAGTGAGTTAATTCAATTTCTTTCGCTGCAGGAGACGAGATTCACGTCAACATAGCGCAGTGACGTATCGCTGGAAAGTACCGACATTGAATGCGTCCGCTCAGCGCAGGGAGAGTCTCCAGATATATCTCCCTCTCCCATAACATTTCATTTGACGCATTCCTCCCTGCCGTATAATTTCATCAAAGTAATGATTCCCCTTTACTGGCAGAAAGAACAAAAAGGAGCTTGCACTCTCGCTTTCGTCCACATTTTTTCACGACATCCTTCCCAAGGATTACCCCATGATGTTTGGTTCTGCTGATCCCTGGAAAAAAACCTTAGCTAAGTTCTTCATCCAGAAAGGCAATGTAGTGAGAATGAAATATCTAAACCCTTGGCTGCCATCCACAGCCCTTTTTCTATCTCTATCCCTCTCTCTCTCTCGCTCCTTAGCTTTTAAATCATCACAGCAGTGGGAAGTGCTATTATGACATCCATCCTGATCACCTACTGATGCGGGTCCGGCATTAATTATTTTTGCCACCTTGGACCGACCAACAGTAGCACATCCACCTTTCAAGTTGTGTGACTCACGGTTGAACGTGAAAACCCAAACCTTTGTGTGTGTGTGTGTGTGTGCTTTTTGTTTTTTTACTCTTAGGTTTATACTTCGTTCTTGACTTTTTACAATATGAATATCCATTGACTTTCATCAACGTTTCCTTCACTTTTGTCACTTTCATCTCTTCCGAAGATAGCGAGTTATAATCATTTTACAGGAAGTGATTCATCATCATGTAAAACCTCTGGAAAAATGAAGAATTATTAACTAAAGAGGGATTTTTAAAAAAGATTCATTAAAAGACAGCAATCCTTCTGTCTTAAAGAGATGAAAATTAGTGCCGAGTCACTCGGTAAGGAAGCTAGCGGTATGAGGATAGCCAGTTTTAGTTTCTGAAGGGAATTGAGTTTCAGTTCTGGGAGCTCTGAACACTTGGGAGAGGCATCTTCCTCTTGATGGCCACCAAAGTTTCCCCCGAGTCCAACCGGGCATTGCACCCCCTGGAGGGGGTGTAGGGGTGGGGAGGGGGTGTGGGGGTAGGGAGGGGGTGTGGGAGTGAGGGGGTTGTGGTTTTTGGAGGGCAAGTCCCTCTGGGTTCCACACCTACTGTGTCATGGGGGGGGGGGGGTACTTTAAGGATTCCTTGAGAGGGTGAGGAGCATCTCCTTGGGATCTTCGTCTGGCCGAAATCAGTTCTTCTCGTTTTCTTGTCGTGCTCGGCCCTGTGAATTTAGACCACATCCCTTTGCGTAAAGGAGAAAGCATAATTGTCTCAATGCTGCTGCAAAGATAAAGGCAACCCATTCGCTGGAAGCACTGATAGTATCAGCAAACTGGCACCACTCGCATCACAAGTGCAAGATATATATTTGGGAGATTGGTCACATCCATATCAGAAATAGACTTCTGGTATTTCCTCTGCGGTCTTAACATGTGCGTGCTGGTTGATACGTGCCTTTCGGGGTTCTTGTAATTGCTGCCAGACTAATAAGAGTCTCCCTGTCATGTGCCTTCATAGAAGAAAGACAACATCCATTCTTGTTCTCTTTCAACTAGCATACCGGCTGACAGTGAGATACGAGGCTGCGCGTCAATGTCAATGCATTATTGCGGGTGACGACAGACCTTGCGGCACATTTTAGATAATTGGGGTTATACCCTTTGGAGCTCTTCCTGATTGTCATACACATGTACTACAAATGTAGTACATGTACAACACATATGAGCTTGCTGTCTGCTACACGTAGCTCAATTCTGACATGGCAACACACCTACAACAGTATGTGTATCATACAACAAATAACACCAGCATGTTTTTCACATTGTATAACTATATTGTATGTACCATATACACTCACGAGAATATTTCACAAATGGGGATTTGTCAGGCAATTCCGTCCGTGGTTATTTATTTATCTATTTTTTTTTCCACTAGAACATGGGAACAAACAGAGATAGGAGTTTCGTACCTCTTCAGGAGGCAAAGTTGCTGATTTCCCATCTTTGAGATGACATAACATTTGTCTTTCTGGAGGCATTAGTTTGGTGTGCTATTGAAAACAAGAATTTCAGTCAACTCATGACATTGACGAAAATAAACCCTGTACGTCATTGCAAGGCAGTCACACTATCTCTTCAATCTCCTCAAGGCAAAGTGGGGGTAAAGGAGAAAAGAACAAACCTTAAAAACAAAAAGCAAATTTGATTCTACACTCATGCAACCTAGAATTGAAGGTTTAACTAGTCATGATCATATAAGTATTAATTGATCATAGCCTCCTCCCTTCATCCCCCCCAAAAAGACACACACACAAACTAAATCATAGGCATTCTTTTAAAAGCGTTCCAACAGTTTTAAAGTTCCATAAACAATATTCTGAGTCTATGACAGCTATAATTGTTGCATACGATTAAGAGATACTAATTTGACACATCAATTAATCCCACTAAATTTTGATGATATCAAGTTGTCTCTCCTTTTCACAGCATATGCCAACATAGTTTTTACACATCCTGTTTGATAGATGATCGTAACTTTTATTACTGTGTGCATGCATGTAGCATTCGGTGAGAGTATTAATTATTCACGATACTATCACTTGGTGCTATATTTGTGCTGTTTCAACAAAACTCACAGGGAGGTCCAGTTTCGGGTGACTGGGATATGAACAAATGAATGAATACATGAGTGTAAACATAAACCTGTCTTATTATGTCACACAGAATAAGAGTTACTCTATATGCCATATATTTCGAAGGGTTTCTATTTTCGTGAATTCCGCGAGTCAGTGCTATTTGCAAATTCAACAATGCGCAAAATGTCCACTCGGATCCTGAGAGGAATACAATATGCATGCGAAAAATTTTGCCATTCATTGCTGTATTCCACAACAGCCAATTCAACCATGTGGTAAAATTGTCTGGAGTTCAATTTGCTAAAAATTAGACTCGCTAAATATATGGCATGTTAAGTAGTCTCCCACACATGCAAAATGAATGCGTTGGCACAAAAGTAGTTGAGAATGTGAAACAACCTCTCTATTCACTCTTCATTTTCTCGGCTTTGATAGATTAATAATTATGGCAATGCCAACCTCAAGTTGAGGATATCTTCAAGTCTGAACATCCACAATATCTTTTGATCAACCACACAGCCATTTCAGTTGTATTGTATTGTATTGTTAGGCAATGCATTGCATGGGATGCAAACATACACCAGAACACTTATTCTGCTTCTTATTCTTATTCTTCTTCTTCTGCTTTAAGAGGTCGGATTGCGGCACGGCACACGTGAGCCCTCTGAGTGACGGATTACCTGCATCGCGACACGAGAGTTGAGTTAGAGCGTGACATTATGGCTCACTACAAGCATCAATCATATCTATCTTTGGGCGGGCATCCGTGCAGCTTCACAGGAACCCACAGTCAACACAACACCCTCTGAATCCAGCGGGCTTGAAGAGGATGGGGGGGGGGGGGGGGGGAAGGAGAGCATACACAGGGATACATTGTGTTGGCAGACTTGCAAAGCCTGAGCTAAATTAGGCATCTCATCTCAAAGCTGTCGCATGATCATTTTACCCTCATTTAATCTTCACACATAAGTTCCCAAGAATGATAAACAGTCAGGGCGACAGACGAATGTCCCCTAACACACCATTCTCGGTGCCATCTTCTCTTTTCCCCCCCTATTTTGAAGATAACTAGCTTTCATCTTCTTTACGATGTGGGCTGACATCTTTTTTCCATCATCTCTGAGCTTTTCTGCTGTCGCATGATACATGTATGTCTCCTACCACTCCCTACTTGCTTCTGTTTGTATCTAGACTGATATCATTAAACTGCCTGATAGGGTTCTTTGATTATTGATGGTCAAATTTTTGGAAGAGCAAAACAATAATCAGTCATGTCAAATCTTGTTGCAGAATCTTTGTTACTGCACTATTGATTTTCAGAAAGAAATACTTAGAATACATCCACCAGAGGATCCAAAGGGCTTTAAAACAAAAAGAATAAGCAAGCACAGTTTTGTTGGGTAAGAGCTTTGGGATGGCTTCCGTAGAGCTCTCTACTGTCAGTGAACTTTGAAAACAACAAGAAAAAAAAATCTTGTTTCAAACTAGACGACGTATCATGACATGTTCAATTGTACGAAACAAGAGCGCGCATCAATCACTACCGAATGAGCTCATGTGCACTAGTCGAACCCTTCTGACACCGATACTCAACACACTGCACCGCGTAATGTCAGGCTGTCGCAAGACCATTCCGTTCGGCACTTCTACAACAGGATTGCATGCTTCGATCTGGGGGTTGGATTACCCAGTGATTAATCCTGGCTAAGCCCCAGCCAATCAGCGGGGGTTCAAAGCTTTGAGCAAACATGGCGATATTGCTCCCTGAAGACCGTACAACTAAGGTTAACGTTTCTTAGCACGGGCTAGGGGAAAGTTCGCCAGCAACACTCACACACACACACACACACAAAAAACCCCAATAAGAATACAAAATTAAAGGTCCTTGACATGATCGATACAACTTAATCTCATTCCATGCACAACCCTTTCTTGTCAGGTTAATGGGATTATCTACCGGGTATACGCTGGAAGGAGTCCATTTCATCTCCCACTGGGGGTACAAAAGACTTACAAAAATTGGGACTGCATTACAATACTCTGTCTTCCTATCAATGGAATAAAAAAGAGAACACTACGACTACTCGGCAACTGCCACAAGTACTTTCGAAAATCGAACTGTAAAAAGCAGAAAAACAAACTCCTTCTCATAAATTCGTTCCACTCCAATTCAGAAGGAGAGTGAAAACCAATAAAGGGGAATTTCTGTCATCTCTTCAGGGTAAGCAGATGTCAACAAGGCTAGAGGAGACAAACATACACGCAAAAACCCAACACCTCTTCTATCGTTTTACTACTTCACGACAGGGTGGGGTGGCGCTCCTGCGGCTGAGCCTTTTATTTGCCAGGCTCCGTTGAACATGCCTCCACTTTTCCACTCAAGAAAAATAATGGCGCATGCAAGCAGATATAGACTAATCTGAGGCGATATGTATGTAAGATAAGACGCCCATCCGTCCTGCTGCCCCCATCTGTACCGCGTGACGTCAGCGCACCCAGATGACATTCCGGCCTATTTTTCTTCCCGTATTAAAGCAATGCAGCGCGGCTTTCTTTATTCCATTGGTGTAATACTCCCCAAGTATACATCTTTCTTACTCTTTATCTCTCATTCTCTCTCTCCTTCTCTACCTTCCTCTCCCCCTCTCTCTCCATTTCTCTCTTTCTTTGGTTGAGACTGGATTCATGAAGAGTTAGGCACACATTGGAAGCCCGACAGTGATTCCAGCATGAGAATATAATCAAATGTGCAAGATTTGGGTGGTACAGTAGACAGGCTAGTTTTTGTTTACCTTTGATAAATGGCAGGGTGTGATTAAAACTCATGATGATAACAGGGGAATTTCAGTGCTCTCTCTCTCTCTCCCGGGATTCTTTGTAACTGTCAGATGATGGTTAAATGCACAATTTAATTTCCACCTTCTCTCACATGGCGGAACCAGTGCAACAGAGGAGTCAAGGCACTTTCTGTGGCTTTAATAAAACCTCACTCGATTTGGATCTGCAGACGCTCGGGCAAGCACGATAGCAGCAAACTTCTGAAAAATACAGTCATATTCTCTGTTACTCTACAAGCACCACTTTAGTGATCATGAAAGAAACATAAGCATTAACACTTTGGTCATGATTCTCGAGTAAGTGATAGCATCCCCTGACATCTGCATAGTTTCATTGGAAATTTAAAATTTTTCTTTGCTAGAGGTCCAATACTAACTGACGGGCATGTATTCAAATGTATGCACTTTGCAGTGCCATATTAGTAGGGTATATTGACAAGCATCAATGCAATACGATATTTGGGAAATGGATTTGGTATGTGTTCTCACCTGTCTCACAGTTATCTGAACTCCAACTGCTGTCTCCCTGAAGAAGAAATAGACGTTATGGCCCCAATCTCGTATGATGAGACGAAGTTGGGGTCTGAGTGACAGAAGATAATAGACATGGAGAAATTAGAGAGGAGGTTTTTTAGTATGATTCATAATTCTTTTATTTTATCTTATTACATTTTTATTAGTTTTTGAACAATAAAGTTCCCTTCTTCAGTGATCAAATTCTTAAAGCTTCACAAAATGAGTCCTCTTTAATAATTCATGAAAGCTTTCAAAGAAAGGCAGGATATGATACAGATGTAACAAATTACGATTTATGTCCAATATTTCCTGTTGAAGTTGTTATATAGGATAAGTATAATATGCAGTTGGCAATTGCAATACTTTTTTTTTCAGAGTAAAGGAGACCGAGTCTACTCAATCATGACAACACAAAGGTAAAGCAAATGCACAAAGAGAAGACTTTGTGAGGGTTGGGGGATATAAATAAGCTGACTTGTTTGTTTTGTTTTTTGCAGACTTTTAAAGGGTGCTATTTTCTTTAAAGGTTACCATTGGGAGCAGTGATTTTAAAAAAAAATGTTTGAGTTATCACATTTGATGCAATATTGTGTAGGTCAGTTGTATCACAAACATTCTTATCATATAAAGATTTTGCAATAAAAGTCTAAAATATAAGAAGATATCTCTATTTTTCTCACATAAACGTAACTGTACATGGTTTAGTCTAGAAACAATTTTATTATACCAGGTAAACTATTGTTCAACATTTTGTATATGTAACTATATTTAACATTTGATGATATTGATTAACTTTTTTCCCACTGGTTGTTTCTATCCGTAACTTCCATTTTAGAACTTATTTTAAAGCACTAAAAGCTGAATTTTGTTTTTATCAGCAGAAAATGGTAAATAATGCCTTGAACCACATTTATCGCCAACAACAAACTCACTGTTCTTAGCCACTTTTGAGTTGAGCTGGGCAGTCCGGAGGACACGGGAGGGGCCCAAAGGTCCGAATAGACCAACGGCGTCCCGGGGCCATGAAGTCCATGACGGTCCCCGTGTACAGGTCGCCATCTTCAGTGAAGAGTGCCGTGGTGTTGTGGTACGGGTTTGTACGGACATCTCGCAATGCCGGAAACCTCATCGACGATGTTGCTGACCATTGTTTCTCTGCGAAGCAAAAGTTCAAAGAGGGGAAGCAAGAGTAGATGAAAATAAGTCACAAGAGAGGAAACAGGAAAAAATTTTCGGCATATTAAGTTTAGTTGTTTGACAATCAACAAGAATGTCATAGTGCTAAATCTACATCGTCAACTCTTTGTTTTGCACAGCTGTACAAGCTTATATTTCACCAATATCACCTGCTGCTTCTCCTCACTTTAATAGCCACTGCACTAGAATACACAGAGGTAACAATTTTATCTACATTCTCTCACCATACATGTCTTTAAACATATGGGAGAACAAGAGTTTTTGATGTTTTTTTTAGGTAATGAAGTGTTTGGGACTTTTAATCGTGGCCAAGACAGTTTTTTCAGTTTGAATTGATTTTTGACTCTTTGTCATTCAGAACCTCTGGTACAATGAACATTATCCTACCAATGAGTCACCACCAGAAATTTTCACGGTTCAAAATTTACATCATATCTCTTTTCAAATAACAATTCTTGCTGAAAACATATCCCCAGGTTGCCTACCATTCCTAAGCCATGTATCACACCAAAGAGAAGATATGAAATGCAGCACACAACAAGCCGCAGGGCGGCTGGCTGATATCCGCTTTGAAAGTGACGAAGCACATAACAATGGACTGGACACAATGGGCCATTATTGCTGACAGTGGATACACATGTAAGATGCATGAGTTACTGTTGAAAGTCACTCATTTCCTCTGCAGGTAAATTCCAAGACCATGCCTCATATGGCTCTTTTTCTTCTCATCATCATCTTCTTCAATGAACAAAAATTGCTGTGTGAAATTGAGAGTCAACAAATGTTACTTCTCCCTCCCCATTCCCCCCCCCCCCCCTGGAAATCCCAACCAATTACAAAAGTTCTGTTCACATGCACCTAAAATGGAAGTTGTTGTTCTTTTTCAACTGAATTTTGCAATGTAAAGTGAAAAATGGCCTCTTCTTATGTCACATGTGTGTATGCACATACACACACACACACACACACACACACACACACACACACACACACACACACACACACACACACACACACGCACACACACAAAATTCCCTAACTCTCTTGATACACATCATGATGCAAAACTTGGTCCAGCTTAATTCATTTTTTAGGAGACTCTGACAATAATTTGCCCTGTTCCGCATGTGTGAATGGCACATGAAGAAATCTTTTTTTTTTTTCTTTCTTTTAAATCCCACAATGCAACTCGTCACACGAGGTCCATGTTATGCACTCGGGTGCCCAGGGTCACGCTCCGGTCACTGTTTAGGCATGTGCAGTCTGGAGATTCAAAATGTTTCATTTGCAACCATGTGATTTTTGTTTTCAGTGTTGAAAATCCAATAAAATCCTGCATAAATGCAGTTATTTTAACCTCACTCATTCTGAACATATATTTTTAAAAATCAAACTACACCGTATTTTAAACAGATGTGTGCCCTCACCCCCTTACATTGAAAAAAATGATTGAATTATGACAGTTTTCAATCAGGAGGTCACCAGGGTCACCTAAAAACTCAAGTACAACTACAATTGCACAAACCCTTTAACAGGATTGCCTGTAATACACGCAAAAAGAAAAGTTCCTAACTAGGGTAGTCACTGAGCTCTAAGATTGCACAATCCCAAATCTCTTCTTCACAGATCTCTGAAAATGCAATTAGCTTTCTTACAGGAAATTGCGCACAGGGGTTTATTTGTTGAAACAAGTTCAAGCGTACAATCTCTCTGCACCGATCACTCGCTCGCGTCCCGACCTTGCACCATTTCCCCTTTTTCTCTCGTCCTCGGTTACGATTACATCTCCACGCTATTGAATGCTCCAGACGAATTTACGCTATGTAACTCTCTCCTCGGCGATGTCACAAACTATGTGCGCACCATTTTTTTGTGTGTGTGTGTGAGCGGTTTCCCACACTATCATGTTGGGTGAGTTGAGCATTCTTGGCAATCTTTTTTTTTTCCCTCCCTTGTAATCTGTCAGCGGCGGAGATTTACTCTCTGTCTCCGGTTCTTCCTAATTGCGACAAAGTGCTGTGACCACTAACTCACCCCTGAGCTTCCTGCATTCTCTCACCCGGGCTATCTACCACTGATGTGAAATCAACGCATCAATGCGCATAACATGCATACCACTGACATGTCACACTCAAGGATATACAACCGTCACCAGACTTACTTAAAGGATGTCTAGCCTTTATGATTTACACATTTCTCTCCCTAAACAAGCTTTAATGATACAGATCTTGAGCTCTTACCTACAATAGGCGCTGTACTTTCCAAATCTGAGCGCTTTTCTAAACAACTGCAACTTTCTCCCCCCCCCCCAAAAAAAAAGCAGCTAAGGAAATTGTGCCCTACTTATGACCAATGTGAACAAGTAATATCATACCCGTCATCCTCTCATAAAAGTTATACACCCCCCAAAAAAAATATTTATAATGATAAATCCAAGTCTACTTTCCCCCAACATGACCTTAAAGTGAACTCTCCTCTTGAATTCCCTCGTGACTGAGAGATGGTGAGTGTATATAATCTGTCTCGCTGTTCTCCTTTCCTCTCCCCTCTTCAACCACTCTTTCACGCTGCATACTTTCTCCTCGTTTCCATCGAGTGACCCGGCTATTTTCCCCAGCTCTCGACAACGATGGAGGACGGCAGTACCCCCGAAAGCATCTCCTACCTCCCGAGGCAGCGGCGTCCTCTTAAATGTGAACTAGTTTTTCCCCCGGATCTGTTCACACTCGCGTAATCAGCATGTACTTCACACGCTGACGGTGCAGACACACACTGCACCCCATACTGAGAAAACCCAGTCCTATGAATCGGGAGTTGGTGCTATCATCGACCCGTGTCCCCCAATACTTCTCTTTCTCTCTTTCCCAATCTCTCTCACCTCTTATTTCACCATATACCTATCACTCACCTTTCCTTTCTTTGATTTTCCTCTGCCTTCTTCTATCCTCCCTATAGTTCCACCCATCTCACTTTGCCACACTCCCCCCCCCCCCTCATTCATTCATTCATCCATACTTTTCTCTTTTTCTCCACCACAGCACGAAGTTTTGTTAAGCAAGCTTTCTGTATTTTCGGTTAAGACAGATCCATGTTTTCTTTCACTTCCTTTAGTAGTCTTCATGTACAATTTCCAGTTTTATCAACTTTTCAGTGAACTTGGCCTGACTCTCTCACAAGCCTTATGTTACAGGAAGAATGCCAATAGTATCCGTCTAAATGGAAAAAAAGGAGGCAGAGTTGGTAGTTTGTTACTATGAAAGCAGTGAGTTACAAGGTATCACTTCCGAAAAGAATTCTGAGGCGAGTTTCACTGAAATGTGTAGAATACCCAATAGTTTTGGGTTTCTTTCAGTGAAAGGGGATAAAGAGCCTGTCCTTCCCACCTGCCCCAGTTTAACCGCTATATTTTTTTTTTCCCCAGAAAGAGAAAGTGACCTATATCAAACGTGCACAGCATGAGGAATTTTACAAATCGATCATCATGCACAGACAAAAAGGAATCCATCTTTGCACATGTTGTCGAAGCATATGGACACCTATGTTTACTTTTTTTCTTTTTATTTGTTACTGCTTGTACCTGACATGAATATTCCTCATTCAATCAACTTCATACAGCAGTAATGTGTTACAATAACAATAATTATAATTACAGTCATCATCATTACCATAACAACAATGATGATGATTATAAATACCAATTTATTTGACTTCTGAAAGAATAGTTTGAGTGAGGAATGTGTATTAATGTTGATCACAAGTTGAAAAGGAGAGATCCTTCCTACTAATCAAACTTCAGTTGAAATAAATTGAAGCGCAAAGCCCAGCTTTAGGTTCCACTTCCTGCATCAGCTTGCATCGCACAGGCCAAAAAACCACGCTCAAAGGAGTTTTGATATGTGGAACAAACGTTATCTCACGATCCCCAGAAGAGAAGCCAGAGCACATAATCATCTCAGGTGAAGTATTTGATGGATTGCTATATGAGCAACCTAATTTTCCCGTTTGGAGGAAACTAGAAAACACCTCCATTTGGACTGGGAAAGCGTGTCCCATATCTCTGGACGATCTCTCCCCTCGCGGGATACGGTTTCATATCGAATCTGAAATGTTGCACTGGATGCCTTCCTTAGATTACGAGCAGGTTCTTGCGCTCTGGCATCACTCTCACTAATATGGCAGAGTTTCTGTCTTGAGCTGGCATGGATGTACTGTAGCCTTGAATCTTTGGTTTTTAGGTTTTTTTTTGCCTGGAGGTTTTCTTTTTCTCCCCTATATTTTGAAAAATTTTTTGTTGGTGCAGTTTTGCACCTCAAGCCTAGCAAAGAATGAAGCAAAAACTTGTCTATAGGAGATTCCCATTTTACAAATTGTGATGTATTTGATGCCCCAGGTTTTCTTGTCATATTCTGACAAACTTTGTTTTCACTTTGTTGACATTAAACTCACATTGTGACAGTTTAGGCTGATCTTAATTTCAGCATCTGAATTAAAAACGACTTGCTCGGGGGTCTCACTGAGTTTTCTCGAGTGTGACAAGACATGGTGGAGAAAGCAAAGGTCTGGTGAAATTTTGCTGCATCGACTGTGGATGCTCTTCCGATACCTCCAAAGAAGATGAGATTTCATTGATGAAAATCTATCATTCTCTATATCAAAGCACAATTAAAGTCAAAAGTACGTTACACATCAACTCTCTTTGTATCCATTCAAATGTGCCCAGTAACTTTCCAAATGTGCTGGGTTAGGTACAGTGATATCCCACAAAGAAAATATGCTTCACCAAGTTGCACAGAAATGTGGTTTTATCCTATAAACTTGCAGAACGAGAGTGTGTGACATAACCACTGTGCAAGTGGCAGGAAAGGAGATTTGATAAAATCATTGTTATTGAGCACTAGCTGCAAGGACTGAGGTGAGTTTATCACAGTGGCTGAAACTTCAAACTAACAAAGAGAGAATTCATACCAGCAAGTTTCCATAACTTGTATGAGCAACATGAGTTTTTTTGGCCATAGATAACCTCTCCTCCCCTAACCTATTTTCTTCATCAATCTTTCACAATTCTGAATGGATGAGAACCCAATCTCGTCACGATGAAGTTGGACGATCCTATTTTACTCTGGTTTATTCCTCTCTTCCTTCACTGATGCCATCCTAGATTCCCTTCCCAGTCTGTGATTCAATAATGGTCCCACATTTCACATCTAATCATCACAGACAAGCCCAAACAACATAACATGCCATACAAAAAGAGCTACTCCACCATGGCTCATAGGAAAGAGATAGATAGATAGATAGATAGATAGATAGATAGATAGATAGATAGATAGATAGATAGATAGATAGACAGATAGATAGATAGATAGATAGATAGAACGACAAGGACATTTTCTGCATTAGCCCAGCACAGGTGTACTGCATGTGTGCTGAAACTTCACTTTGGCAGCCCCCTGTTTATTCTGCCGGCACAAGCTCCAGCTAGGCCGAAACTAAGCATCTCATACCCCCCCCCCCCACCAAAAAAAAAACTTTTTAAGTGCCTAAAAACAATATAAAGAACTGTAGGTCATAAGTAATCACTGTCAGCATGCACCAATATACTCATAGCCTTCCTTGTACAACACATATTGTGCAGAGACATTTTTTTGCTGCTGTCGTTGTACATGATAAAACAGCTGCTAATATCTATACCTATCATATACCTTACAACACATGTTACACAGTGATATTTTATGTTGCTGTTGTTGGGCATGACAAAACACCTGCCGATATCTGAGAGTACATACTCTCCAATCTCTAATTAGAGTGATACACAAATTGACTTGACTGTATCAATTCCCTCTCTTTCATTAGACCAATATGTGACCATCACACTCCGTAAAAGACCTCGGTCTCCTAAACCCTTCCGTAAAACACGATCCTCCACCGTCCTCTCCTGCAGAGATGGGAGGCAAACTTCAATGACTTAATTGACACCTCACTTCGCCACCGCTCCTTTTCACCTCCCGCTGACAAAAGCGCTTGCCTTAAAAGTTTTCCATTTCTGGCCCTCATTTGGCCCTGTCTGAACCCTCTCATCACCATTGGTAGCATGTTTGCATAGAGGATCAGTGGCATTTTCAGGTGATGAGGCTGAAAGGGTTAAGGAGAAGATTCCATCTCCATCCACCTTTGGGCATTTGGAATTGCTGCATCTTGGTTTTCTGGTATGGTTCCTTTTACTTCTTTGCGGGTATTAGGGTGTTACCAGGGGAAAGGGGGAGGGGGGAGGGGATGGAGGGAAGGGTAGGTGGAACAAAATGAATAATGGGGGTTTGTTATGTTGTTGACTATCATGGCAGAATGTTTACACTCTAAAGAGGGTAAATTTTCTTTGTGGGGGAAAACATGCACACAATCAATGAAGGAGTGTTTTCATTACTCTCATGTGCTGTACGTATGCATCATGAACAGTTCTCTACTGTGTTCCTCTGTCTACCTTGATTCCTTTCTAATTCTATGGGTGTGTCTTAGTCACTTCCCAGTCCTACGGCAATGTTTATACCTCTATCTCCTCTTGTCTTCCCACACTCCACACTACTGTGCAATATCAGCCAACTTTATCCAATGTACTACCATGGACCAAAGCTTGTTGCTAAGCACTGCCTGCTCACATCAGCATTTTAACTGCATTTTTCCAACAACATTTCATGGGATCTTGTCAACAAGTGCCGAGTGAAACTGAATTGAAATAGAAGGTAAAGCCTATCGCATACAGGCACGAAGCTGTACATCTCTTCGCTCTATCGTCAGCACTCTGTCATAATCCCCTCGCCTCAAACAGAGCGAGCTTTTTTTCCTGTTTTATTCCGAGTGAGCAAATCTAGCGCAGAATCCTTCTCAGGTGCCTGCCAATGGATCCGAAAATTGCCAGGTGTCTGCCCATCACGGCAAGGTGTAAACATTTTTTCTCAAGAATGAAAGAGAAAGACAGAATGAGAGAGAGAGAGAAAGACGGGGAGAAAGATTATGTGCCTGTCTTTGTGTATGTTTGAAGGAGAGAGAGAGTGAAAGAGAAGGAAATACAACACCAGTGTATATTCCTCAATCTCCCCCCCCCCCCAACCGATGAGGAGATATCACACATTCATGGCATTCACAATTCTTGGGTGCCTTGGGTGCATACCCATCTCGCGAATGACTCGTGGTCCTTAAATGCACTCAAAGTTGCCTCTGCCTTGTAACCTACCAGCCCGTATCCACGTGGTCACATCCACTCGTCCATTGACGAGTGGCGCTCGTCGTCCAGGGGATGCGGGCGCTATGAGGGAAGTGTCCAATATCATCCACTTATCCAATCAATAACCCTCGCCTCATCGTCCAAAATTCAGTTGGTACAGCTAATCGTGTCGCATTTCCTACTGCACGGCAGGAATACGGCATCCCATAAAACTCCCGCGAGGTCAGTGCCAGGGAAAGTCTGAGAGAAGGTTAATGACACTGCGCCTTCACACCTCATAAACTCCTACATTAACCGATCTACTGCTGTTCTCATCACCCCTACGTGCCTTTATTTTTTTCTCTTTTCAGCTACCTTGGACAAGATCCTTTTGTCTTGCCATTGCCAGTATACCACCCACCCCCCTCCCCAACCAACCCTGTGGTGGTATTCTTGTGAAACTGCATGAAGTCAATACAAGAGGCATATGAAAATGCAGATCTGGATAGAGGTTCGGTGATGACGAATCCTAGGATGCAATTATTGCCAACAAACAAGGTCTCTGTTCATTTTCCATTTCAGGTCGAGCATTCATCATGTATATGTTATTACCGTTACGGAAAAATTTATGTACTTTCCAAAAATTACTAATTCCCATTCTTCCCCTTTTGATGTAAAAAAAAAGGAAAAAAAGAATGATCCTATTCCCCCAGTGAATTAACACACCTCTGTCTAAGATTGCTTTACCTTAAAAAGAGGAAAGAAAAAAGTATTGACTACTGAGGAGACTGCAATATTAAACCACTAAAAATTTCATCACCTCTTCAAAAACGTTTTATGCTATTGCCCATATATAGACAGAAATTAAGTGAAGCAAAGGCTGATCCCCTGAGCCCCGCCCTTTAGTGGCAGATGACCCTTTAATGTTTGTGAACCAAGCAGAGACAATATGTCTGCTATTTCAGCTACCTAAGGACCACTTAAAGAAAAATTGAAAAGCATGACGATATACGTCTGCATTCCATAATCATATCTGATCCAGAAATGAATACTTCCACAGCTTGCCAACCAATGATGATAAAGGAACGATGCGGTGCGCTGAAACGATCCCACGAAGCCGAACTGTAAAGAATACCCTCCAAACCACTTAAAGAGATCGCTCCCCAACCTCCTCCTCCTCCTCCCACCCCACTCTCCCTGTCATGTCTTATATGGAGACAGAAAATAACAAATACGTTTGGCCGCCGGATTTCGTTTCATCTGATGTTCAAAAGTTTGTCAGCGACTCTGAGTGAAACCGAGTAATTATATTACGAGTCGTTGATGTGAGCCATCAACCTACCCTTTTAGCTGAGAGCAGTTTCTCTCTCCATTTTTTCTTTTTCCCCCTTCTGACTTGACCTTTCTGCTGACTGGTCAGTCATCCGATGGTCATACACTTTATGAAATTGGCTGGATTGGAACAGAGAAAAAAAAAACTAAAACAAATATAGATATATAAAGGTAGGGATGGACACAAGTCCATGCTTGTAGCAAAGAGCAAGCTGAGGAGTTGGAGATGAAATGCATAAGAACTGATGGATTAAGTGGATCGATGCTTGAAGAAGCTGCATGAAATCTGACCCTAATGGGGGGAGGGGGAAGGGAATAAGATAGATTTCTCCTGATTGAGCATGTTTCAGAGCTAGATGCCTCCAACAAAGACGTCCGTTTACCAGCCTGTCAGTTTCAGAAGCTAGGAAAAAGAAAAGAAAAACTTGCTGTGTTCTATTTGCCAACCAAACATCCTGTCCATATACTGGAATTGCACCACCAAGAAAATAAGCAACTGCCCTACATCCCTCACGGAACTTGCAGGTCAATTCATAGCAAATCAAATGACAAATGACAAGAGTTTGGTGGCCTCAACTTCAGTGAACTGAGATGGAGCAAAATGTTTAGAAATATTGCAAACATCCTAGCAGAGAAGAGTAGGATTACTTTATAAGCAGCATGCCACTATCTTGAACTTTTGCTTTTAACAAACTTGTAGAAATATCTCAAAATGTCTCCCCACTCCTACAAAAAAAAAAAACAGAGATAAATTTTAAAGCTACACTGTCAAATCAATTCATCTATTGTGCAGTGAAGCCGAGCAAAAAGTCAATCATACTAATCCTAAACTTCTATGAGAAAATGGAATAATCATCAGCTACCTGCTTTTTTAACAAAGTCATCCTAAACTAACCCCAAATTGCTATCTGGCAATTTTTATCAAAATCATATTTGAATACATTAAATTTGCAAGATATCACCAGAAATACTAGCCCCACTTTGCATCTGAAAGTTCATTAATTTCTACCAGCACACGAGCGTTTCATGCATGTGCCATGAGGTGTTGACTGTGAGGACGAATTTGTGCGTGTAAATGGCTCTTTGCACCAATGGGTTGGGGGAGGGGGAGGGGACGGGGGAGGGGACGGGGGACGGGAACACACATCAGTCATCTCTGAGCACAGGTCCTTCACTACAGGACCTGGAACAAATTTATTCTGGACTGTCTTCTCCTCGCTATCTCCCTGCTCTTTCCGTAAAATGACGACGACAACAACAAACAAAATGACGCTGGTGAGACAGGGGTTGACTGAGGGCGATCAGCAAGGTCTCAACTGACAGCATGGTTAGTCACTAATTGAATTAAATGAGTAGAATTCATCCTTTCCTTCCACCCAGGAACGTGAGATTACTTCCAGAACACTGTCTCTATATACCTTCTCTGAGAGTTTTGAATGCAGCAAAGGAACACGCTTCCTCCGCTCGAAATTGTTGTTATTGTTGTTGATGAGTTTGTGGCACCACTCATTCCAAATAATAATGAGAACCAGTACTGTAAAACCAGAAACATTCGCAGCATGAGACTTTTGCGAATTGGAGCCGACAGCCTTTTTTTGCGAGTAGCGAGGCCATGAAAAATTTACGAGTATACTACATGTAGGCCCGCTGGAGAGTGCACACGAAAAAACTTTCGCATGCATTTCTCTTTTGCAAATAGTGGCTCCTTGTGAAATTCACAAAAGTTTCATTCATGCGAAAATTTCTGGTGTTACAGTATGCCTATGCCTTTCCAACAGCAGTGGTAGCCTGGCTTTTACGCATTTTGTTCAATTTTATCCCACAATTGATATATAATTGCATCGCTTCCATGACATATCAAAGTCAGTGCAAAAGTGTGTAAATATGTCCTTAACCCGTTGAGGACGGACTGATTTTGCTACAACACGCATTTCCCATAGACACCTGCCCGAGGATACTCGGGACTCGTCCTCAACAGGTTAAGGGCATCCTGCGATTTGTTGCCAAAGGAATGATTTTTGTTGGCAGAGGATGCCTACAATCATCAGAAGCAGAAAGTCTGGATACAAGACTATGCTGATGGATTTTATTTATGTATGTATGTATGTATGTATGTATGTATGTATGTATTTATTTATTTATTTATTTATTTATGTATGTATGTATTTATTTATTTATTTATTTATTTATTTATTATTATTTTAAAATTTATTTATTTATTTATTTATTCATTTTTTTTAATTTTCTTTATTTATTTATTTTTTTTTTGGGGGGGGGGGGGGTGGGGGGAGGAAAAGCACTGTGCTCGCTACCCTAGACCCGTCAGGTGTCATATGGTCATGGGTTCAATAGGGGTATATACGGCTTTCTGCTTGTGTTCCATGAAGGTACTGCTTGCTCTTAAAGAATACAACCAAGTACTGTTGGCTATCTGCATGATCGATACATTTCCAATTTGCCAAACAAAGACAAAAAAGAAACCTTAGATTTTACATCATTTCTTGGTCCCATTCGAAATGCTTGTGAAGTGCCACTTTTTAGTTCATTCTAACTATATTCATACTTTTCTAATGATATAATCTCTTTTTCCATCCGTTGTATGAAAAAGAAAAGAAGATCAGAATTTTTGTTGTTATTTTGATTTTATGTGAGATAAAACCAGATACTTGCCACATGATCTCATTATAAGGATTTCATAACCTTACTCAATTTCTGTGTCACATATACCCTTCCTAGCACAACAAAAGAATGGCAATAAAAAAAAATGAATTCCTGTAGGAACTCTCTTCTTTCAATATGAAGGAGTTAGGAGGCTATCTCTCACACTTCTAAAAGTTTGCGAGGACACGCACGTGGAAAGAAAAAGTCGGATCGGAACGCGCATTGCCGCGACAACGTCTGCATATCCTCTTCCACTATCAATTTCTGTCCTCCCAGGGTAACAGGCCGGCAGAACGTTTCAACGCGGGGGAGCTCAGGGAGTCGTGATTCAGTTTCCTGTGTGAAAAATCACATGAATTACGAATACTGCTAATCTTCTTCCGCGCCGCACTGGCAAAACTCTGCAGCCCACCCCCTCCACTACCCCACCCCCCCTCTCCGCACGAGATTTACACCCCGACATCCTGTTATAGGATGCCGTATGCCGCTGATCCCAGATTATGCCGGATTTCATGAAATAATGCTGCATGATGTAATTTCTGTTGTTGTTGATGTATTCAGCGTGCCATTTTCCCCCCTGACCCATGTATCTATGCATGCTATCGAATTTCAAATATCTGATGATGACAATAATGATGTGTATCTTTGATATCCTAACAACACAGATTGGTTTTTGCTCTCTGTCTGATCCTCAGTCTCATTTCAAGTCAATTTTGAGAAAAAAAGAAGAAAACAAGTACAAGAACCACACAAGATATTAGAAATTCAATTGTGACATGTACAGTGATATTGGTCAAAATCAAACAAGAAGGTTGGATGGGGTAATAATGTCAGAATCACTGTTACTCTTTTGCAGAAATTTCTATACAAAAATATTACAAATTTTTAAATCATTCAATTCCATTCAACAAATGAATCACTGCAGAATCATTACAACTCCAGTAAACTTCAACGCAATGGAACTTCCTTCATGTAGCATATAGTAACTGTTTGCATGCAAACTAAACAGAAACTTGTAAATGGATGAGCATATTATCAACTTATTTCAACTGAATATATCAATGGGACCAACATGGCTCTCACATGAAAAAAGAAGAAGTGATATTTGGTTTATACTTTTATTGTTAGATTTTACTACATTTTACACACAACAGGGACAAAGATCTAAATTTCACTTATATGTTCATATGGCGTATTCTTTTCTCATGGAGTTTGACTGGTTTTCGTTGGATAAAAATGATTTATATTATCACCCCCACATTAAAAAAAAAAAATTGAGACAAACTGTATTCAAATTATAATGACAGTGTTAAATATGTCTCCAGAAGAATTAGCTACTTTGTTGATATGTCTAAAAGTTACTGTTTGATATGACATCTAAATAATTGTTTTAAAAAAAAGTATCCCGAAAGTGGTTACACAACTGGCAGTTATCCAGTTCTTGAGACCATTTCGATCGAAACTCCTTCTTCTTGTCCATTCTTGTCTGTGTCCTTTTCTACCAAATCCTATGATGCATTCCCCTCATCTTATGCTTGTTCCAAAGCTTTGATGTTCCCAGACTTTTGAAAACCAGTGGCACGTGCAAAATTCAGCTGGTATAGCTGTCCTTGTTGTCACTGCTGTGAGTTGCTACACGTTATTGTCATCTGCTAATGTCGTGACAGATTCCCCCATCCTTGTCTGAAAATGTGGACAATTTGGGAGTGTCGAAGCTGGCATGGGAAACCAAGACACGGATCCTTGGCCGTAACCAGTTGTGGGAGAGATGCCCATGTAATGACATTAGGTGGAGAATAGATGGGACAGTTGTCTGTGGTAATCACAAACATCCATGATGCAGCTCATCAATTTATTGAATGATTGCCTATTATCTTAAACCACTTAAAGGAAAAGTTCTTCCCAAAACTACTATCCTTGCTGAGGATTAAAGCCAAACTAAATATCTAATGTAAAGTATTTCTGTTTCAACCCTGACTGTTGGGAGCCATTGATACATGATACAAAGAACTCTGGAAATGCATGGAAACGTATGGCATTCCGCTAAGGGTGGGCATCCACAGAGAAAATTATCAATTTGTCCTTGAATATTGATAACGGCTAATGTGCGGTGAAAAACCATCATTTCTTCTTTTTTCTTTTATTCGTGATTTGGATGAATAAGGAAAATTCAGTTTCAGGCTCTCCTGGATAACAGGGTTTCTGTGATTGAAAGAAAATGGGCAACGATTAGGTTGCCCTCTCGGCATGCTTAAAGTCCACACATCTCATCAATGGCGGAGTGAACCAGTCGTGACGGCGGCATTTTGACCTTATCGACCCTCAAACGCTTCCCCCGGACCCCCTCCTCCGTTGTCCCACCTCCCTTTCTGAACTTGAACCCTCCTCTCATTCTTCTATTCCAATTCACAGAGCAATTCAATCAAATATCTGATAATGCCTGGGTACCAACAATGCACTTTGCACATGATTGGCCTTGGAAAAAAAAAGAAGGAAGATCTCCTTAGCAAGCCTTACTTAATGTATTCATCGGACTTACATAATATATGCCTGCTTGCAAAAGATATTGGATGTCAGCAATACATGTATGAAATTCAAAGTTATGCTAGCATCTTAACAACTGACACTGATACTTTTGCTCTGAGAATCCTTTCACTGAAATCATCACTTTGCAAACACACACACACACACACACACACACACACAAAGACAAAAATATGGCATGTATCAGCTAGGGATTCATTTTGAGAAGTCCCACATGAAGAATATGGTTTTAAATAGTAAAAAAGAATGAAATTTCATAGCTTTTCACCACTGGGGCATGTGACTAAAAGGCAGTGGTATTTACAAATATCTCAGTCGGTCCCACTAGAGGCAATATCATCGTGTAGAGTGCAATATAAGCAGTCATTCAAGAGGTCACATCATTGGTCCTTTTAAAGGAATATTGCCTCTCTTCTACAAAGCCCTAGAGATATCCACAAAGTTTCTTAATATGCACTACTTAGGCATTTACTAGAACAGATGCACAACTTCCATCCATTTTTGTTTCTCCCCCTCCCTTTGTATGTGAATTGCCCGCAATTTTTACAGTGAAAAATTAATTACAACATCTCTTGCTCATGGTCCTATCTCCTGTGCAATTCTTGCAGCATTTTTGACCCATCGAAAGAAAAAAAGAATGTTTATTGTTGCTCCTTACATTCTCATAGGACTATGAATCAATATAACATGGTTACAGGTGTGGAAATGGATCTGTGGAGGCACCATTTCTCGGCTGTACGTGCCTAAAATCTGTGAGGACACCTTCAACAGCGAGGGAAAAAAAATAAATAGAGGTTATCTACCTAAAGAAATCATTGGGTGGGTGTATTTTTGGGAGGTATTTTTGGAGCTCGTTCTCAAGACGTAAGAGAAACCCACTCACCTCAAGTGTTTTCTTCCATGGCCCGCCCTCCCACTCTCTGACTTTTTAACTACGGCTGTGGGGATTTCACGGTAAACAGCTCAGAAAAACGAGAAGGGAATTCCGAAGGGCCGTTATTTCTTGTCATATTATCAACATTCCCCTCCCCTCCCCTCCCCTCCCCCCAGAGCTCAAGGGGGAGGGGGAGGGAAAGAGATGGGAATAAAGAAAACATGTCATCTTACATCAAACTCCGCTTGTTGTCGCGCATAATAACGTGGAGCGCCATCGTGACACGGCTGACCCACTTTGAAGGGAAGAGCCGTCCCTTCGGAGATTGTTACAGATGTGATGCACGCCTCAAAACACACAACACACAAACATACAAACTCACAAAAGCGAGACATGAACTGGAGGCTGGAAGTCCATTGACATTTCATGATCCATAGTAAAGAATAGATTAGTAAACACATGTATGTCTAACACCTCTTCGTATCTAGGAAAAGATGCACCATGTATACGCACCCCCCTCATCTTCATTCGCCCCCAATAGTCCCCCAGTTTTTGCAGCCAGAAATCTCCTCAATCTCACCAATTCCCATAATTACTACAGTAAATGTGGAAATTTTAGTGCATTTTCTTTTCGGCTAGGCTGCGTAAGGTACATGGCGTGTGCTTTTAATTCCGCAGAATCAAAACATTCAATTCAATTCAATCATAGTTTAAAGTGTTAAACATTAAAGTGTTACATATGACAAGCAACAACCATAGGGTGCTTCTATTTTCATTCTAGTATAATATCACGCAAAATGTGTGAAATATTACCAAACAGCAAAAATTTCCACTTTTACAGCATAATGCATTTGATATCCTACAGATTTTCCTCACAGAAAGCTCAGCATATGCTGCTACATCAGTAATATTCCTAGATGTGGCTATTGTGTGAGTGGGAAGTCACAAATGGGAGCAATACAGACAACCAACCATATGAATGGTGATATGATGGTTATGAACTCATCTATTACTCAGCTAATGAACTGATGAAACATGCATAATCAATAACTCATCATGAATAATATGTTAGTATCTCTTTGGAAATCGAGGTGATTTTTTTTTTCAAATTTCAATGCTTTTCCTCAGTTCTTTTTTGCAAAGAATTGGACAAAAGTTCATGAGCTCAACTTGATATTACCATGGCGACAGACTCTGACATCGTATGCTTTTAAACCAATGTTCAGCTCTCTACCTCTGCTATGTCTTCATACATGTACCTTTAAAATCATTGGAATATACAAGGCAAAAAAAAAAAAGGAAAAAAGGCAATCTATGGTGTAAGTCAACCCGATCCATACTGAATTCTTAAATGCTCATAGATTTAATACCCAGGCCACCACCTTTCCATATCACACAGGTTAACATTTCCACTTCCTACTCTCCACCAATTATTGATGCTACGTTTGCAAGAAGGGATATTTTACAGAACACGCTGGAATGTAGTTGCTTTTGATACAATGTTGTCAAATGCGTCACCATGGTAACTCCCAAATTTAGAGTTCATTCAGCCAGGGCAGTGACATAGCCGGGGGAAAAGACGATGTGAATAATCTAAGAGCTTTAGTCTGACCCAATTTTCTTTTTTTTTCCCCCATCCAAAACTTCTCTTGATTTGTCTGCAACATTTATCATAAAGGGGGTAGCAACAATGACGCCCACACGAGAAATGCGACGAAGGTCAGTGTATCTCTGCTTTTTGCAAACATCTAAACTAAAATATACGTAGTTCCTTCCTGTGGAGCCACGAGGAAAAAAACAAAATCACCCCAAATAGTGTATGTATGTGTATTTGCTTCAGCTCCGTTACTAGGCATGATGATGATGAATGAATAAACAAATCATGAAATTCGCGGTTGCATTTGGATAATGGGATCTTCATTCAGGCGGGGGACATTGTTCATCCATTGTTCATCAGACTTTTACGTGTCAGACACATTCATATTCTGGTTGATTCATGGTACATACATGTAGAAGACAATATTGTAAACAACAAGTTTTGAGCATACGCCAGTGTGCGAAGAACTGGTTGCATTTTTTTTATTCTCTCAAAGAAGCGGCTACTGCAAAAGCTAATCTCTTCTCATCTGTAAATTTCATGAAAGTTGTATAAATCTTACTTGGTATGGTATCAAATAAAGGTAATTCATATGTTTACAGTCCCAGAAGCAAAGTGGCTAACAAAAAACAAACAAACAAAATACATTAAGATTTCACCTGCTGCTTTCTGAGATATGGCTGCTCCAGAAGATTGAAACCTTTCCCTGCAATAACCTAGTAAGTCCTGGACAATGTCTATATGAGGATTCTGGAAATAAGATGATACCGGTGGTTCTCATACACATGTGTATGTGTGGTATATAATTAGGTCTTTGATATGGGGCATACTTTGTTCATTCATAACTGCATCCATGTGTGCAGGGTATGTGATTTTGGTTTGATGTCAGTCTTTTTTTTGTGTGTGTGTGTTCATGTGAAAGTCTCCATTGATTTGATAATGAGGCATTTAACACTTACATTTCTCCAGGTACACAGGGGATTGAAGGCGTTGGTTCCACAGGTGAATACTCTCTCTTGGTGGACTAGGAGGACACGGATGTAGTTACAGCAGTCTTCCTGTAAGGGGAACAATGAAAAGCAGACAGGCTTGAGGAGTGTAAAGTCGGTACACTTGAGGTGTTTCAGACTCACTAAAGAACTTGTTTGTACAATTGTAATGACATTTCTGAAACAGGTTTCTGTACAAGTTCAGCTTTACAAAGTTTTCACACACTGATAGAAATCTCCTTCTCGACTGCTACCTGGCAAATAACATTTCACGCAACAGCTGCCTCACCAACTCTATGGCCTGAAGCGAATCAATTGTCAATCAACTCTCAATATGCTCACTTGCAAGAGTGGGTATGTATATAATAATCATATGCACACAGCATTGTGGACAAGAATACTACTGTAAAAGTGGTTTCTTTCGCGTACAGAAACTTTCGCGGTTTCCATCAGTGCAAACTTTTTCGTGTGCGTTTAAATTCGCGTGTGTTTAAATTCGCGGTCGGTAATGATAGCATTGTAACAAGCCACGAGTTCAAAACATTTTCGCACGATGTTAAATTCGCAGTTCAACCTCAAAGCGCGAAAATAAAACCACCGCGAAAGAAACCACTTTTACAGTAGTTAAAGGTCAAGTTAAGCTACACCTCATCATCTGTGTTTTAGACTTTTAACACTTCAGATAAGGAGGACATTCACCCAGACTTGAGCAGAACTAGACTGGAAGACACCTCCGGATCCGAATCGACCAAACTGGATTTCAAATGGCTTTTGGGAAGAACCTGATTTCACTTTTGCTTTCAAACTTTCCAATTATTTGATGAGTGTGAAACGTGCTTCTAACATTTCCTCATGAGTTCCCTGCTAATCATAACAGACAGGGGATAGTACTTGGCTCAATGTGTTTTGTCACACATCTCCATGGAGAGGGGCTGAAAAAGCGGGTGGGACAGGGGCAGGGGAGGAAGAGGGGGAGGGAAAAAAAATGACCTCGCCCATGGGGAAACTGTAAGTGAACCTGCACAAGTCTTCATCCGGACCATATTTTGTGCTGAATTCAGCCTTTGTGAACCATTAAATCCCTCCTCCCCACAGAAATAGGTGTACTACCAAAAAAGAAAAAAAAAAGAAGAATGCAATAGTTTTTCACAAGGACTACATACAAAACATGGCCATGATATGAGCCACTGGCTAGCATTACTATATCTGCAAGAACATAATTCTATGCTGCTGTACATTATTGATCAACCCCTTTGACTATCAAAACATTGCTTTCTCGTCATCCCTGTTCATTCCTGTATAGAGTAAAATATCTATCCATCCATCTATCTATCTATCTATCTATCTATCTATCTGTACAATATATCTATGCATGTTTCTCTATCTATCTGTAACTGTGTGTGTGTTTGAGGACCCCATCAAGGAAAAAAAAAACACCCAAAACAAAAACAGAAACATGGTATGACAGGGAGACTTTCTCTCTCCAGCTTATGCAGCAGAATATAGGACTGACTTCAGGCAAAAAGGAAGCCAAGGTCCCCAGTGGGAAATACTAGCCCAGTTGTCTGGGAGCAGGTCTGCAGGCGTATTACAAAATTTTGTAGTTCCTTTCCTTCTCTGCGAAGGGTACACACCATCTCCCACTACCTCACACCAGATGGATGGCAGAGTGCATGGATGTAGAAAGCATCACGATTGAGTTCGTTCTCCCGACTTTGCTTTGGCGGCACGTGGGCGTAACCACACGCATTGCAACATCTGCCGACGCCCCTCTTCGCTCTCGCGTAGCACTTACCCCTACACCCTCCAGAGAGCATGACAATAAAGTCCTTCAGCCTCTGAAACAGGAGAAAAATCCTATCACAACACCCATTACATTGGATGTCTTACCCAGTGGTAACCAGAATCTTTCCACCACACACCACTCCCAATGGGGCCAAATGAAAAATATATCCGTTTTCGAAATATGAAACTCGAGAGGTCGTTCCATCGAAACATATACACACATAAACATACCCATTTGTGTAAAGGTGTCTGTGAATATGATAGAAAGAGAGCATAGAGAGAAAGAGAAGGGGACAGAGAGGGAGAGAGGATATATTCCAGTTTCCCCCTCATTTTATTAACCTTTGACCCAGTTCGTATTGTTTTGAGACATACAGACTGTAATGGGAATGGCCTGCGTAGGTGAGAGGGTGTCAGTTTCCAGACGACCACCCCCTTCCAATCTTCCTCTGATAGGCTAAGCTCTCAATCCATCATTCTCCATTATATATCCCTAATATGGAATATACCTTTATTTATTCTCCTCCCTCTCTCTCTCACACACACTCCTACACACCCTGAAGGTACAGCAGAGGAATGAGAAGCGGTATCTTAAATGCATGTATCTAATACTTACTGTTTAAATTATATGTTGTGTTACTTATGTGGCATTATGATGGTTCTAGGAGAATTTCCCCTTGGCCAATTTAACCCAGACCCTTTCTCTGACCCTCACCCTAATCCTAATCCTGAACTTAACCCTAACCCTTAACCAAATTCTAACCCTAATTTTTACTCCAACCCTACTGCTTACCGATACTTAGTTGGGGTACATGAAATTGTCTGGAAAGGTCTTTCAGAAATACCTTTCTGGAATGCCCCCCCAAAAGGTGCTATCTCAAATGTGTTTAGGCCAGACATGAATTTCTGTGGAGATGATAAATGCAGTTGGTTTGAGTGGGAATTGGAATGTGTTTCAATCACTGGAAAAATGATAAACACAGACTGAGAGACACCAAACAGCACTACGTGATGTGTCGATTGAATCTGTAGAAAAGAAGAGCCTTTTTGATCTTGCAAACAGTCCAAGTGCTCCTCCAGCTTGGAAACCAAGTAATGCTCATGACACACAACAAAGCCCCAACACCTGCAATGCAAGTCAGCAAGAGACCTCCAGCGATCAGAGCCAATGTTGCTTCAAAGAGGATGGACCAAGGCTAAACTTTTTTCACAGTGTAGTTCAAAAATGTGCTCCAGTGCCACAGCTGAAGTAGCTTTAAAGGACAAGTTCACCTTCATAAACATAAGGATTGAGAAAATGCAACAATATTAGTAGAACACATCAGTGAAAGTTTGAGGAAAATTGGACAATCGATGCAAAAGTTATGAATTTTTTAAATTTTTGTGTTGGAACCGCTGGATGAGGAGACTACTACAGCTTGTGAGTCATATGCGTACAACAGTATAAAGAAAATATAAAAGAAAATTCAACATATTTTCACTTTTTTCACATAATACAAGAGCAATTGACTTGCCTCTTTCTAAAGGCAGGGGGAATAATATTACCCATAACATTTATCGGTAACGTGTCAGGGGAATGTGTACTTTTTTCAAAAGATGGAATTTTATGAAATTCTCTTTATATTTTCCTTATATTGTTGTACGCATGTGACATCTAAGTTATTCATACACTGCAGTAGTCTTCTCATCCAGCGGGTACTGTACAAAAACTTCAAAAATTCATAACTTTTGAACGGATTGTCTGATTTTCCTCAAACTTTCAATGATGTGTTCTACTAATATTGCTACATTCTCTCAATCCTTATGTTTATGAAGGTGAACTTGTCCTTTAAATGTGGGCATCACCCGTTCCTTCCATATAAATCTGTCAACATTAGTTGACCCACTTTATATACAAGACCCTTTCTAGCATCCCTCCCCTTACAACCACCACCATCCCCCCCCCCAAAAAAAATCCATAGCTTGTTCCCCAAGTGTACCCAGCAGTATACTTACATCCGAAAAGGGTTGGACAGAAGTGGAAGCTACTCTGGAGAGGGAAGTAGCTGCCACTGACATGCGGCCGGCCGTCGAGTCAAGAGGCAAATTGGATGGCGAGAAGAAAATGAAACGAGTGTGTAGATCCTTCCATGCATATGCAACTTCAAGCGGTTGTAATTGCGCTGAAATGTGAGGAGCGCACAAGAACCGTTCCAATCAATTTTGCCCTCCTTCATGTCCGTGTGCCGGATGCGATGACTTTGGCTGTAAATCATTTTCTAACCTGTCTCCCCCCCCCCCCCCTCTCTCTATCTTTCCTCACAAACTTTTTGATCTAGTTCACTGGACAGAAACTCAGTAACATGGTCTAAGGAAGCATTAATGTATCAGAATTTTATTTCAAACTGTCTGCCTGCATGTAATACAGGGAAAGTTGGGGGGGGGGGTGGTGGTAGGGCATTTAATGCTTTTGCTAGATACAGCACGTAGGAAACATTTGTCCTGTCATGCTGACACAGACCGCACGGCAGAGACACATTCTGTCATCGTCTTTTGGCGTCTCTCTCTCTCGTCTGCACGTAACGCAAACTTGCGGCTGTTATTCTTTCATTACGGGGCTGGCGGGCCATAATTTCTCCACGCTTGGATGCAGAAAACTACATCCTGCATATTCAGAATCTCACGCATGCTTTCAAATGTTTCAATGAAACCTCCGGCTACGTATCCCTTCAAGGAAATGCGGTCAACCTTCCATGAAGTCCCACCAAATTTTGAACAGAAATTAGATCGGGAGTTCTACGTAAATGTTGTCACTGCTGTCAAAATTGCCAGAAAGCTGGTGTTAGTCTCATAAAACAGCTCAGAATCAAGTCCAAGAATCTGACTACATCTCTCTCAAAAACACTATTAGAGAAAGCACTAATTTGCACAGTATCATTTCGAGAAAGTGTTGAATGGTCTCGTTGTTGAAGCAAACGATTGCCCATGTTGTGCACATGGCATAGCGTTCTGATCCAAGGCCATCCACTGACATTCATCCAGCGAATTACAAGTTTTCACCTGAATTCAGCTGGAAGATATATCCACCACTTGAGAAGAAAGGGAATGAAATTTGGTTCTTGCTACCAATGCTGTCACGTTCTGCAGTCAAATTGGATGGAAGGTGTTTTCATTAATCCACGTCCATGTTTTAATGAACTTTTGCAGACAGTAGGAGGGCTTGGGAAAAAAACAAACGAGAGCTTCTCCTTTAACATATCGAGAGCACACACCTGAGTTGCATCGAAAATGGCCATATCTGACAATTTTTTTTTTTTTAATGGGGGGAAAACTTGGCATTTCCCCACTAGCTGTGTTTCCTTTGAAAGAGACAGGCGAGGCCGAAAATAAGCCCAATATCGTAATGCGGGCAGTCAGACGGACAGACATGGTGTTATCATGCGGCGTAATTCTGTTTTGGTCTCCCTAGCATCACTAATCGTGACTGAACTGCGTAAAAGTGGCATACATAAAGAAAGTCCTTTCTTCGTAGTGCTTCTGCAAAGATGAACATGCTGGGTTAGACAGCCCAGGGAGTAAAGGAGAAAAAAATTCTCGTCATCCCCCCCCTTACCCCTCAACCACATATAAAGACAGACATCTTTTCTTTTTCGAAGTATTCTTTCCATACAGACAACAGAGGGTGAACCTGACCTCAAATTTTCATCACGCACTTGAGAGGCATATTTCAACGACAATGGGAAGATTAGGGAACAAAAAATGCATCATCTAAATCTGAATTCAATTAAATTACTAAAATCAGGCATATACTTTTACGACTGAGATATCTAGAATCGGTTGAATGATGCACCAAATTCTCCCCGAATGGTAACCATAAAAGTACATGAAAATATGATCTCCCTAAAGAAAGAGGAAAGAGAAATAGATAATGCAGGAAAAGATTCATTATTTTGAATCAGAGTTGTCTTCATTTTCTTTTTTGCAGCTGCAAATATGGGATCATTTGCGTGGTGTCTCCTTTCTGTATGAATTACACTTTAATAGAATGATATCAAAACTGCTAGAGAGCTCACATTTCCCCCTGCAAACGGAAATAAAAAAAACTTCTACATCAAAAAGAAATAGAAGAGCAGGAAGACAGAGAACTGTGAGATGGACAACAAAAAGTCAAGATCAAGTTCACATGGGCACGCTCATTTCAAACTGAAATCGAAGAAAGCATGAGGAACAGTGGATCTCATAATCAACATTGTCCTTCATCCGTACTTCAGACAGTTGAAACTGATGTAAACAAAGGATATTCCCCCATCCTTTCCACCTCCCCCCCTTTCCCACTCCCCCTCTTCACCCTCCCTCCTCCCCATCTCCCCCCCCCCCCCTTAGTGTTCCCTCATCCATTGCACTTTTTATGTTTCCCTCGGTCCCTCTGTCACATGAAGTATGACTTTCAAATCCAGGCAAGCGCATGAAGCTCAAATATTGATTGAACTCGGCTGGGTCGTGTCAGCTCATCAATCGAGCCTCAGATTCTCCTGCTAAATGCCCTTTTTCTCGGGGAGAGTGAGTTGAAAAAAATATATGGAACTCCTGCACTTTAGGCTATATCCTTAAATCTTTTACTCATTCATAATCCAACTTATTCTAACACGGAATCCATGTTCTCCATCAACCCAAAAGGTCAGGGAAGAATGCGTAAGGCTGATGCCTCTGAGGTAAATAGACTTGTCGGACAAGGTTTTTTTTATCTGGATAACAATGCCATAAATACAGGTACAGAAGTAAATGAAAGCATGCTATATTCACAATAATGCTGCACATCTTCACTGCTGTCCACCAATTACAGACATACACACACACACACAAACAGACATACACATGCTTTCCTGCATGGCACATCAAACAAAATGAGCCTTTATCACTCAAGTTTTTGTTTTTGTTTATTGTTTTTTGTTTGCTTGTGTGTGTAGCAATCACTAGGCACATTACACACAAAGCTTTATATGCAAAGGGACATGATGTGCTGAGAGGAAGTATTTTTGTCATAAGCCATTGTTGCCTTTTTCCCCCATGATTCTGGATGACTTTTTATGAAGGAGTTGGATGCATCTCTTTTCATTTCATGAACTCACGTCTTCGCACCATGCCCTCCGCGGCAGAAACAAATGCAAGCAAGAAGGCAGACAGGAGGAGATGAAGGGGTGAAAAGTTCCCCGTCATTTTGTCTTCTGAAAAATTCATGACCTATCCCCGGCGGGGCCACCCCCTCCCCCTCCCCCCCCCCCCCGCACTTTTTCTTCTGCCTCCCTCCTCCAGCCATCCAGGTGTAAAAGGTTGATGGAGCTTATTAAAGGGGTGGCATTCTCCGCTACGACACACCAATGATGCCTTATATAGCTCTCTTCATGGCTGGCTTCACACACCGACTCCTCGAATCATCTCAGCTAGGGGGCTATTCGTTTGGTCATGTACAAAAAAAAAACATAACAAAAAAAAAACATAACAAGTGCCGATTCTTCCATCGCCACGACCTTTTGTCACCTACAAAAACTTGTTGCAGGAAAGGTGAATTTAGACATGCTATGGGTGAAACAATTCAAGTAGTACAGCTTTCCTTGTTTGGGGATCATCTTCTGAATATTACAACATCCGTGGACAATTAGGCCTTCATGGATGTACCTACATTTTCTCAACATGACAAAAATTTGCTTACCCCTTAGACTCTTTCAACATAAAACTCATCTTCTTCCTTTTAATTCCATGATCCTGTCAGTCAAGTTATCATTAATTTGCATAAAGACCAAATTACTACTTGATTTCAATGCATCATGCAAATCTTACCGCAGCACCACATACTTCCTTACGATTTGGCCTCATCTGATCGAGCCTACGTCAACATCTACCTTTGATAGCAATCTATGAAGCAGTGAAAATCTGAGCTCAGTCTGCATGATTCTTTTTTTTTTCTTCCGAAGACATACCCAGTAGTACTTTCGTGGGCATGGAAAATATTCATCATTGTTATAAAAACACTGTAAACCACAGTTATACTATGTGAAACTACATGTAGTTTCACCACCAGGTATTTCATTTCGCTCAGTTTGGACAGTGTGTACCGGCCAAATGAAACTTTCTCAATGACATCCATGTTTATATGGCAATGACTACAATGACCAACTCTGTTCAGTCAGAGTAAATCATGTTTGACGAGGCCTTAATTCTCTCATGAAATGGATACTTTCCTGTCGTGATAACTGAAAGAACATACAACATCAACTCACCTAATCACTTCTTTTACAGAAAATGATTTATAATTTCACAACTGTATGAGCTATGTAATACATTCCCACTTGGATATCTCAGAAATACTCTGAAAGTTTCTTTCAAATGGAAGAAAATCAATACATTTCTGATTTTGCAAGATCAAAAACAACCTCGTTTTGATCATAAAATCATGAAAGTTAACACCGTCTGACCTTCTGGGGAAAAAAAAACTCCTTACAGAGGTCGCCAATATGAGAGAAATAAATTTGTCTCACTGTGAGACTCGAAGCCCAGAGCACCGGAGACCGAACGTGCTGCCTCGGGCGCCGCAAAATTAAAATGGTGCGTTCTTTTCACGGTACATTGAAATTTTCATGTGGTGGCATCAGCAACAGCTAAAGTTTTGTGGATCATGTTTCAGAATCAATTTTCACTCTTCTTGCAACTCAAGCAAAAAGCCATATATTTGATTCATTTTCATAATGCTGAAAAAAAAACCCCCAACAACAACCAGCATTATGAAAACGCATCTCCACGTCCATTACAGCGGCAAATTGCACATTCCGCAGGGAATCTGTCACAACATTGCCCCGGTAACAATGCAAACACTGCACTTGAAGCCAATTTGCAGTGAACTTCTACCCCCCAACCTTCTCATCCAATGTTCTTGGCAATGCACAGTACTTACTTGTTAACCTCTAAAAGAACATTTACCAGTCACAGACCATTATACAGGGGTAACTAAAGACCTGCCACGTACAAGGTACTCACACATAAAAGAAAATTGTCCCTAGTTGGCCAATTATGATACCATGTAGTCTCTCAGCATCAGTAACAATAAATTTTTTAGCCTGCGATTGTAATCCAAGCACTCAAGGTTTATTCCCTCTGATGAGACTAACAGAATATCTGGTCTCGCCGGGGTAGAACCAACAGACCAGGCATCCTGAAGAGAGACCATTAACCCGATGGAGACGAGTCCCGAGTACACTCGGGCAGGTGTCTATGGGAAATGCGTGTTATAACAAAATCAGTCCGTCCTCAATGGGTTAAGGGATTTTTCTCTCTATCTTTCTACTACTGTGGCATCATAAATATTGTTGTAACATTCTTATAAACTGGCCATGACTGCACAATGATTTTATTAACCAAAGCTAAAGCTTTACAAGTTCACAGCTTTCAAAAGGACTACCTGATTTTCCTTCATAACTTCAGTAATGTGTTCCACTGGTATATACATGCACTCACTGCATGCATATATTTTTCAGGTTAATTTCCATTTTATAAATATTTGATTGGTGATTATGCAAAAACTGTTCTCATAATGAAAAATGAGCCAAGATGTAAATGCTAAATACCTTATGTATTGCAAACTGAATAGAAGCACAAAAGGGATATTCATTTTTATTTGATTTATTAAAAAAAAATCAATATTCCAAACGTCAGACACCTGTATGTATAAGTGTGAAGGAAAAAATGAATTACGTAATTTAAAACTATAAATTTGTTGAAAATTGGAGAACAACTCAAAGGGGAAACAAAACAATGGACAGATGACATGAAATGATGAACTCTACATATATCAATATCATGGAGAAAGAATGAACTTTGCCACCAAATCAGAGAGAAAAAATGACAGCGGAATTATTTTGGATACATAATAAGTGTCGTATAATAAAGCCCTCATATCAAGGTGAATTGGATACATGGATATGAGAAGATTAAAACTGATTAAAAGAAACAAAATATTTGTTATTCTGAGGCAAGAGCTTTGGGGAAGAGCTTTTGATGAAATATATAACCATCTGCATCAGAATTTGAAGCCATCCACAAACAACTTTCTGTTTTTGATTATATATCCATACTGGCGAAGAGAGGGTTTACGATGAAGATAATCAGCTTTGAACGCTCAAGAGTGAATTTTTTTACTGTATTTTGAATGATGCTTATTCTGAATATAAGGGAGCAAATCTTTAAAAAAAGAAAAGAAAAGAAAAAAGTCTGCCTCTAAGTGACACTTGCGATTTCCTGTTTTGAGGGTTGTGTGAGCTACCATCGCCACACAAACAATTCTGAATCATCTTTTCTCCAAAGGGTTCCCCCCTCCCCCTCTCTTGCGAGGGGTTTAGGGAGTCTGCTGGGAAAAGGGAAAAACAAAACGAGTTCTGTCCCCTGAGAAACCATGATTACTCACATCAGTTTTGTGTATTTGTATGTTAGTTTGTCTTTGCATACAATGTCCATCCCGGTCATATGTTTCCTTCCCCAACCTCCCTCCCCCCCCCCCCCACCATCCTCTTTAAAAATTATGGCACCCTATCAATAAGAAGGGGTCATGAACCATCTTGTGGTGTTTCTTTTTTTCTCTGGGTTGGAGAAGCAGAGGCCCTTTTGACCAATCTTTGCTTATTTTTTTCTTTTATGGTATGACATATGTTCATGATAGATTAAAGGCGCAGATATGAGAGAGCATTGACTATCATGGCAACAGAGGCATCCGCAACTCAGTTACCCAGCTGTGTGATAGACATTATCTCTTCTCGTAATATTGATATGTATTTCTTTCACTTAAATTTATCTGGAACGGGAGACTCTCCCAAATCATCAACATGGGGGGGGGGGGGGGGAGAAGGATTAATGTGCCATGCTCTACGGGGTCTACAGAGTCAATACTTCAACCTAAATTTGCTTCAATTTATCTACATTGATCCGACAAAGTCATTTTTTTCTGGACATGTGAATTCCACAAGACTCTATTCCATGTGACAAGCTCGTTGGAAATAACCTTGATACACCGAGATGCATTTCCAACAAAAATTTGAGCCTAAGATGATGACACACTCCCCAAACCTTTCCAAATCTCTATTGAACATCAACGATGAGGGATCACAGGAGAGACATTTCTGCCAGTGATGAAGCTCCCAAAAGATGAATCAGTTTTAATGCCACACAGTTGCGAACCCATCTTAATCTGGTTAAAAGAAGTGAAATCTAATTACGACATTCGACCCCCGCGGGGGGCTTCGCGATGGGGATCGCGTCTTTGAAACGGATCTGACACTTTGATCTCTGAGGACACTTTCACACCCACACCATTGCAGGTTTAACCCTTTACTAACTGCAAGTGGGTGTGCAATGTGTTAGCTCTATACAAAATTGAAATATCTAGGGTGCAAATGGATTAACTGCCTACTGACTAGGTAGCATTCTTAAAGTTAGGTGAGCACACGTTTCTTGAGATGCAACTAATTTCATTATTCTTAAAGTTCCATTACTGAGCAAAATGCTGTACATTACAGGATAACTTATCTAAAATCTTAAGTAAAGTAACTTTTTTTTTAAGAGTGAGAGAAATAAAAATCCTAAGGATTTGCATTATTATGTAGTAAATTCTTAAGTTTCCCTCCTTACAACTAAACTTTGATATGCACAACCCCTAGGATATGGCCCCATGCATACAACATTTAAGAAACAACACACTTCCAATGAAACAGTGCGATGACACAACATGTCATAATCCCCTCATCTGCCCTGAAGCAAGCATTCCTGCTGGAAATATGTCAAACAAATGGCACACCAGGAGAAAAAAATAAATAACAACACGTACCATGACATAACAGTGACTTTTGGATCCAAGTCCTTGGATGAAGTGCGAACAGGGACGTAATGGTGACGTCAACGTTTTAAGTATTTCACACGCATCAGGTGGATCGAGGACATGCAATCTTTTTTACCCCCTCCAACATTTTTTTTTTCTTCTGAATTTAGATATTGCCTTTATATAGAGAGTAGAGCTGATGCTATGCATTTTCAAGACATAACCTATATCACTAGCAACCCAGGGGCCTGACTCTTGAAACCAACTTTTCTTTCTACCTGTTAATAGCAACAATCATGCTGAATCTTGGATGGAAATACATACATACTAGAGACAAGACTGACAATCTAAAAAGATCAACACATTATCTCTATTTCCTTACTTTCCTTTTCTTCAAACACAAAAGGCAAACTTCTTTTGCAACAGAATCGAACCTATTGAAATCTCACAGTAAAAATTAAGAATCATATGGTATATAAGACACTACTCCATGTTGCCAAGTTACCTATTTTTCATGAGGGACCCTCAAGCAAACTACAAGGAATTACTGGGTATGTTCAACCAAGAAAAAAACATCTACATGGTTAAGTAGAATAAAACATATTATATAAAAAGATAGATATATGAGAATATGAACATTCATTCATATATATACATTCCTCCAACACTGCAAAATGAATGTTTGTCATGATTCTGTCCATTTGGTGAAGTTGCTACTTATGATCGATTCAATAAGGTGTGAAAGTAAACCCCCTCCCCCTCTAACATGACGACGGTAGGCCAGGCAACAGACTACACCCAGCCATGCCACACTGAGGCCACAGCCCAACATCTCAAAGAGGATGTACCTCCTTGAGGTAAGGAAAAGAAGGATGGGTTCACAGGAGAGAGTGAAGGAGGATGTTAAGAAGAGGGGGGAGATTGAAGGGAGGTTGGCAGAGGATGGCAGGTCTAGCAGAAGGGGAGGGAGGAGGGGGAGGGGATGGGAAAGGGGGAAGTGTTTCTCAGATTGGCGGTGTCTGGATGTCAGAGATGATTGGTATCTGTAGTCGAATGTTACCTGATTGCGAGCATCACTCCCCATTTGAAATCTATCCCCCCTGGATTTTTTTCCCCTCTTTTTTTGACTAGATGGGGAAACCACTGAAATCAGAAAATATTTCCAATGTTTCCATAGAAACCATTTGGGGGAGTCGTGACTTCCTGAAAGATATACCCATGTAGAGTTTCATGCAAAACTTTATGAAAAGGGAGGGGGTTATGGTCCTTCAGTCAAATTTTTTAATCCCTCCATCTCTCAAGTGATATTTTGCACAAGAAATTCTGAGTGGCTCCTCACGATAACACAATCCCTATATATAGCACCTTGGGGGATGCGCATGTAATTGCAAGATCAAATTGTACGGTTTCAACCTTAGAATGTGTGTGATCCAATCATGTAGATAGTTTAAAGTGCCCTTACACATTAATGGTGACTAACTGCTACAATATCCCATATCAAATGTAGCCTGACTATAAGCACTATACACAGTGATTGTCTCTTCTCTGCTTCAGCTCAATCAATACAAAGTTATAGTTACATATGTGCATCCATAAGGAATATTGACAAATTGAATGTGCAGCATGCAGGGAGTAAATAGTCGACTAAAAGTTTTTGCTGGCGGTGTTAATCCCATCTTAAATGTAACCTGACTATGAGCTGTATCATACCTGTCCAAAACCTCATCAACACAAAGCTGGCGACGGTTAAATTAGTGTTCACGTGGGAGATTTTTGCTACTAGTTTTAGCTTTTGAGTTATTTCAAGCACTGAAATCTTTCCATCTGCGCATATAAGATCTATCCATATATCTAACTGATAGTCCATTCTAATATCACAATATGCCATTCTTCAGCGAGTGTTTACTAGCAATCACGCCTCTCGTTTCCAGTCTCCACTTCGGCCGTGGCCTCCTGTGCGACTTTCGGTAACTTCCCGAGCCGGGCCTTGAGGTGTAATTCTCTCAGGTAGCCGAGCCAGGAGCCAGTGTTGAATGTCATTTCCTTCGCACAGGTTACATACATCTGGTTCCTATTTCAGTCATTTTTTCTCTCCTTTTTTTTCTTCTTCTTCTTCAACACCACGAAAATGGGGAGACTGACATAGGAAAGTAAGGTGAGGTGAGGTGAGGTGGGGGATGGGGGGGGGGCAAATCTAGAGATGGGGGAGTGAAACTGAATAAGTAGACACAGAGAGGGGGTATGGAGACAGAAAAATGGTCTTTGAGAACCTCCACTGAGACATCTTGCCAAATCAGAACGGGGAGTAAAAAAAAAAATTGCCATAGGAACGATGTAGACGTATATGATTTCCACAGAGAGGAAAGGACCGACGCCTTTTGTCGAATATCGAGTCACAAAAGAATGGTCTCTATACGCTCTCTCGATGCATCGAGAGTCTCGTGAAACTGGCCGAGAGATTTTTCACTCTGCCCAATTTAATTGCCCCATCCATACCCACGCTGCTAGCACCAAATTGTACATCAAAGATTAAAAAAACCCCACAAAATAAAACATCTGTGTCGATTTTGTATAGATGGAAGTGTATTCGATGACAGTGCTCCCTTTTTATCTGTCTGTTAGGAAGGGGTATTGACTCCAAGGGTTTAACACTAGAAATCGTAGTGAAAAATCATTGCTACACCCCTGATGATGACTCCCAGGTTACCACGGAAGAGAACTCTTATTATTACAGAAGACTGGAAGGGCAGACAAACTATAAAAAAAAAAAAAAAGAAAAGGGGGAGAAAAGACATGGGGTTTAGGGGAAGGGGTGAGACCAGAACATGTTTTTGTGAGGCAATGATGAGAAGTGACAACTCCAGAGTTGGTTTACCCTCGGCCAGCTTCCAAATGTCCCTGTTATTCTACTAACTATCAGCGCAAATGGCACAAAGGGCTTGACATGAGACTGCAACAGATCAGAGACGGCGAAGATGCAACAAAGATTGAATGATGCCCGCGCCAACACGTCAAGCAGTCCCTACTCTCACCATATCCTGTTTGCTTTCCAAGATGTTAACAATAACTGCTGGTGAACATGAATCACAGTTTTAAGATAAACCATCTTTCCCAATAATCCAAGAATTGTGTGTAATGATGCTGCTGATAATTTCTTCTTTTTTTTGGGGGGGGGGGGGAGGGGCATATTCAACCACCATGTAGGATTTTGAATTGGCAGAGGATCACTGGAGGGAATGTAGGAAAGAAGGATAGGCTTAAACAAATGAATGATTTGTGAAAACAGACAATATCATAACGAGGTGTGTGTTGTTGTTTTTTAAGAAGAAATGAGCACAAACGTCTTCTAGATTAGTGCACTTGTTTGCAGAATTATTGTGGGGGGGGGGGCAGTGGTAGGAGATGGGGGTTAAAGGAGGTACATGTAGGGGAAGGACCTTAGCTGAATACTTGGGGCGATAAAGATGTTAAAAATTCACGTCGAATATGTCATGCTCATAACATGACACAGCGTACGCTGCAGGGAATTCTCCGAAACAGGTGTCGGGAGGAAAGCAGAAACATGATAAAACTGCAAAGAAGCCAACACTGGCAAAAGACACCACACAAGGCTTGAATAAAAGAAAAAAAATAATAAAGAAAGAATGGAAACACTCTATGGATTTTGCACTAAAGGGATGGCATAGTTTTGGCTGAGATGGGAATTCAGGTTTTAAAACTTTTTGTGGGCTAATTAGAAACCACTTCATGAAATATAAAAGAGCATACAATTCAAAGAGGAATTCAAAGTTTATTTGATAAAAAAAAAATCAGTTTTGAAATGGCCGAGCTATCCCAAAACAAAAGTGAAGCTAATAAAATATGGGAGCCACCTTTTATCAGGACCACTATGTTTTGCTTCTTTTTCAGATATCTCAACCATTTCAAACCCAATTTTCATCAAATAAACCTTGAATTCCTCTTGGAGTGGTATGCTCTTCAATATTTTCATTTAAGTGGTTTTTAACTATCTTTCAAAAAACTTAAAACCTGAACCTCCATCTCAACCAAAGCCATACCACCCCTTTAAAGAGAGGGAAAAAAAGTTCTATATATGCATCTTGGGCCTCCTTAGGCAAGGTGGTAAAAGACAGAAGGCTCGCAGACACATGCAGACAGACATGAATGAGTTATGCATCACCTTGAGAAATTTAACACAAGTTTGACAGAAATGCAGCAGGAGCAGCGGTGACGAGTCTGCGGAATGGGGGGCCCTCGGTGGTGGAGGAGGAGGAGGAGGAGGAAGACGGGCCGACGAGGATTGGGGGGTAAGTAGCTCGAGGGGAACAGATCGAGCAACCGTAACCCCCCTGCAAGCTCCGTCTTTTTCTTCACCGTCTTTTCGAAATGCAAACAACATTGTATGCCAACATACCGCTGCTGGGGATGACAGAGTTCGTCAAATTTAATATTAAAAGCACACAGACTCGCTGGGCAATTTGTGTCTGATAAAATCTTACAAGAACATCAAACCGTTGGGTGCTAGTCACCAAAATGTTTGATTGGAGATGATCTTCTTTTATCAACATCTCCAAAACATTTCCAAATCAAGGTCAAAGAGCATTAAACCTTTTTTTTTTCTGAAACATTCACGTACACTCAGAGAGAATTAAATGCATATCATTGCAGACAGTTAATTTTGATGCTGCTATGGCAGATTTGCAAAGTGTTTTGCTTTTATGTGAAGCATGTATGGATTCTCAGCTATATTTTTTTTTGCAAAATCCAACCAACCAAACAAACAAACCCAAAACATTACAGGGAAACTCAGCAGCAACTTATGAAAACATTCGGAGCAGGCCGTGCATGTGAGATATTTCCCTTTAAGGAGTCAGCGGCACCTGCTGCTTGGTGATGCGAGCTGCAGGGGCAACTTATTTTTCATTATGAGCAGACAGTTGTTGTTTCTGACTTATCCTCTGTATAGCTTCACGGACGGCCTGAGCACTACGTTGTTGTACCACACAAATATCATGGATGGCTTTCACACTTGCAAGTACTTCGCTTGTCGAAAGAGCGTGCTTCTGAAAACCTTTCATTACATGATCTAAAACTTCATTCACTACTGCCAGAGTGCAAGCACACACATGTGCAATCGAGAGTTGGGCGTCTTGATTATCAGGGCCACGGAGCTTGGGACACACACAGTCTTATAATATTGAATATTGCTTGCTGTAAAAGCAGTCGATGAGGAGACTAAGTCTGCGTCTGAACACTCCTAATCTCTAAATGTGCATTTTGAAAATGCACTTCAGAAATGCAATTACAAACCATTTTTACTGTAAGTGTGAACTTCTTCATGGTCTTGGATTACAAGACACCAACCTTGATCCTGGGATATTCTCTGAATTAACCTGTGCCAGTTTGGAGTAAGAAACTGATTCATGAACAATAACAACAAAAACTGACTTTGCTTTGTTGGAACAGTGTAAATGACTATGATTGTTCTACAGTATTGACAGGACAGATGAATCATGAAATTTCAGCAAATCTCATAAAAAAAAGAAAAAAACTTGCCTTAAGCAAAAGACTGTCAAAAAAAAAAATACAGGGTTGGTATTTATTTGAGAGGGTATACTCACATCAGATTCTCCTTTGCTTTCACACAGCTCAACGTTCAATTTGTTGGGTTTCCATTCAGTAACCTGCAGAGGTTAAAAAAAACCCACATTGGATGAAAAAGTCAGTACAAGATATGAGTTCAAATACCATTGAACAGGACTAAGGTGTAAATTTTGGCTTTTGTTTCATTGCATATAATAAAATATTCAGTTGGGCACCACTCATACCATGGTACACACTTTATACCCTTCCCCTCCCCACCCCCATCATAATCTCATTCTTCAGCTTCAGTAAAGATTCCTAATAGAAACATATCATGAAGTTTTTTGTTTTGTTTTGTTTTTTGTACTAATGCACATCAGACAGTTCTTTCTGAATAAGGCCTCTGTGTTCTACTTCGTGCTCTCAAAATTAATCTTTCTTGGTGTCGAATTACTGCACCATGTACATCTGTACACATTGTGTCATTGTTTTCTCATGCCTCCATTTCCTGTGTCAAAATAAATGACTGTTTCCTAAATACCTCCTTTTTCTTTTAGAATGCTTTCCATTATTCTCTTTTTACTCAAGTCCCCGTTTCCACTTATTCCCAAACAATTCCATCTTTGTTCTTGGCTCTGCACAATTTTTCTGTTAAAAATCCAACAATTGTGGCTTTTTTCACGTCGATACCTGTTCAATGAGTCTCGATCTTTGTATCATATCGGGACTGAATGTGCACTGGTCTAAGGAAGATGCCCTGAATACTAACTAGTGAGAATACCAGCTCTCTTGCCTGAAAAAAATATAACTGTTCTTTAAAAAAAAAGTGTCCACATACATGACAACTGTCATTCCACTTAACCTTTCCCCATCTCTCAACAAGTATGGATACCTGTCGTGTAATGCTAATAAAACACCTCTGCATTGCCTTCTCGACACAAATATCCACAGCAAGGCAAACACATTTCATCCACAAAAAAGCGAGAGAGCGATCCCAAGGAAAAAAAAAGTTGCTCCCCGAAGTTTGCTTGGTGTACACACACAATTAGGGCTTTCTTGGCCCGCGAATCCCTTTTTTACACTCAGACGGCCCTACAAAAGACAGCCCAGTTTTTTTCCAATCCAAAACTTTTGATAGGAGAGCCAATATTTGCCCAATATATCAATATTTTGGCAGTCAGAAAAACTCTTCACATTTTTGTCCCCTCTTTCCACTTCCAGGCAGAGTATGCATTAGGTCACTGCGAACAAAAAAAATTGAGGTTAACAAACCACACAAATATTTGCAAGGATGTGGAGAGGGATATATCATGGGTGATGAGATAGTGGCAAACCATGCTCTTTGCCCCTTTTTGTGTGCTTGTGCTTTGAAATTACTTTGACACACTTGTTCCCTCTGTCTGTCTCTCTCTATATATATCTATATATCTCATATATATATATATATATATATATATATATATATATATATATATATATATTTCTTTCTATATAATCATGTTTCTCTCCCTTTACATATATTTCTCTGTAATTATGTACATATATTAATATCTGTAATATTTCTTTTTTCTCTATGTTCTATTTCTCTCTCTCTGCTAGCTGCATCAACCTATCACTAAATTCTTTACTAGTCCATCTCCCTCCCTCCCTCCCTCTCTCTCTCTCTTGCTTTTCCTAATAACCCTGAGCTTTCATTAAAATTACATATCTATGCCTCTTCATCCAAATCTCTCTGTTTCACCACTTGTATAGCTATATATCTGTCCATCTATGTGTATATGTTTCGATGAAAGTATCCATATACCTGTCAAGTCATTAAACATCCCAGCTGCAGGGCCCTGTTTCATAAAGCTGTTCGTAAAGTTACGAACAACTTACGAGCGACTGGTGATCAGTTCTTGTGCTGAATTATGGAAATTCTGATAAGTATAGCACATCAGAACTGATCACCAGTCGCTTGTAAGTTGTTCGTGACTTTACAAGCAGCTTTATGAAACACCCCCAATATTTTACACCTGTCTATGTATTTCTAAATGACAAAAATCACTTACCTCAAGTGGTGATAATGTGTTGAGATCCAGACGAAGTAATGTATCCCTGTACAAAGCATGACAAACACAAAAACGATCAAATTTAGAGTACCTCATCATGGCGCATGAGAAAAATAAAAATAAAGATCTTAATGACATGCCCTGGGAGAACTATTTCATCTCACATTTTCCTTGAAGATGTCACAAAAATAAACACAATTTGCCATAGCATCTACTGTTCATACCAGAATTCACTGTTCTTCAATTTCAGCCACAAGAATTATGTTTAGCGATTTTTTTTTTCAACCATTGAATATGCAGTCAAACAAGCTGGCATATATCTGCAATGAAGTCTACATTTCCAGCTTTGTGTTTATGATGGCACAATAACTTTCACCCAGTTTAGTTTTCAAAAGAATAAAAAATGTATATACTGAGACAAATATCTGATGCATGCTGTACATCATAAAGTTGCATCAGTAAACATGAATATTTTAGTTAGTGGCATAATGCTGTATTTGTACATGAAGTAGCAATGCCTCTTCAATTCATTTGAGTTCCATTCGGTAAGAAGTAAATTTAAAGAGAAAGTCCCCTCTCCATGGTCGTTGTAAAATGAGAAATTGTCATTGAACTGCACCTAACCAATTTCATACTACTTGAATCACACACGGAACAGGCTATGAAGGCTGTACAGGTAAACATATAAATGTTCTTTCAGTAAAAGTTCATTCCATATATATTGACTGGCATTGCAATCCTTTCATAGATAAATTTGAATCATGCCGAATTTACCAATGTTATTTGCCTGCCTCCACAGCAGTAATCCCCCCAGATTCAGTCAATCAAAATGTCTCATGTTAGATCTCTAATGCAAAGTTCTTCAGACTGCCTTAGTTTGTATCTCCAAATCCCGATGCACATAGATAACATACAGCCCGTCTCCAGCGAATAGCACATAAAGAAAACTTGCCGTTCATGGACTTACACAAAGAGAAAGATAGCTATTGTGAAACTAGTATTCTCATCACCATTTAAATTGACTGAAAATACCATTAACCGACTGAAATGGAAATTGATTCATTCTACAGAATTTGTTGTTTTGTTGAGAAGTTTGATACGCTGTACACACAAAAACTTGCCTGAAGCAAGTATGACTGACAACATAATGAATGTATCAAGCAGTGGAAATTGAGTCAGGAAATGAAACAATGTCATTTTCTTACTGCCAAGAGAAAAAAAACAACACATTACAAAGTAGAAATTGAATGGATTCTCCGATGTAATGAGCACAAATACACAGGAATGAGAAGAGAAAATGAGAGAATGAATTTACTTAGCGTCCGGGAGTTTATTCGTCCTCAAGAGAATTCCGAACGATCTGATAACATGCTGCCAGAACGGAATGTTATTTGATGCAGGGAAGATGACGGTAAACAAATTTGATCATCCCCAAAGTGGGCTTCGGGGGAAAGTTTCGCAATCCAATTTGCGAATGGTGCACCTTGTTTAATTCCTCTCAAATTCAGGGGACTGTGTTCGCTTTGCCTCAGCCAAAATACGGGAGCAAGGAGTCCTAGCCCCTAATTCTCCAACCCCCCCCCCCCCAAAAAAAAAAAAAAAAATATGTACAGGAATGCCAAGAGCCCTAGGAAATCTCTATAGAGGCTAGTGTCTATCCCAAACACAATATGTGTGGTAAACTGTGAGGACCTATATATATCATGAGCAATATTCTCCTCTTCTTTTGTTCTTCTTTATCCCTTCCCCCACCCTCCCTCCCCGTTTATATCATGAATCCTGGGCACAAAGTTGAATGAAAGATGAGACAGTGACTTATTTCCCAAAGGGAATACACCACTATCATCCTAACATCATAGCCCCGGAGGAGCCACAAAAGAAAAAAAATCTCATCTTTCTAAATGACGCCACGAGTGAATGCCCTCGAAACGAGACGAGCCGCTGACCGAAAGGGGGACACAAAATTGGGACGAAGCACGGATATGTGTTACCAAGACACAAACCAACAAGGAAACAGCCTTTAATAATGGATGCATGGACCACAGATGAAGGGTATGGTAGGGACAAAGGAGGGGCCATAAAATGAGAGTACCCCCAAATCTCTATAACTCTTATTGATTGTGTGAAAGCAAAGGAAATTTTTAGTGCCCTCCAAGATGTTCTTATTCTTAATCACCACTTATCCTTGATGATACATTGACAGTTAGAAAAAAATGAAAGAAAAGAAAAAGGAAACAAGATTGGTTAGGGTAGGAGATATCCGGCTATTATCAGATGACCATCAATTTAGCTTACTGTGTCCCTAAGGGTTTGGATGTACAAGATATCCTACAGTTTCACTGTCTTCTGATGTAGATATTAAAGTATTTCTAAATTCCTGCGAAGGATTATGTTGATCTTCCAATCCTAAGTACATCACAGCAACACTATGAGCATGCTTTGCAAGAATACTTAAAGAGATGTGTTTCACTTTAGAGACATTTGTAACCCTTCTCTTACAACAGGGAGCTTGGGTGGTGATGGTGGGGTGCATGAACACAACTCTAACAACCGCTTAGAATTATGTTATCCCGAGAATTTCTTCAGTACTCGCTGTGCATGAATGGTAGAAGCCTTCTTCATAGTCCCATTAATTTATATCCAATTAGGCTGATGATGACGCGTACGGAGTATCAAAAATAGCTCACAGAGTTTAAAGCTTGGATTCCAACTGAATCAAACTTTTTCTGTGTGTCTAGAATGCACTTTTATAGCATCTTCTTGATTGGGTAAGATTTTTTTCAGGTCACCTTCAAAAAATTCAGCATGAATGGAATGCTGTGATGTATGAATTGACACTTTATGCTACATGAGGACCATTTTCATGTGAGACATCCCATGACGTTTTGCAAGCGAAAGCAAGGCTCGCTTCCAGACATCGTAAAGACAGTATAACATCCAGGATGTTTGGTCGTTGACTACATGATCCACATAGACACACAAAAAAAAGAAAACCACACCACCAAAATCATAATTTGCTGGTTTGTGTGCAGTTCTAGGCAATTACACAACAAACAACAGAGGAATATTAAATTCATATATATATATTTTTTGTTTTTTTTTTCTTTCTCACCTTGCACCAACCAGGAGTTGATTGTTCAGAGGATCGGTCAGAAGTTGCGAAAAGTCTTTCACTCCGTCTTTGCTGTATTCTGCGAGGCCATTGCCTTGGAGGTCTGGAAGAGACAAAGAAATTAGATGGAAAAAAGTTAAGAATGATTGTATATATTTTTTTTTCCTGACAAATCTATGTCATTAATCCTCCTCACTGAAATTTGTGAGATTTCACCTCCTGCATACTAAAACGAGATCCAGCTTCTGTTTCGAGACACTGAGACAAATTGGGCATGACTAGATCAATAGCCCACTAGTCCATCTCACGTAGCACCTATACACGCATGTGGGGCATTGACTTCAAAAATTAGGATTTCCTCTTGTTCTCGTTAAATCGTGACGGATTAGTTTAAATGACATCCTTGGCACGTTCACTACAGGCATTAGAGTGAATTACAATTGCCCCTGGATTGTTCTGGTGTAATGAAGTGGTAAAAACCACATAATCAATCTCGTGACCCATTTCTTCTTCATAACGAGCGTATCATGCTCTCCTTTCTTACGATGACACATTACATCGCTTTTCTCTAAAAGCAATCTCTTCTCACGTCACAGCAAAGGTGACATCAATGCAAACAATCGGGGTGTCATAATTGAAACCTTGAAAATCTGCTTCAGGTAAATGAAAAAAAAAAGAGGGAGGAAATAACAGATTGCCCTATTATTTGTCACACCTATTTATCACTTTATCCCGGTTACATGAGATTTTCTCTTTCTTCGCCTAATGAGCCAAATATCTGATGCTAGGACTCGATGCCGCAGCATCAAAAGCAACAAAGTGAAAACGTGTCGCCATGGAGAATAGAGTGGGGTAGGAGCACATGCATGCTCTAATAGCAGTAATCGTTTGTGCTGAAAAGGGAAATTTATTTCTACGAGATCAAACTTTGGTTGAAATTTTTTTTTTCTTTCAGTACGTCTCCATCTCATTCTCTTTTTTCTCTCCTTTACACACTCTCTCTCCCTCTCTATCTCCCTTTCTCTTTCTCTTACTGTGCTCCAGTTTTTTTTTTATTTAAATAAAGCTATAGTACATGTATTGTACACTGTATATCCAGAAACTTTCATGTGCATTCTTATTTTGCGAATCTTGGCTCCTCAAGAAATTTTGCAAAAGTTTCATGCACATGAAAATTTCTGGTTTTACAGTATTGTTCACACACAAATATTGTTTTTAAAAAATGTATGTGTCTCACATCACTTAATGTTCACATCTCGATTTAACTACCCAAGAGCGGTTATACTCCTTGTTTCCCAGTTTCCATTAAAAAAAAAGAGAGAGAAAAAAAAGATAATGTTTACCCTCTAAACGCTCAAAAAGCCCATCAGCCAGGGAGGTGGGCACCTCCCTGCATCAGCCGACCACACTCTACCCCAAGGAAGATGCTTCATCCTCCCATACGTGGGGCACATTTCTGAGAATGTGTGGCAAAGTTCCGAGAATCACCCCACGACAATGGCAAACACACAAGCAAACAGACAAACCACACAAGGAAGCTATGAACTCAAAATGAAAGTCAAACCAAGTGAGGGGGAAGGAGTTTAGAAGAAGGCACACCTATTGCTGGATGCATGTATACAAACCACCGCTAAATCCGCTTTGAGGCTTGTAGGCCATTTTTTTACCCCATTGCCAAAGTAACCACGACAAGTGGTCTCATTTACACCTTGTTGTCTGCGTGAAAAGAGCAGGATTTTGTAGCTAACAGATGACCCATAGGCTATTAAATGCATTTCAATTACGGAGTTGTACGGAATAGAAAAAAGAAAATGGGTGTCGTGATTAGTGGCAGCGGTTATTTCGACATGTGGGCTTTTGATTGGTCAAGCGACAGTGATGTCACATGGGGGTAACTTGGGGTCATGACTCTTCAGCATATTATCTTCCCCTTCACCTTTATCCACACTGGCTCTTAAACATCAAAGACTATCACTCCCACCCCCAAAGAAATTGATATTGCTTTGTCACTGTTCATTTTAACCTACTTATCCCTCTTATTTTTTTCCTTTGCCAAACCTCTGCTTTGTAGTTCTTATTAGGACAGAGGAACACTGTTATGGAGCCTGCAAAATCTTACATGCAGATTGCATTTTTTTTTTGCTTGTGAGTGTGCGTGTGTGTGTGTGTGCTTTAATCTCTGATTATAATAATAATGAAGCATGCTTTGTAGTAAACAATGAGGAGTACTGAGATACATCTCAACCTATTGGGCAAGAATTTACAGTCTAAATTAAACTCATATAGGATTCATCATATAGAAAAGTAAGTCACATGGTCGGTTTCTGATTGAGTTTCACCAGATCTGTTTAAATCACTCATCATTTGTGTACCGATATCTCGTCAATCATATTCTTTCTCACAACGTGCATGCCATGCAAATCTGAAAATGGTACTGGAAATAGACTTTCCTTTAACCTGAAAGAAAATGCCTCCAGCTGCTACCACATACTGTTTCTATAGCAACACAGACCAAAATTCATGCAGGGGCCCCCAACTTGGTGCATCTTGCGCTCTTGGGTTGCGCTGTCGAGTCGTAAAATATGCAACTTTGGACGTGGCGAGGGGGAAATCATGGGCCGGATTACCACTTATTTGTAACAAATTTCCTCCTCAGCTTGATATATCACGGTTATCAAAACAAATTGGAATGAGGTAAAGAGTTCAAATAGAGGGAGGGAAAAAAATAAAGAGAGGGAGAGAAAATGAACCAAAAAGTACAGAAAACTGTAAAGAAAGGGCTTCTTTCCCCTTTTTAGCTATGAATCGTGTTTAACCTCTGTGACCTTATCTTGGACTACGTCTTAAAGGAGTTAACTTAAGCTGGTAGAAAACTAATTGCCAAAAGTGATTAATCAGACTTGAACAGTGGTGGGTAGCTGAAGGGTTATACACAGAAAGACTGGTTCAATTGAAATGAAAAGGTCATAGGGGCATGGCACCTTACAGTATGCATTCCAGTGTAATTCAAGTAATAGCAGCAGACAGGTGCAGTGGAACCGTTCTTTGACTGTTCTGAAAACTTTTTTTTGTGTGGCAACGATTTCATTTTCATATCGCCATAAACGATTTAGAGACCACATCTTGGATGGTCTCGTGAAGGTTATCTGGGTCTTGACGGCACTCAAAGACATGGCAATCCATCCCAGTAGAAGACAAGGACATACCCCTCTTGCAATAAGTTGCATGATATGTTCAGTTATTGAGAATGAGAGGGTTAATGCAGAACTAATCCATCCTGTATGTAAACCTCTTATACTGTTTGTAAGGAACACTCTAATTTCCTCTCCAAATGCCCTCATCATGTCCCTATACCACTCCTCCCCGATACTTTTGCCCATGCTGGGAGATAGTCTAAGGCAACAAGCCTTGATTCCTCAACAAATCTTGCATTTGTATATCCCACAGAGACAGAAGTTGCAGTCTCAAACAGCCTCCTCTTCCACAGCCACATTGTGCCTTAAACCCAAGCAGTTTATTCATATTCCCTTGACACTCTAGACAAATTTACTATATAATATTTGCATTCACAAGTAAAACTTTACAAAAGGTCTGTTTTTGTAGTCTAGGCCACATGAGCAAATGAGAAATAACATTTATCGGTCACAGTAATGTGGAACTGTCCCGTGCAGGACACCAATTTACACAACATGGGTGGTACTCAGTTGCCCATACAGTGCTCTCTCTGGGTTCAATAGTTTTGCCGAAAATTGAACAACACCGAGCTTGAAATTGGCTAAAACTTAGCCCCTTGTGGCTATATTTTTGAGGGTTTTTTCCCCCCTTTCTGTTTTACTTAATGCTCTTCAATCTTTTCTTTGTTTCCTTCTCTTCTTGTTGGTTTGTAAGAAGATTCTACAAGATAATCTGCTTGCAGCTGTGGTAAATTGAGTAAAGAACAGGTGCGAATGAAAGAAATTAGGCGCATTTTATTATGCCCAATGTTTTGCCAATGTCGCTAGAACAGTGAGCCCTCTGATTCAAGCAACCATGTCTACGAATTGCCACCTTTTCTCAGAAGATTGAGGGGCTGGCCAAATGGGAAAAAAAAAGATCAGTGTGTGAAGATCTTGCTGTTGGTGGGAGAGAACCTGTCTCTCTCTTTAAAAAAAAAAACATTTCTGCCATTCATTTCATTAAGATCTGCAATTGGACAATTTGCACCATAGTCCATACATTCAGACAGCAATTGACACTTCATTGGTAGGATCAGGATTAGCAGCTGAACAAATTTCTGAAATGCGCACATTATTAGACTGAACAGATTAGCAGTGATTGCAAGCTCCCATAATGTTGACTGCAAATGTATCCACTAAGCTGAGGAGAAATAGCCCGCTCCAAAGGAAAAATCTACTGAGAATTAGAAAGGGATGTAACTCACATCCCTTTAATCAGGGTTTAATCACATCAAACTTTATGTAACATACCCAAAGAGAGATACACTGTAGTAAGTGCTTGCTCCTCTACGGAGAATGAATTATAACTATCACAGATGCATGTAAGTTTCATACAATCAATCTACTATGTCGTGCACATGGTTCTTTATCATTAAGTATTATTCTAGATCTTGTGATAAATGACTTCATTTTTCACTGCAGTACTCATCCCATCTTCTGAAAGTACCACAGTAAAAAATGGTGTGCATTCACACGGTAATTGAAAGGTGGGGGAGGGGTACAGGATCAAAAGATCAAAAGAGGAAAACAATTACGACCTCAATGATGTTGACCTTCAAGAAATGAAGAGCAAAGACATTTAGTCTTCATCCAAGAGAGCAATTAGCTTGTAGATACTCCATTACAGGAGGACGGGAGGGGGTAAAGACACTGTAGTAAAGGCCCCCCCCCCCCCCCCCCCCCCCCCCCCGTGCTGGGGGGCGGGCAAGATTTATGCTCTAGCCTCCTGCCCCCTCCCCCAAGGGTGCCATAGATTGACTTGGAGAATGCCCTTTGGGGAGGTAAATGATCCCAATTAGCGTTTTCCCTTCGCCCCATCATCCCTTGTCATAGGAAACAAGGCAGGAGAGAAAGATAGATAGATAGATAGATAGATAGATAGATATAATGCATTATGAACAGATGTAAAGAGGTATAGATAGGGATCAAAGAAGGAAGAGAAAAAGAGGAGGAGAGAAAAGAGAGGGAGAGGGGTAGAGTGAGGTAGAAGGCATATGTGTGTGTGTGGGGGGGGGGGGGGAGAACACTTAATAATGAATAGAGCACAAAGTAGCAGTTAAGACATTCAAATAGATTTAAGGATGCATCCTCATAATCCAACTTTGAATAGTTCAGTAGTCAAACTTAGCTGGAGGTGGGAAAAACATGTGCTACTGATGGTATATATGGCTCTTCTTTGATACACAACTATGATGTTCTGAACTACTTTACACATCCATTTAGGTATAGATCTGGGTATAATTTGTCATTTTACACCTTGTAACAGCAGCAGAAACCACTGAGCACAGACTACCATGTAATGCTTTATACAGATGAAACATGTTCACATCAAACAAAGATAGGAGTGTGAACAGAGCAAAATGACAGGCGTATAAGCTACCTCTGACATACAGGGAGAAATCACAACTGCTTTCAAGCCAGCATAAATTATAATGAAAATGACATCACTGTATGAGAACAGGCAGGATGTTACAGGATGTTTCACACTGCAGGCTCAAGTTGCATTTAATGACAGTATAACCAGAAGAAAAAAAAAAGTAGGGAAATGAATGGGTGTTCACTGAGATCATTACTGTGACTTATAATGCACATTTGCACAAATATACCTGACTTTCAAATTCCATACCTGTTATTTTTGAATTCTTGGTCCAAGTAAGCAAAACTTTGATGTTTGTATTTACCTGGGCTCTACTTCTTAAGGCAACTTGAACACAGAGTTGAAGTTTCCCTTTAATCCAGTGAGGCATCTTTAGATGTCAATGTCCTTCTGGCTCTCAACTTTACCAAACACATGTTTTAATTCTAAATCAAACATTTTGAATTATGACTATCTTGCATTGTCCCTGGGGAGGCCTAACTTCCTCTTCAACTTTAGATGCAAATTTCTCCCCAATATACCTGCTCAGGTCAGGTCTTCCATCAAATTTAATTTGCAGCCAATCACAAACACGAGGACATAAATGAAAATAAAAATGAGCTATGACGTGTCAGTTTACCTAATTTACGGCGCATTTTAGCAATGCTAACACCATCCATCTACGGCAGGCCGTTGATAATGGCTCTACCTCGAGCCCCTTAGAAATATTTCACTCCGATGAACAAATACACATTTGGGAGTAGATGGAGGAGAATTCTACTACCAGTCATCTTTCCCCGTGGCGGTCTCTTTGACCCCATGTAACTCCTAATCCTGAGTGATATATGATGCGGTCTGAATAGACCCCCAACCACAAGACATTTGCCAAAATGATTTTGGGGGAGGGGGGTATAGTGTGGGGAGGTTGAGGAAGGGGGGGGGGGGGGAGGGGGTTGATGCATTTTGGAAAGTTCAAGTATAGTTCAGTGGAAAGCATCGGGCAAGGAACTTTGTGAATGGAGAGATGTCTGTGTCTATTTGCACCAAAAATGAATGGAAATATGTTGACAGGGAGCCGAATGAGACTTAAAGAAGATGAGTGTAGCATTATAGAAGAGGATGAGCAAGGGATGAGTGGAAAGAGAAAGAAAAGCGTCGTAAAATTATAGGAAATTGTGAGCAGGAAGAGATACAAGTAAACAAACAAGGGAAACAAAATGAGTCACTACGAGTTTGAATCGCACGTTTTGAGTGACTGAGGTCACTGTTCTAATTCCCTGCCTGTGTCAGCATCGCAGAATTTTTCGTATCTCGTCTGCCATCTCGCGATGACAACTTCCTCTGCCATGATATCCGGCTTGTCGCTCCCTATCAGGACCATCTGTAACATCCCTGTGTTTTCATTTCATTTCTCCGGCCCATAATCTACCCCCAGCTATGTTTAAACATACCCTAAAACATCTATCTCCTGGCATCTATGAATCACAGGGAACACTGAGCTTTCCCGTTCAGCCCAGATCATACCAGACCAGAGGGCTCCTAGCTGCGCTCTCCAGTTTTCCAAGCTCATCAGAGGCCTGCACTATTCATAGCACTTTCAAGAGCTTGATCTATAACACGGACATCTACCAATGTGTGCTTGTCGCTACAAGATATACCAAGGCAAAAACTTTGTATCAGTGAACTCAGCCTATGAATATCATGTCACATGTACTTATCTATCTTTGGGGAAGGGGTCAGAATGAGATAAAAAGGACAAACAAGACACTCTTTTGTGGTAAAAACAAGCTCACAAGAAACAAATCAATAAGGGAAACACAAGAAATTCATCCCAATTCTTGTAAATATTCATAACATTTTAGAGCATTCCAAAAGTGGAACACCGAAGCTATAGTAGCTGAGTCCAGATTCTTTTGCCTGAACTGCAAACCTTGATACAACACTGCATCCTCAATACCACAATTTTCTGACTTTTTTTCCTCCTTCAACCATCTTCACGTATTCTAACAACAAAGTACATGACACAATGAATTAATAACTTCTTACAAATTTGCGATTGCTGTAACTTATTCATGTGTTAATGTCATCCAACCCCCCCCCCTTACAGCACTTAAACACATACAAGAATACCCCAATCTACAATTATGGTCACTTTTGCGCTGTTTCCTTTCTCCTGAAAATAACCCAACACTTCCTTACACCACTTCTATTCCACAAAGAGAATCTCAGCTCAGCTTTTCTACATTTAAATGAGGAGTTGATAAAATCTGTTACTCTCATCCTGTAACTACTTGGTGTCATCTCAATTTGGCGTCATCTCAATTTGACAAGTTAAAATCCCTGCCGAGTCTACAACACTAATTCATGAATGATTTGCCAATTACTTTTCACCAAGTCCTCACAGATATGTCTCACCACAAAATGTGTTAAAATCCTCAAACACTGTCTTATGTAAAAGTCACTTTGTAATCACCGACGTGCATAAGTAGATCCCTGGAAAAAGAAGCCAGAGTAAAAACGAGCGTTCCTCACTTTTCTACAACAAATTGTCTACAAAAAGGGAAAGTGCCTGCGGCAAATTTGTCAGAGTGGAGAAATAAGTTGGAAGACCATGAAATCAATCCAACATTAACTCGCGTTCTATTTATATGTCAGCATACATTGTACAAGCAGCTTATCCCCGTTACCCCCACGAGAGTTTCTTGCATTAACTGTGAGACTGGCACTGACAGATGCCGGCCGCTTCTAGGCGGAGGCAAGACTCTGGGCTTTCATCAATGGGTTTCTAAATTGGGCTCCAATATAGACCATTCTTGCTCCACAAATTTTCTGAATGTTCAGTATGTGTAATAAACCTAGAAAGAGATGGGTGGGGAGGGGAAAAAACTGAGAAAGGAGTCTCATTTTATGAAGCACCAGATGCTACCAACATAGCATTTCTGAATGAATACATATATAGGTCAATAGACACTGACAGATACTGTATATGCCAAATATTTCGCGAGGTTTTTATTTTCGCGAATTTCGCGAGTCAGGTGCTATTTGCAAAATCAAAGATGCATGAAAATAATGACTCTGATCCCGATATGAATGGATGTGATGCGCGCGTACATACATTTCTCCGTTCAGTACAGTACTCTACGATCGTGAATTTAACCACTCGCGAAATCGCCAGTAAGTCCCGATTCACAAAAATTTAGACTTGCTAAATATATGGTGTATACAGTAGATAGATAGATAGATAGATAGATAGATAGATAGATAGATAGATAGATAGATAGACATATGGACAAATAGATAGATAAGTGGGAGAAAGAAAGAGAACACTTATAACAGTAAATTATTGATATGGTAAAGCTAACCCTTTCTCTTCAAAATTTTGCTACAGATCATTAAACGTGCCTCTCAATTTTCTCTGTTGACAGTCTGTTTTTCTGTATAAAACTCCAACAAGTTCAACATACTTTTTTGTCTCTATCTCTACATGTCACTTTCATGACAGGCTCTTTACTTCTACATCCCTTGCAAACTTCATCAGTCTCACTCTTAATAAAGAGGATATCAAATCTCGAGTATTTTTCCCCAATAAGTCAGATCGAGTACTTCATAGAGATCATTCTGAAGTAGACTGCATCGAGGGAGCACTGTGCTTTCAAACTGACTGTCAGCAGTGAAATTGACTTTACACAAGGCCAACTCCCTACGATTCTTTTAATCCCTCCCCCCCCCCCTCCAAACATGGTGCTTCGTGTAGTTCGGCTAGATTGGAAAAGCGCATCATTAACAGCTCCGCCGTAATCAGCGTGATTAGGCTTCAAACTCTGACACATGATTATGCCCTGCGCGGAGAGGAGCCAGAGTGAGTGAAATTGGCAAGAATTTTCTCCTCTTATTTTGTTTTAATCTACCTCAAATGATGGCTTCTCCATATTCTTCACTTTGCAGGCCAGACACCAGCAACGTGAAAGGCTAATCTATTACCCATCTCGCTCTCTCCTCTCTCTCTCTCTTCAACCCACGACTCCTGCTAGATGAGCGGGAGAGAGAGAGCCACGTATGCGAAAGTCGGGCGAACCAGGGGACTTGTCAGTGACCATTAATTGCTTGCGCCATGAGAGACGGAATTACCTCCGCTGAACAACCTGGAATGGCGGTGATGAAATACTGCTGAAGGTGTGCTCCCATGACACTGCTTTCCGAGATGTTTCGTGCCCGTAAGCAGGGATATTAAGGTTCATTTTTTATGCAAAAGGCTGTATTAACACACCCACTGCAGGCCATTTGAAAATAAAATAAGAAATGAAAAAAAGAAACTCTTAGAACTGTTATTGCTCTTCTCAAGTAGATACTAACAAGTTAGAATATCAGCATTAACACACGCATTCAAACATACTAATAATGTTCCTACCAAGTTATCAGGGAAAGACACATATAATAGTTTCCAATCAACAATATATCTCAAGTTTCTATTAATACTGTGTGGTAGGCCAATCTCAAAGATGTATTAAAATCAAGGAATATCAATTTCTTGCTCTGTCCAAAAAGTGTCTGTGATACTTAATTGCAATGCAGATCCAAATTTAAGTTAAAATAATCATATGTATTATGTGTTCATAATGGAAATGCTTCTTGTAATTTTATGATTATTTTATCTGTATTGTGTATGTGTTATATTTTTTGTAACATCGTGCAATTCAGTCTCTGACTGCAATGCAATTGAAATAAAACCATTATTGAATTGAATTGAATTGTTATTGTTAATATTGATTGGCTGAACTCAATAATTACAGATAAGAAATGTACACTCTCCATGGCTTTAGCCAAACCACACACAGTCCTATAAAATGTGGAGGATACCTAGAATTATATCAATGTATGTGATTTGTTTTGTGAAAATACAACCCTATAAAATCCTCTGTTATATTTACCTTTTGCACCAAATACATTGTGATCAGACTTTAACTCATGGTCAATGCCATTAGATATTCTGTTAGACCTCTTGTGATATCAAACTGATGACATAAATGGTACCAAAAGTTAAACTCAAGGGTAATGGGGGGGGGGGGGTGAGGGTAAAAACTTGACACCCCATCCCAGAAGGGAGCACTATTTGCCGTTGTACTCCTCAGATGAATGCACTTAAACACAGATGCCCAATGGAGGAAGTGCCAACGCAAAACACACACAAGATTTATAAAATCAGAAAGAAGCCCTTCCGATTCAAAAATATGATAGATATGTGGACGGGGGATGAAAAGAACATCTGGGGATGGAGTGGCGAATCGCTTTGTGTGCCCCCCACTTTGATGAAACTTTGCATCCTCTGGGGGGCTGGTAGTGCAGCGGTGGAGGGATACACATCCTGGAAATAGATCCACCTCCATTTTTCATCAGCGATCGGATGGACGTCACAACCTCGGACAGAAAATGCAGGCATTGAGTAATTTCATTTGGCTCTAAATACACCACATCGCTTTCACTAGGGGAAAGATGAATGGCTGTTTAAGCACGGTATCCTGCACCGGAAGCCCCGTTCGTTGGGCCAAATTTCAGATATGAGTATTCAGGACGGCTCTGTGAATACAGTTTTGCATCCTGCATGCTGTTCTCGTCTCTCTTGTTCTCATATGTCTGTCTGTCTGTCTGTCTATCTCCCTCTCTCTTTATTCTCGGTAAAGGAAAGGTAAACCATCCCGTCTGATGCGTGATCATGCATCCGCCGATGCTGCGTCGCCGTGGTAACAAGATCTGCTCACTCTCATCTGCAGCATGATTTCTGAGCTCGAGTTGGGGGCATCGGCTCTCCACCGTTCATTCACATTGCCTCCTGCCAGGCTTGTGGGTTTAGCCTTCCTCTGCTGCGCTGTGCTTGTCTCTCCCCTCCTCCATCACATCTTGCACAACTTTGCCGGCATTTCTGGGGTGAACAGTTTCCTCTCCCCCATTTTCCTCCCCCTCCCCTCTCTCTTTGATACACTGACATGATTTTGCCACTTAAGTTCTCCCAAGACAGACTTTTGTTTCATTGCCCTAATTTTGTTGACTGCTCAGGTTCATCAAATTATCATTGCAAAGATTTGAGTCTTCTGTGCGATACAATCTTCAAACACTAGTCTTGTATCTAGGAGACACACACAGATGCTTTTTATCAACTGTTTAAATATGATTTACTCTATCTCAATTTCACAAAATTTCATCTCATCTTACCAAATACTAAGATTCTGAAGGAAGGAGCTTTGAACACTACTTAGGCTTCTTCATCCAGCGAAAAAAGAATGGCGCCTGATATTCTTGTCGATGCCTTCTCTCCCTAAGACGTGACGTCATCCCCAGTCTCCATACTTCTTACGCGAGATCGGAAGATCACAAATCACGTCCTTCAATTCCTTCCAATCAAATCGCATCTCTGCGCAAACAAGAATTGGGTTAGTCTGGCCGGGGCGGAAAAACAGCTGGTAAACTGTGATGTGATGGGCGCAAATGTGCGTGTATCTCGAGCTTCTGAGATTATGCTTGTGTGTGGGTTCAATAGGTTTGAGTGATTTGTTTCTGTCTTAAAGAAAGTTTCATTCCAGAGCCCAAAGGTGTACGACCTATATATGTAGGGGGAAGGGCAAGGCAAGGGAAAGAATCTACAAAGATGTAAATTGGAGAGACATGTTATGATATTATCTTTGTATTGTTTCATAAGTAATGTAATTAATCCTTCACAGATGTCAATGTAATGCTCCACATTGCTTTCTAATGGGAAACACCAACAGAACAATTCTGTTGATATCACTGCACAGGATACTTCCTGAGGGTTTGTAAAACAACACTGCAAAACTATAATAATGATAATAATGATAATGATCATAATAATAATAATAATAATAATAATAATAATAATAATAATAATAATAATAATTATAATAATAATGATAATAATGATAACAATAATAATAATAACAATAATAGTTAAAGTAGTAGCAGTAGTTTTAATGATAATAATAATAAAAAATAATAATAACAACAACGAATAATACTGCGTATCACTTTTTCTTTCTTTCTTTTTTGGTGATGCTTTTTGTCATGAACAACACCAACAATTAAGGTTGGATTTGAAACATGAAACCAAGAACATGAAAAAAGTAAACTCCCTCCCCTTTTGACAGAGTAGGAAGTTGAGAAGAACACACTGTGGATACATAGGAACATCTTTAACAGGAGCTATGCTAAGTTCATATTGAGAGTATAATGCAATGCTTATCTGCCCCTCTGGACATTTTTCTTTTCTTTTTGGTTCACCACATAATTTTTTTTTCACAAAATTTTTACTGCAGCGTGGTTCTGTGCTAACAGATTCATCTTCCATGTCTTTGTGTGCATTTGAGCATCGTATTTCAACGCCCCCAGACAAGAAAGAATGGGACTTGCGATAGTTACAGAGCTGAAAAAGTGGTACCACAGGAGACAGCTTGACAGGTGCATCAGGGTGTAAAAAGGGGTCATCCTTTATTGAATGAAATCATATGATCTGACTGAGAGAAAGTGGGAGGGGGGTAGGGGAGAGAAGGGGGGATTTATCTACCTTGTTGTGCTACACTATGTAGTATAGTGTCATGTTGGCACATTCAGCCATCCACATAATTGCATCTGTGAATGTGACTTTAATCACTCTCTTGAGATATGACTTACCCCCCTCCCCCCCCCCCCCCCAACCACCACCACCACCACCACCACCAAAGATGGGGGAAGGGAGCATGACGTTGAACTTCTCTCATAGAGGCAGTGGACTATGTGTAAAATACAAGCACTTCTGCACATCTTTCTTGGTAATGTCTGAGAAGGGAAAACACCCAGAACATTATACTTGTAGTTGTAGTAATCCAAACTTTCTTTGCAGAGAGGACATCTACTAGCCTCAGAAAAGCAGACATGCCAGAGTGTTGGGGAAAATTTAAAGTTTTAGCTTTTTAGCAACTACATATAGGCCTATATGGACATGAGAAATCTTTATACATCAAATTTAAAGAAAAAGAAGAAGACATAATTGATCAAATGCATTACCTGCAGCAAGTTTATATGATTTTTCTTTCTTCCCTAGTCCATCCTTTTAAGAGCGTACTGTAAATGGAAAAACACATTAGCTTTGATTCGACACAGTTCAGATAAAAAAATGCTGCTTTTCAGCATAAACGACACTGTAACTTTAATATCCATTCAAGCAAAATAAACACGCATCCAAACAATAAAGTGCTATGTGTGACAACTAGCCCCACTGATGGTTTTACTGATAAAAAACCTTTTGACAAGATCCAAAAGCAGATTAAAACTCCAGATTAGATTGTTGAAGGGCACTGTCCTCGTTTCAGCCGAAGGAAGACGAACAAAGAAAATGGCGAGGTGGCGTCATGCAAAGTTTGCAGCAGGATGTCAGGCCTATACTGACAGAAAATAAAAACTCCACTGAACACCGAATGATGTATAGAAAGAAGAGCCATTTTTTTTTTTTTTTTTTGTCTTCTGTTTGTATTGTTTCTTGCAAAAGCCTAACAATGCCAAAAAGGTAAACACAACACAATCTATGATATAACTAGGAAGGTGAAATCCCACCTCCCTGATATAACCCATCCAGATTTCAATCTGTGGATCATGAGAATGTGAATTCTACTGTTTGAGGCTTAAGTTTGTCTTTAAGGTATTGATGCTGAACAGTTCTTCAGGTTATGAGCAGACTGCGCTTCTCGAATAAACACCAGTCGGTCACATCAGGTACATAGGAAAACTCGTCAACACCCACCAGCTCCGTTGCACACACTTTAGGGGGAAAGGTTATGCCCGCAAAGTTATCTGCCATTTGATTGACATTTACACTTGTACGTCACTGCCGTCAGCTCGTTGTTATTTCAGATTCAGAGCTGCAAGTGAGTGCAACAAGCCCCATGGTCTACCATTTGAGTTTTGCCTTAGCAAGTTAGACAACAATAATTACATCCTATAATTTCCTGTAAAGGAAATTTTGTAAGGGTACACAAAAGCTTTAAAAACATAATATGTAGACCAGCTTCTGAAAATTTTGCTTGTACAACAACTATGACTGCCTTTGTTAGTTTGTAAACTTTGTCTTTTTTTTTGGGGGGGGGGGGGAGGGGGAGGTCATCGCATTGAGAGCAATAAGGACGAAGGGGAATTCATTGGTTTCTTCAGAGAGACATCTTTAGATTTTAATGTCGATCCATTACATTCTCATTAAAAAAAAAATGTCAGAACATTCCATTTAAACTGGCAAAAAACCAACCAACAAACAACAAAGATCTGAGGTTTGGAATGATAGAAAATTCAAATGTTATTAAGCAAATGTAGACTATGACATGAAAACAAATGGACTGGGTAGCAGGTTGCATGTTTGTGTGCTGCTGCGAGGAGGAATTCAAACATCCCGTAGAAGTTACATGACAAAAACCCCAACCCTTCTTCTTCTTTTTTCAAACACAGTGAGCACTTTCATTGCAAATTGTTACAGCAAACTCAATCAATGCACAGTTGCAAAGAGCATGGACCATGGAAAGAGCAACATTCCCATCCATCATTTGATTTTTCTGGCAAATGTCTCGGGGTGGCCTTTGGCACAATTGCCTTTATGTTCCTTGACAAGGCATACTGAAAGACTCTTGTGTCCTTGTCTGAGAAAACGAGCTGGCGGTAATTCTGATTTACTGCACATTCATCATTTGTTGCAATTTCGCCCCGTTGATTCCCACACGCTTATCTTCCTTGCTCTCTGCACGTCCGAGAATTCATGTCTGAATTCTCAGATCTTTTTTGTTTGTCTGTTTGCTTGTTTGTTTGTTTGTTTGCTTGTCTGTTTGCTAGTTTGTTTTTTCTTCTTCATTGTAAACAGTTGTCTCCTGGGATTTCCTTGGTAGCATCATGGATGAAAATGGGTGGGCATATCATACTGTACACGGACATGATAGAGTATATCCTTGATTTGCAAACAGGGGGAGGCCACCATTAATCTATCCATGGTCACCAAACATGCAATGTGACACTAAAATACTTCATAACTCCACAAACATTATAACATTTGAGATACTTATGCATTTTTTGCATATTTTACATGTATATAATGAATTCAAATTTCAGTCTTTTCATATAATACCCTATCAGAGACACTGCAGCTAAAAGAGTGCCCCAATGTAATTGAACTTGTAACAATACCAGGCTGTATTTTGAGTAAACATCAGTGAGTTTTTCACTTGAATGAATTAAAAATAGAATACTTTTCAAGCATTGGCAAAACTTGGTTAGTCTGTGTGTGACTGCACTTTTCTCTTTCTATTCTCTTCTCATTGATACAGTGAAGACTGTACAAAATTTTACTCCTACAACTATCACAGCATCAGAAGAACTACAAACCTTACAGAATCTTAAGAAACTCTACACCCAGGCAGTAGTAATACATAACTTTAAAGTGCGTTATCATCCTGGTTCTCAAAGTTTGGAGAGTGAAAGTGGTCAGAGCGCCCGATTTGATCACCTTAACAGAGGATTAAAACTGTCACTGTTTCTGTCCATCACACGGACGTGACATGAGCAAAGAATATCAACTCATGGTTGAAACCACTCACTGCGGTCTTCGCCCACGACTTCAGAAGCTAAAGATACATAACCGAGTTGATACCTGAGGGCAGGTGGTTTCCATCATGAATATAGGAAATCGGACTCCGTGAGCTAAATATGTCGAGGAACACCCTCTTTTGTATCTCTTCGTCATATTACGCCAATGGAATGATCTGTGATGAGGTGACAGTTGAAGAAGCATCTTTTGATTTTTCGTGAGGGAGAGGGGGAGGAGGAGGAGGGGAGGAGGAGGAGGGGATGGGGATGCAATGAAATCATCCGATAGGTTGTTTATCTGCTTTCAGGCTTGAAGAAGTTTGGGTTGTTTGGGTTGTTTGTTTTTTTCCCCCAGACACCCTTTATGCAAGACACATAGTGGCTGTTAGTCCATTTATTAAACATATTTATGCACATCGTACACTGAGCATTCCTTTCATGGCTGTAGGTTTTAAGAGCTTATATAGAAATTTAGAGGTTAAATTGCTGCTTGTGTGATACACATGCACAGACCCGTGATCTCAGTGCACTTCTCAAAAACACATCCCTGGGAAGACAGTAGCAGGTGTCACAAGAAGTGAGGAGGAAAAAAAAAATGGGTTCGGGAAGGAATTGAGTGTGCACACTTTGTGAAGGGAATTCGGTGCACACAGAGGAGGGAAAGAAAAGTTTGGGGAGGCGAGTGTGTGCACCCTCGAACGATTCCTTAAAATTAGCGCATGAGTCAGGCGGTGATACGTCCGCCAAACTCTCCTCGCATGCCTATAATGCTACCTGTCTCCTGCAATCAAGGTCATAGAAGGGAGACCTGCAGATCCTTGTGATCCGGCTCTGCACTGGGCGCCCTGCAACGGATAATCTCCTACCCGCTATTAAGCTCGCAAGCTAATTACGCCATCATGTGCCATTGAGTATGTGGTACCGCAAATATACACAACAGGAAATTCATGATGAACATTACAACTTCTATGATTGCTGTCATCCTTCTTTCATATCTATCACTGCTGATGAGATCATTTAAAGCATCTCAAATTGATAGTACAACTGCTCACTGAGTTTAGCACGTATCGCTGATACATTTACTACAGAACCTATTTGGTAATGGAATTTGAATAATTATCACCATGACTACTTCATCGTAATCACTATCATCTGTATCAAGATCATTATCACAATCATCAGTCTAGCACTGGCAAGTAGGTTCTTACATAATAGGATTTGACTTTTAGCAACTGACTAGCGAACACACTCCATTCAAATCAAGGAAATTAATACTGTGCTGCTCACTGCTGTCATTTGCATAATATACATCTTTGATATTTGCGTGAAAAGGAAATTGTCACCAAGTTTAGGGAAGGAGCTCTGCAGATAGCTGGGTGTCTCCTTGATGAGGAAATTGAATAAATGTATGCGTGGGAGAGCTGTGAATTTTGTTGAGCATCTGTATCTGGTGAACTTTAATGCGCATCTTTGCAATAAACTGGGCCTCATTTGCAAATACCCTGGCGATAGCAACTAATCCACGCCGAGATGGGAGTTGCGGAGAGGGAAGTGAACATCCATCACACTCTGAAGCTGAAATCCAAATCGCCAGGTATCTGGGGAGGCTTACATTGACAAGCTCGCTTTTTCATCAACTGAGAAGATGTATGCAAAAGACAAAATGAAATGGAAGTTTTAGACAAGAGCACTTTTCTTTTTTTTTCAATAATCCTTATTCATTACCAATCAAATGAATCAGAAGCTGGTATACTGCTGTATAAAGTTTCAAAATAATCACATATTTTTAACACAATTACAAAGCAAAAGTAATTATAACTTTCCTACAAAATTCTATGTATTACCTAGAAATTAAAACTTGATATAAAACACCTGGCCTTTCCTTCATCAAATATGATTGCACAACGAAACAGAATGTACTCATATCATATATTGACCCAACAAGCCCAATCCCGCCCCCAACACACGTACACATTTTATCTTACTGTTTTTTTGCATAAAGTGCTCTTTACACTTGCAAATTTTTGCCTAGTCCCGTACCAACGGTGGGGCTAAGGGGGGGGGGGGGGCCCTTAGCCCCACCATTGGTACCGGACTTTCCTTCGCCCACTTTCCGTTTACACTTGTTATTGCCAAAGTGGGCTAGCCCCACTAATAATCCTGTACTATCTGGCCCTGCAAAATAGCAGGGTTAGCACCGCAATTGTGGTACCAAGCAAGCGAGTGTAAACAGAACGAAGAAATAGTCAGGGGTTAAGTGACAGAGACGAAGCCCGAACCCTACTGACCAATCAGAAACGAGGTAATCAAGTGCTTTCGGTGCATGCGTGGAAGTACAGTGCACAGCGTAATCAGGAATATTCACATGGTTTGGAAAGTACGGGACTAAGAAATGCGAGTGTAAAAAGGTCAGTTTTCTCTTTAGCCCGGGACAAGAGCTTACTACTGGATTTATTGGCGAGTGTAAACAGCTGAAAAAAATTGGTACGGGATTAACGATAGTACTGGGTCAGAGAAAGTACGGGATTAAGAAACACAAGTGTAAAAAGGGCTTAATTTGACAAAATAAAAGTGTTGGTCACATGCGACTGCAACTATGGATCATTCAACTCTTCTAAATCCCATCCTCCTTTGTGACATTGAGATGGGGGGGGGGGGGGGTGGTGGGTGGTAGGGTTTGGTGTAGACATGGTAAACAAAACATGCATCAGATTCTTAACCCCCCCCCCCCCCCCCCCCTCCTTGCTAACTGAGAAAGTAAACTTCTGATCCAGAAAAGACACACCACATCTACCAGTCATACCCATACATTTGTTATCTGCCACTTTGCCAGGGTTCTGGAAACTTTAATACAGTCTTGTATCCCTGGATATTTCTCACAGCAAGCCGTCACAAATAGACGTCGCGGCATGGTTTCTTCCCTACAGAAACACCAACACGAACACACAACACACACACAACACACACTAACTTTTGCAAATTTTCCTAACCTTACCCTACTTTCTCCACACGGCAAATTGAATTATGCATAATTCTCTGGCAAGCACAAAGCACGCAGAGCTGAAATGTATCATATACCTCCAAACTTGTTCCCAATATCTCATGTTTCCCATTAGATGATAATATATTCTCAAGGATTATCATACCTTCCCTGAAATACACTTACAAGTACAGTCTTAAAGAGGAACATCAAGAGGTGGCCTTCAGAAGATTTTGGGTGTGGTTTGATTGGAGTGGTGTACTTGTCTTTTGAATTGTCATTTTCTAAGATGGGGAGGAAAAAAAAAAGGGACTTTCTCAAGGTTTTTGGGTCATAAGCCCATAGATCATTGATCAACTTGAGGGGAAGACACAGACAAACAAACACATGCATGCAAAAATGTATTATTGCTGACCAAAGAACTATTGCAAAATTGAGTTTGACTTGGTATTGATGTCAGAACAAATCTATGGTTCATATCAAAAACCTCGAGAACTGTGAGTGCTGATTAAAGGGAAAGATATAGTTTTGGTGGAGATGGGCTTCAGGTTTCCAACTTTTTTTGTCATATAATGAGAAACCACCTACGAAATGTATAAGAGCATACAATTCTGAGAGGAATTCAAAGTTTATTGTTGATGAAAATTGGTCTTGAAATGGCTGAGATATCCAAAAACAGAGAAGTCCTAATAAAAGGTGGAATCCACCATTTATTATGACCACTTTGTTTGTGTTTTTGTTTTTTTCTCAGCTATTCCAAAAAGTTAAAATCTAAATTTCCAATCTCAACCAAAACTGTACCACCCCTTTGTAGAACAATAAAATAGCTCTCCTCGGAGCTCCTTAGAAGGATACATAGTATCGCTGTTCAAAAGGATTAGGGATACTGACAGTACCCATTTTCTTCTTATTTCAAGTCAACTGCAACATTTGTATCCATAACTACAGTATCAGTTGTCATTCTTACCAAGGTGTCTTTCTACAAAAATTTTATCTGGAGACTGACCTTTCTCTGTCAAACTGTTCATCTCTGTTTGAGTAATATGACTATCAATTAGTTCATTTGTTTCATGATTCATGTATTTCCTTTGGGACAAAATACACGTACTAATAACTACTTTACCCACATACAGATGATGGCAAAAGTTATTCTTTTCTTCAAGCATTGGTCCACACATAGATGGAACAATGTACAATGATGCAATGTAGGCTTTTTTCTAGCTAAACAAAGCAAAAAAAAAAAAAAACATTCGAAATGGAATGAAATGAAAGGAAATGAAGTTGTAATACCATTTATTTTCCTAAGACACAGTCCAATGCAGTAACATCAACTCTTTGTCACCACTATACACACACAGAAAGAGATACTAGAGATACACTATAGCCCAATCAGGAACAAGGTTCCTAGGAGCTATGCTATACAGGAGTTACGTAAAATCTCTTAACTCCTTATCTCAAGACACAAAGTTATGTGTGGCCAACTACTTTGCACAGGCATTATAAGAAGATGCCTCAAACACACTAATCAAGCTCTGTTGTCAAACAAACCCATCAAATCTTGACAAATAAAATGTTTTATAGCCCATTAAATACACACAAGTACCGCATCACCAACAAGAGACTGTATTATACAGTTACAGCCTGTCTCATAGACGGACACTACTACTAGGCCTATAGGCATAGGCCTATATATGCCAAAGTGTCTTTGACATGTTTCATAGAAAACACAACCAAGTTTTTTGAATGAAGTATTGGAAGCTCTGCACACACTATCTCAAGTCACGATTGATGATGAGTAATAACGTGGTTCCTTTTCATGACAAATTTCAATCTGAGATCTAAACAGAAAGTAATGGGACAAGCTGGGCGTTTGACGAAGACATACCTTATACCATCTTGTCCAAAAGACATTGCTTACTGTAAAACATGATATATTCACTGCACGAAATTTTCGCGAATTGGAGCCGACGGCCTTTTTCGTGGCAAGAAATTTTCGCGAATTGCCTCTTGCGTTCAATGCGTATAGTGTAGATAAAAAATTTTGCGTGCATTTTGATTTCGCGAATCTTGGCGCGCGCGAAATTCGCGAAATTAAAATGCACGTGAACATTTCTCGTTTTACAGTATTGTGCACAAGAACAGTGTGGAGTGCAGTTGACGAATCAAGATCAAGATCAAACATGTTCTTTAATTTAAGACTATTTTAACCACGTAAAACTCAATTCTGATTTTGTCATTGATATTTGTATCTTTCTAATACACTTCACTTTCATACTGTTGAGAACCTAGAAGAGATAATCAATTTCACTTTCAAAAGAAGTACATGTATTTCACCATCATGTACTCAGCTGGACATCTTAACTTTTTTTTGACCAGACTTAAAAGAAAGAAAGAAAAACAAAAACTCTTGTACTTGACAACTGTATCTTGCTGGGACGGTCGTAGTAATCTTATCAAACTACATTGCTACATCAATCTTGGGCAGAAGATAATGGACCGATCCATTTTCTTGATAGGGTTACCCAGCTCTCTTTTTTTTAACCATCTGTGCTTTACTATTCCCAGAGCTCCAAACCCATTTGCACATCTTGTCGAAGCTGGGAGTTAAACTGAAGGTCAAAATCCCGGCATTCAAGAGTGCATCTTAAAAGCTTCTTGTCTCCAATGTAAACAGCCGCTGTCAATTTGGGCATGAGATTGCTCTTCTCCTAACCCTTCTGAACCCCGGGCAGGACGGGTCATCGCTGTCAAGCCATCCATTGCACGCTTTAGCATGACATATCAACCTATATGTGGGCACGTTCAAATACAAAACTTCAGCAAAACCAGGCAGAGCCTAAATTTAGTGCACAGGCTTCAGGCATTCATGAAAATGTTTGAAACACAGTCAAAAGATCACAATTTCAATCTTGGAGTAAAGTATCATCCATGATAGATTCACAGTTTGAACACAGCATGGCTAATCTGTTGCCTAAACATGGACAAAAGTTTGGAGATCTATACCATAAGCCAATTAAGAGAACTATTTGTCAATCTTTTTTTATCTGGACATCAAACATTTGGGTCTTTTCTAATAATATATCTCTACACACAACTTGAACACAGCACTAAACACATCCTAAATATGCCAAGATATTTGTTGCTCCCTGCAAGAACAATGAAGATGACAATAACAAAGGTCGGGCAAAAAAGCCCCTTCACATCTGAAAAATCAATTGGCAGGGAAATACATTTGTTTCATACAATGTAGAATGCAAAGGGCTCCCGTCATTTTAACATTCAGTCTCACATGAATCAGTGGATCATTTCCCCAGTCTATCCTGCCGCTCCCTAGCCAGACTCCCCGAGAATCTGAATTCATCACGGCTGCTGTCAATCAAAGTGGATTTAATTCTCTTTGCACCCTCTCTCACTTTCTTCTCCCTTTTTTTGCCATGTCTGTCTCTCTGTTATGCCCCATCCCCTCCTTTCCCCTTGCCTAAAGAGTTTGCTCAGAAGCTGCTACACCAACATCTTAGCAGGCAAATCCTGTGCAAATCCTGGTGTAGTACCAACGTGACATGACGCGGAGTAGCTTCCTCACGGATACACACATCGCAAACAGATTTGGCCAACTTTGGTTTATCAAACAAGAGCAAGGGTTCCAGTTTACCCAAGCTCTTTTATTCTTCATTGCCCCCCACCTCTCAGCCTTTCTTTCTCTTTATAACTCTCTGTAAATTCTCTGGTTAACTGGCCTCATGTGTCTGCCATCATCTACCACTTAATGGTCTTAAAGAAGCAACTGCAGCAAATACTTAACTTCTCTCTATTCCAATACGGGAGTGCTTTCAAAAATGTATAGGCTTTGAGGCTTTCAGGCCCTTTTCACAAGCCTTCCGATATACAGCCAACTTCTGCTCGTATAGCATCTTCTGAAAAAAAAAAAATCATGCACTGAATTTACATAAGACTGAATGTAGGACTGGCAGTGATAAAAAAAAAGCATTCCTTCAAATTCTTGTTTCAGTAAATGCTGTATACATCATCCAGTCGCCTGTGTATGAAAAGATTGGCTTCCTGAAGTAAATGGGAGTTACAAACCATAGGCTCTTATAAGCTTTTCAGATGCTTTTTGAACAAGACTGTGACAAGAAAATTACTTTTGGGATCTCCCACTCTTGACAACCAAATGAGGGCTTCAAAAGGGAGAGGAAACTGTGACGGGGGGGGGGGGGGGGGGGGCAATACTAGGGTACAGAGTCTTAAACTTAATCAAACCTCGTAAACAACATCTTAACTGTACATATGATGAACCAACACTAATCAGTCCCAAGGACTGACCATGAAAACAATGGCGATCTGATTTGGCCACAGCTGAACTTGGAAGCACCATACCGCTTTGGTTGGTACCAGGTTCGAAAAATAGAATAATTCCCTTTTGAAAATGTTACAGTTCGAGACACTGCCCTGTGACTGTTGAACAGACTACTAGGATACACCACGAGGATGCTGGTATTTGCTGCCAGAGTATATTTCTGTGCAGAGTAGAAAGTAATCCAGGAATGTTCATGTAAGCAACAATGCACACAGATCACTCATGGACGGACGGAACAAAAAATTAGTGTTTGCACAGACAGCTTCAAGTACTATTCAAATGACATGCTTGTAGATGTCAGTTAAGACGAAACTGAAACCTCCATCTCAACAACAACAAAAAAATCCCTCTTCTAGAATTCCTCTCTTTGTGTGCTTCTTGTTCACTTTCTTTCTATATCCCTACTGATTGGAAAACTGCCCACTTGATTCAATTCCAGTAAGATTTTTTTTTTCCTTCACAGAACAGCTTTGAATTTATGAGTCAAGGAGCATCATACACATTTATACCAATCCCAACATCATCAACATTATAATGCCTACTGAATGTTTGATAAAGTTCTGATAAATTTGCAGCGAAGACACTTTGGCTGGACTTTTCATCGCATGCTGTTTTACCATGGCATACAACAAACTCTTGTACAATACATTTATTTTGTCACTGATGGCCCAATATGGCCCCAGCATTACTCGTCCATTAAGGGTCAATTTCCAGGATCATAATCACTTTAGGGGAAAAGCATATCATTTTAATGAACCATGGCAGGAAGGTAAGCGAAATCTCCACAGACAAAAAGATTTCCCCAAATTATGGCTAAATTCCCTTTCCCTACTCACTGCAATCGTGAATCAAGTCTCTGGCCATTTCCTTACAACTCATCGACCCCCCACCCCCCTCCCCTACCAAAAATAATTCATAAGGCGAGTAATCCACGCTAATCAGAAAGTGGACATCATTTCCTATCCAGCGCAAGAGTAATTTCAACTCTTCCACCCCTAATTCTCATCTAATATACTCGAAAATGGCACGGACGCAGACATTTCATCTTTTGACGCGAGGATGGAACATCATCCTCGGCTCCATGTCTCTTACCGTCGCTTTGTGAGTGAGATTGTCCCAATAGAATACCATCCAAAAAGAGAATTACCAGGGGCATTATTTGGTCCTGCATGAGGAATTCTTTTTCCCCTTTTTTGTTTTGTTATGAAAACAATTTACTCTGTTTGCAGTGAGATCGGCAGCAATGCTTTGTTCCCCCCTCCCTCCCTGGCATGCTCCCTCCCCCCCCCCCAATTCATCTAAAGCACGCAGATGGGAGTGGACAACATTAGTTGCCAATTTGTGAGGTCAAAAAACCCAACTGCACGTTCCTCAAGAGACTCTCGCTAAAAGTGCAGAGATATGCATTATGAAATGTCTGCCCGAAGGCATTCACTTTTCCTCTCTCTCTCTTTCCGTCCTAAAAAAAAAAGCTTAGCCCCCAAATAATCTTCTAAATGCTAACAATGGATCAATCAATCAGATCTCATTTCATCTTCAAAAGAAAAGAAAAAGATAGCATACACAGATACACACAAATACGCACACAAGTTGAAGCCTAAAGCACAGTTACACAACAAGGATAATCAAAATATCTTATTGAATAATGGAAGATGAATTTTCTGTTTCACATCAATAAAAATCATATCATCTTCCTACAGCTCGCTTCCATCTGCAATCTGGTCTATCTGTCCTTTTTCGGGAATCAACTTTGTGTAGGTACGAAGTCCTGAAGCAAGCGATATTATTGCACTATTGTTGTTATACAACATCTACGACCAACTCGGTGAACGAAATCAAAAAGGATTTTGACTTGTTTTTCAGCTTACAAGTTTCCTGTTCAATTTAGAATGATGCACGACGTCTGAAAACAACTTTCTGCACATTTGTCTGTTACATCAGCATTCTGTCCAGTGTATGTGTATTTGTGTGAGTGTGTTTATGTGTGTGTTGTAAGCAAAAAAATTCTCCCTATCAATTGTCCTAGATCTGATTCCATCCAAAAATGGCAAGCATTTGATGCTGGGGTACTTCCTCTGCGTTGTGTTATGTGCAGGCCACGTGGGAGTGCTTTTGCCGATCAATCATCTCTTTGAAGAATTACAAAAAGGCTTTTGTGATGGTCTGCTCTCTTAATTGATCAATTTCAACTGAATATGCTCACTTTATCGCATTCAAAATCAGTTTTGGAGCAGACCAGACTTGATTTGTTTATCTGAATTCATGGCAATTCCTTGGTCAACTATGAAAAGTCCTATGAAGTTTATTGAAATAGTGTGATGAAAATCTGTGACTGAATTCACAGGCAGTATACTGGACTGTCAAATATGTGGGGGAATAATTCTGCATATTTCACGCACTCCTGGATTAATTTCAATGATGTAACTATCCTTTCTGCCTAAACATCACGATCTTAATCTACTGTGCTCTTCTGTATGGTTTCAATTTATGCAATGGTTTTACATCTGAAGACCCAAGTCTTTCACAGCTGCACCCCTTCCTTTTATACATCCATGCATGCTAGCTCATGAATATGTCTAGCTCTTCTAACCGCTACATAATCTCTGACTTTGTTCTCGCCTGTAAGTCAACATTAGATACATGAAATAGGACATTTGACCTCTCAACTTTACTATTTGCACGAAATCACTCCAAATTGTCGTACATCAAACCACTATGGTACTTTTCTGCTTTGAACTCACAGACTGTCATACTATAAATAGCACTGTGGGTGTAGCTTGTAAATCTGCCATTACATTTGTACCCTGTGTCAGCTTATTGCTCTCCTAATTTCCTTCAGCAGGTGACACATAATATGCGCTCTGACACAATCAACTGCATTCAACACAAATTTGATTAGCAGGTGCAACATTCGCCAGGCCTCGTGTTTGACAAAGGATGGAGCCATCATTTCAGGCGTTTTTAACTACTACCCAGTGCTGTACAGAATGTCATGAGGTCATGAATGCATGTTCACTCATGCTCGCCCCCCCTTCTTTTTCTCACTTATTCTCTCTACCAGTATGTAATTAATCAGGTATAAATTGGTTGCACCTGTTACTTTTTGACCCTTCTATCTTCTCTTTCGTGATGTAGCGGCCAAAGCAATGATCACCAGGTAGTAAATCCAAGGCTCTGACTACTATACACTACTACACTGTCAGATTGTGAAATGAATACCAGTAGCTATTTTCCTTCTTGCCATAATTAGAATGGCATCATCAACTGAGGGAAGTAAGGGGGGGGGGTAGTGGGATGAATGGCTGTCTTATAGGCCTATTTTTAAAAAAATACCTATAAATGTAAACATGATATTGTAAAAGCTGTTATTTTCATGCTACATACTTTCACGAATGAGGAGGTAACAGACTTCTATTTTTGCAAGACGTTGTTACTCGCGATTTGAGATCGAGGCTATCATAAGTGCACTGATACCTGTCCAGTCACTTCACAAATTTAACATGTTCAAGATCAGGTGGTGATATTCATGAATGTTATTGAATTCGTGGCCCAACGGTGATTTGCAAAACATGCGAAAAATGATTGGAACCCTCACGGAAATAACAGCCTTTACAGTACACAGAAGTCCATATTAGGTCATACATCTTTGCAGAGGAACTGATGAAACTTAATGGAAATCCATAAAAACTATGAGAAATGCACGATGGAATGTATGTTATTCTCTACCTCAAGCTTGCTCTATTTCTGAAGAGAAAATTAATAAATTTTGTCCGCAAGTATGTATAATCTAAAAATGACGGCAAATGATCAGTTCAAGGAAGAAAATAAATGCCTCTCTTTAAAGCTGGCTAACAGGGAAGTTCATAGGACAAATAATAGAGTTCAAAAAGGCACAGCTGCTGAGCAAATAAAGAAAAAAACTGATACATCAAAAAAAAAATGAGTGAATGAATAAATAACCTGTTCAGGAATGTGCCAAACCATTTTGTAGTGACAGCTGAAACGGCACGCATTGTTGTATCCGCCATAAAGTTGTGTGATGAATGAATCCGTAGGAGTGAAAAATTACTCCATGCACAAAACAACACTATATAGTATATGACGTTGGCAGTGATATGAAATATATTTGCGTCCCTTGCCATGCACCATAAAAAGACATATTCATGTCAGTGCTAATGTTTACCAACAAACAAGGTATAACAGATTTTCACATTAATCAAACATAATTCTAGAAGTGTTTGGAAGTTGCAAGACCACATGAATGTCACTTACCTGATTGTGACAAAGTAGTTGTAAATGAAGTGATGATCCAGATGAATGAGAACATGTAAAAGAAACAAAAACAGAAAAGAACTTTTAGAAATCTGCAAAGCATAAGGTATCAATTTTTTTCTCAGAATAAAGTTCACAGAGAATAGACACTATTTACTCTTTGTACCACATTCATTCAGATCTCCGTCAAATTAGCACGAAACTAGCGAAGTTCGCCTGCGGACAAGTCTCATCATTATAAACAAGATCAAAAGAATTCATCTGCCCAAACACTTGATTTACAAAATTTGAAAAGCCAAACACACAGCACCGCAAAGATAATATTCATCTTGTGCTAATGCAATCAAGCATGTTTCCACTTATGCTCTTGACCACAAGTTGAATATACTCATTAATCATGTAAGGCTTATTACATCAATGTTTTTGTTGTTGTTGTTATATCATATATGTACATAATGCTGTATATTAATTAATTTTTTTTCGGATTAATGCGCTTAGAAACATCAGTATAAAGTGCTGTATAAAGTGTTATCTATTATTATCATTATTATCATCATCATCATTATTATTATTATTATTATCATTATTGCATAAATGTGCTTTCATAAAAAGAAAAGGAATACAAAACACACACACACACACACACACACACATACATACACACGACATGATCAGTAAAACCAAATGGCAACATCAAGCCCCAGGTTCGGCTGCAACTGAGGATGAAATTCCTTGCTAACTCTTCCTCCTTTCATCTATAAAATCAAAATCATTCAGCCCAAAGATAACACTCATATCAAACTACTGATGCGGCCCAATTCAACTGGTCTGGGGGCCCCCCACTGAAACACAATCAGTTGAGCTCCATTACACCTAGCTAGAAGCCTAGAGTGGATCAGGAGACAGAGGACTTTCAAAATATATTTACCAATGTACAGAATCTAAGAAAAGAAAAGAAAAAAGAGACAAAAGTGAAAGGAGGGATGAAAAGGGACAAGACAACATGGGCTAAGCGAAAAAGACAAAATAGGGCAAGAGGTGTGCAGTGGCTGGAAAAATCTGTGACAAGTGTTTGAATCTGATAGACAATTACTGAAATCAAGCCAGCTCTGCTTGCTGGAGTGGAAACGTTTCTTTCTCTGCCGAAACAGAGCATGCCCCGGGCTCGAAAGAGGCCCATTCGTAAAACAAGGCTGAAGAGAGCAAGATATAGTCAAAGCAGGTCTGCAGCAGTAGCAGCACTAAAATCAACAACAATAACAACAACAACGAATACCACCAAAAAAAAAAAAAAAAAAAAAAGGATGAAGGGGAAAAAAAGCCTATTAAATTTTCATGGCATTCTGCGCATTCCGCTGTCAATCGTAGTTGTAAAAAAGTTGAATATCTTCACGGGCTACAGGCTTGTATTTACGGCACTTGTATGGTACTGCTGGTATTTCCTGTTACCCAAATGGGATGACAGATAGTAAAAAAAAAATAGACATGGGAGTATGGAGATTACTTCTCACATGTGTTTGATCATTATTATTTTCTCAATCCAGGAATTTATTTTTTTCTTAAAACATTCATTTCATTCTTATTGTCAGCGATGCAGACTTTGATGATTTGAGAAGTAGTTTATTGAAGGATTGATGATATGACCAAAATGCCCCCAAAAATCATACCATACTATTCCTGTCAGAAATGACTATCAAAACTTGCAAATGTGTGATGACAAAATGCTACAGGGCAGAGGGGGAGGGACCCTCTTGTCTGTTTTTTTTTTTTTTTACTTTTGCGGCCCCTGTAGTAATATACATTAATTTCATCCCACAGCAATATAATATGAAAGCAGATAAAGCATCTTTTTTGGATAAAACATATCATCATTCAATGATCAAATAGATTTATGAAATATCTGTTAGATGTTACAATCCTCTTAATATCCTCAAGATACATGTAGAATATATATTTTTTTTCTTCTGGGGGAGATTTTGCCTCCTTCAGTCCTCAAAGTTCTTGCATTTATGCATTGGTAAATACTGCTGCAGCGTGTATATTGGTACATATTTGCGCAGCATCCAAAACAATTAACTAAAGTTGATTTTTAGTTTGCTTACTGATAATTGATTGTAAAGACAGTTGATTTATACCAAACATTCTCTGAACTATGAGAAGGGGAGAACTATGATGGAGATGGAGATAGAGCAATATTTTTTTCATCATCTATATCCCTCTCATTGCCAATAATCAATATATTCAACATTACAGGAGGGGGGGGGGAAGAATTTTGGACAGTGGGAAAGAGGGGTGGAAGGGGATACTACAGATGGATAAACTTGCGGGCGATTCAGATTATCACCGTTGATTATCTCTCAGACTACACAAAGGTTTTGGGTGGGTATTTTTCTTCTTTTAATGTCAGTTGATGATGGGATGCGTACAGTCATCAGAAATGAATGGAAGAGCCGAGGAGGACAGACAAGCCTCTTCCCACCAATGCCAACAAAAGGATTCCTGGAAGAGGGTAAGGATTGCCCCCCCCCCCCCCATCATCACAGTCATTAATCGTGACAATAGGGGAACAATGGGCTGTGTGCAATAAGAATGTGTAACAAACGCTGACTATGCCAGCATGAATGTTAACACGTATTGGTCACTATAGTTACGTTCAGACGGCAGGCCCTAACCTCGAGGTTAGGAAACCTCGAGGTTTAGCTCTTGCCCCCTAACTACGACGTGTGTCCACACGACGAATCTTAACCTCGAGGTTACGAAACCTCGAGGTTAAGCTTCTGCCCCTCATAACTACGATAGGGTCCCACTCGATGTTAAAACCACAAAACCGGAAGTTTCAGTCCACACTGCTAACAAGGCGTCTATTCATTTTTTAGTCGAACCCTGTCGGACTCGCTTACAGGTACTCTTTTTCTCTGTCATGGTATGCAGAGATAGCACTGCACTGATGACTTTATGCCTTTATGAAGATATTCGTGGAAAACATTTTTTTTAGCGTCGGAGAAGAATATAGAATGCAGTAGCGAGTTCGACGTGTTCAGTCTCAGAGATCAAGCGCATGGGAAGAAAAGATGATGTTGTGTCGTGCGTCATAGGTTTTTCACGTGTAGTGTATTTGTGGTGTACGTTTGGGAGGTTGACCCGGAAGCAGAGGGATATTGTGGGGGCTGGAGTTTACGGCGAGGTCACTCTTAACTTCGAGTTCGTTGTGTTTTGTGTCCACACGGTGCTTAACTACGAGTGGGGACCCCCCGCGGCTCGTGGTTAGAGCGCTAACCATAAGATTTCTCGTGGCTCGAAACATCGAGCAAACCTCGAGGTTTGCTAACTACGAGTGCGTCTTCACGGTCCCTGACTACAAGCTCTAACCTCGAAGTTTCCTAACTTCGAGGTTAAGGGCTCCCGTCTGAACGTAACTTATGACTAGCTTCATTTTTGTTTGTTTAATGAGCATGACAGTCAAGAGAGCTCTTCTCTGGATGCATAAAAAATTATCACAGCCAAAAAGGGGTGACAATTATCTAATTCCTGGCAAACCAAACTAAACGCGAAAGCTCGCTGAATTTTCATTTGACTCTCTGTGACCTCACATGCCTGGGTAATTTTTGCTCCCTTTTTTTTTGCTATATTTTGTTGTTGCGTTGTCGTTTGCCATAGAGTTCTGGCGTCTGTGACTTATTAACTCCTGCTGAAATTGGAGAAACCACAATCCCAACTTATCTTCGCACTAATCACATGTTAATGCCCTATTTGCACCGACTCGGCAAACACAGAGGAGAGGGTTGTGTTCGAATTTGTGAAGCCCTGTTCTGTCACGCTCACTCTGTCTGTGCATAAATTCTTTTGAAATTAGTCTCTGGGAGTACATGGGAAGAAGGGGAACGGCACAAAATAATTCTTCCTTCCCCCTCTCCCTCGCAAACTGAACGAATCACTTTGGCAATAAAAAGACAAATTCTCCATTATGACCGCGCTGGTGTATGATCTAACGCACACCTATCCGGAGTGCCGGGGTATCTTTTGCATGTATCTTTGCGCGACTCTGCTAGTCACAAGTGATTAGATTGGGTGTCCATTACAGTCCCCCTTGGGGCTGGGATTAGCTGTAACCTACTTTAATCTTATCTGTAAAGCAGAGAGGATGAACCCAGCAAAGAACCAGGCTTCAGCCTTCATTCATGCAGTGATGGTGACCATAACTTGTCTTCTCTATATCAGTCATTGTTCCATCAAAGTGACTTAAAGTTGGTCCTTTTATTTCCTCAGCTCCGTGAACCAGATTTTCTTGAATTTGTGCTTTGAGGGGGGAATCAGAATAATCTGTTCTTGTTCTCTGAATTTTCCAGAAGGGAAAACCTGCTCTCATTGTAATAAGTACACCTGCTTAACTTACATGATGTGAAAAGATGCATTTTAAAGCATTTACAATATTTCCCCATCTTGAATTCTGGCCTCTATCACTACCTTGATTGTACGGGTATATACGTTGTACTCTGTGCAAAACTGCAAGTAAATAACTTCTTCACCCTAAATGTCTGCATATCTTTGTTTCATAGTGTAGTAGAACATATGATTTGATTTACAGCAAAAGAAAAAGTCCTCTTTGTAATGGTATGAAATTGCAAAAATCATTTACGTCGCATGATGATGGTTTTATTCTCTATTCATGACAAATCTTGGGTACTCCGTGCATGACTGAACACCATATTCTGAATAGATTTGAGAAAAAAAAATGTATAAGATTATAAAGTATATAGAGATATTGCTCTTCCTAATATATGTCTAGCCCTTCCATCATGTTCAAGAGTGCCAACACTTTAATCTTGGAAAACCAGAGAAATGAGAAAAAAAGTCAAATACCACTTTATGAATGAAAAAGAGATGGATCCTTACAAAAAAAGGAATGCAAAAGAGAAAATATGTTGATAACTAATGATATATGTAAAAAGAAATATTACACTTAGGGTCTCTACCTTCCAATGAATAAAGAATACATTCATTGTAACTTTTGGAAACACAAGAACTAAATGCGAAGAATGTATTTCAGTATTCACTTGATGTAAGACATGCTCACAGTGTCTTTGGGAGAAGGGGAACACATGTAGTACTGCCCAGCTACATGGACACAAGTAAAAAATGGACAATCTTTTGAACACACACAAAAAAAAGAAAAAAAAAAAGAACTGAATGAAGACTGCTCTGCATCTATTTCAAAATTCTTATGTTGCCAAGATGATGAGAGTCATTCAGATTTGTTGTGTGATATGTTTCTCCTTCATCATCATTTATTCTTCTCTCTCTCTCTCACTCTTCCCCTCTTTTTTTCCATGCTCACATGGCTGGGATTATGCCTGAGAAAACAAAGGCACGGTTGAGAAATCGTAACAGGGCAGATCGTTGCATTTGCTTGGGATTACACGAAATGTAGCAGGCACAGGAAACTGCTAATGGGCCTTGCATGCGAGAGTGAATGAGTGACAGACCCTGAACATTCAGCTTCCATTTCCTTCTGAGGGGTACAACGGGAGCAATTCTCAACCAAATCCATCCTCTACTCAAATCCAAACAAAACAAAACCAGAACAGTGGGAAAAAAAAATAGCACAAAAAGGAACAACAATGGAAAAAATAGCAAAAACAGGAACAATCTGCTGTTTAAAACAGACATGATTTTTCTTTGAAGACGATGATGATAATTCACAACATTTGCATGGCCCTACATATCTGTTAAAGAAAGAGATATTTAAAGGTGCAGACTCCTCCAAAAGAGTTCCTGAGCTAGTGACTCTTTCTTACCAGACACATTTTACAACAAAACACCCACAAGTTCTCTGTCTTTGAACAGCTCCAAGACTTGTCTCATCCTTACACAACCTCCAGTGACATCACGAGACATGTCTCTTCATTTGGTTGTTATTTTGTTCTTCAGGGTTACACAAAGGTGCTGTGAATGCATCACTGGACGCATTGATGCACCATGATATTCTTCTGTTTATCTTATCGCCAACGCCTAGTCCGTGGGCACTTCATCAAGTCTCAGACTCCATTCCAAGCTATTTTCCCCTCACTTCATGCTCTACATAGGCCGTGACGGGCTGCAAATAACTTGATCCACAGCCGCGACTCCTATACATCTTTCATGGTTGCCTCGAGTACCCATTCGCACCCTCCTCCTTCACCTGAAATTGAACACCCTCCTCTTGTGGAGGGAACCGAGAGCAACAAACACGGGAGCGACGCACGTCCTCCCGGCTACGTCATCATCATCTCCTCACCTGTCAACCTATAAGGGTTGGGTGGGGGGGGGGGGGGGGGAGGGAGGGGTGTGAAGTTAGGAGTTAGAGAGGGGGTTAAGAATATCGGGGAATGGATGCCAGTGTACCAATAAAGCCAAGTAAGCAAGCCGGCCAGCCGACTGATCAGCCAGCCGGCCGGCATGTAAACAGTGTATTCAAGTACGCGGATGATGTGCATCCATCACTGACTGGACCAGACGAGGATGCGACTTGTCCTACCCGACTACCGCCCGTTGCCAACGCAAAGGATTTCATCTTGGAGCACCCAATATGGTGGGGGGGGGGGGGGGGAGGGGAGGAAGAAGAAGGGGGGGGGGGGGTTCAGAGACATGACGGGACTTGAGTCAAGAGGAGACAAAACCTACAGGATGTCAGCCTGTGCTTGCATTCCTGTATACGTCATATGGAACGGGGGATACAGTACAACTCATTCTTCATTGCACCAAGCTATAATAGTACACATTATACACATACACACATACACGTACAATTAATATATACATGTATATCTTATATATATTTTACATATGTGTGTGTGCATGTGTATGAGTGTGTCCTAAACAGAAATGCAGACATGGATTTACTTTATTTCCATATGATAGCTCATATGCCCCAAGAAAAATGTTGAACTAATACTGATACCAATGTAACATACATAGTAGATCTGTCTTCATTAATTGGGTCTAGACCATTCAAAACATACACGTATGTGAAATGGATGTCAAGTTTTGATACCACTACAAGAAAATACAAGGAAATGTAGTCACTTTAAACCAAACCCTGGCACTTGATATTCTGACAAGCAAGAGTTTCTTTCTTCAGGCTAAATTTAGTGAAGATCTTGGTGGCTTTGAAAGATTGAACTACTCTCTTTGAAAACATGTAAAGCAATGAAGAGGGCAGCTTTCTTCATTCAATATCCAGATCACTTTAATAATCACGTCCTTCTGTCTAATCGTAGATTAAAGCAAATTACCCAATCTTGCATCCTTTATCCTTTGACCCTCACCCCACCCCCCACCCCTCGCTAGACACCAGAACGTATCTTCAAACATGACTAATACTTTGTGTATCACATTGGTAGCAGACAAGAAAAATTCTGTCTATACGCACAAAGCATTGTTAAATAGAGCAGAAAACAATACAACCGGCTTTTTATAGGAAACCTATGCATTGTGTAACCACGGATTCAACTGCATGCTACTACACTCAGTCTAAAAATATTAATTCCCCTTCACATCATTAAAAAAAAACCCTGGAGCATAACTGGATAACCGAACAGTTCTATGTAAACAGATACATGGTTACATCAAAGTAGACAAGCATCTGTTTCGTGTTTGTTTCCTTTCAAATATCCACATTGTTCTAATGCATCCCAACACGAATATCACTAACTCTGCAGAATGAAGGCAGATACTCACAATTACTAGAAGGAAAGTTTGATCTTTCAATACAGGATTTACGTAAGATCTTTCACTAGGCCAGTGCTTCACAATGCACACTGTCAGATGTATGGATTCTGTTTGTGTGAAAAGCAGCATGTTATACCCTGCTATACAAAAGGGCTAGTTAAGCCCTTCTTGGTACAGGTTTCTGATGCTCAATTGAATATCAACACTTCCCTAGAGCACCAAAAAATTCTCTTGTACAGCTTCAGGATGGGTTATGGATGACAGACGTTAGCTTTGATCACGTATGACTAGATCTTCTATGACGAGTTCTTGCTTTCCAGGGCCCCATTTCATAAAAGATGTTAGGACAGCAACTCTTGCTGGAATGGCAACTTCCAATACCAACAACCAATCAGGAAGCTGGATTCTTGTTGTTGCCATGACAACTGACATTCCAGCAAGAGTTGTTATCACATCAACTTTTTATGAAATGGGTAGCAGATCACCTGGGCACACAGAGAAATCTCAATTACACACGAGTATTGCCCTTGAAAGTCATAACATTTTTATTCCGCATTGCCATACACAAAGGCGTAGACTACTCATAGCACGCTAAAACAGTACATAAGTTGTAGCTGCCTTCTCCACCGTCAATGCACTTAACTCAACCTGTTGATAGCAACGCAGCCCAAATTGTGCGTGTGGTAACTTAGAGATTCCACCGCATGCACATCACTCCGCTGTCGAGAAATAAATACCTCGTCAATACCTGTTTATTTTCTCGCAGTTCATACCGGACAGTCGAGCTTACAGTCATGCATGCAGAAAAAAAGGGTAATTTTATTTTCTCTCCCTTTCATCACTGAAACTGAATGCTATGACCCAAAATTGAATTTTTGAGATATGTTTACTCCACACGTCCTCACGTCAGAGTGCGATGAACCTGACTTTTTTTTTTTTGGTTCTTTTCTTTATGAATTCCCCACCCCCTCAGAGCTTTGCAGGGAAAGGGCTGATAATGAATTTATAATCCATGCAAAAGCAATGGCTAAACTGATCAAAACATGTGAACTCTTGCAATATGTAGAACTGATTGCAGTCTCAGGTTGCGCCCAGTGAAACTTTTTGTTACAAGGAGTATTGGATATATTCATCTCGGGCCTACCATAGATTTTTCTACTACAACCTAATCTGTAGATAAAAGGAACAACACATCTGTGGGGTTTAGTAGTGCAAGCTTCACTAGTCACTCATGTGACTTGCATTTTATCTCATATTACATGCACAATAGGTTTGCAAAAATACACGTAGGTGATATTCTTAAGTGAATGCATACAGCACAGCTTAAATTGTCATAAACAAAGCGTAGCCTAATCTCCAACTGCACGCCTCACAAATCCATGCCATGCACAAGGTTGGGCACATTTAAAGGGGAGGAGTTGTCTTTTCATGAAGAAATCATCTTCTGACAAGGAGAACAAGTGGGCTTGTGTTCCCATTATTCTATGTACATGAAGGGTGTTTGTATGTATGTGTGTGTTCATGCCCCATCAATACTACAATTTGTAATCTCTCACTACGCAATGAATATTCACATCACCCATGCACACATATTCCCTAAGGTACTGGTAAGTACCCTTTTTAATTTATTTCACTCAACTGCTGAAGAATGCTTTTTATTCCATTGATGGTTATAACTGCCCCCTTCCCTCCCTCCCCCCTCCCCCTTCACCAGCCATCATAAGACAATCAATTATAAGCATAACCGGTGATTATCATGGAATCACCTGCACTACTTAATTCTCCAAACAATCCTGCAGCAGTATCACTTGATTTTCCCCCATCATAGCACAGGTACTACCTGACTACACTCGCTATTTTCAGAACAGCCACACACACATTGGCTCATTTCTCCCCCAACGACTAAGCGATTGCGACGGGCACAAGATGTCGAATAAAGAATTCTCCTCAGGAAGGCACACACATAAAGGGGGGGGGATATCTATTAGATAGTGTTCAGTTTGCAACAAAAAGAAAGAAACAAAACATCTACAGTAAGCACATGTCTCCTTTGTAGCTGCGAGACGTTCTGCCTTCCTGCCACTTCGAGGCATCGGAGAACCACACCAACGATCGATACGTGTGCCCGCTACCGCTACCTGTTGACGTAAAAAGAAAAAAGGAGGAAGGGGAAAAAACATCCCTGCACGAATGTCACACTACTTCGTGAGTCAGAGGCACAACATCCATGCTGGATGCAAAGCGAGGAATGAAAGAGAGATAGAGAGGGAGAGATTTCCACAGTCTCCGTGTAACATTTTTTTTTTTTCCAGCTATGTATACCTCATGCATTCAATGCCGCAAGACACAAAATTACCAGGTACTTTTGAAAAAAAGAAGAAAAAAAGAAGCAGATGAAAAAACTACCGCTACTCTGTACGATCCTTCGTCGGCAGTCAATCTCTGGCGCAGACAATTACAGATCAATGATTGCCTTGCTTCTCTGCTTGTTTTTTCTCCTTTTCCACTCAGCCATTTCTGATCAGAAAAACTGCCATTTTGAGCTTTATCACAAAACTGTGTTCCAATATAAAATGTCTGCGATCTCCAAGTAACAATAGAAATGTCACATCTTTTTTCCTGTTGATTGCTGCTGGTCCTTTTTTTTTTTTTGGGGGGGGGGGGGGGATGATGATATATTTTCTCATTTTCCAAATGCATATACACACACACAAAGAGTGGATCCACGAAACTGCCTGCTGTGAATATCACAAGAGATCATGTGAAAGGTGATTGGCATACAGTCCCATATATTGAATCTCCCATAGTGCTACATCTTACACATGAGTGCACGTCGTCCAAACAAGGAATGTGCACAAATGTCATGTGTGCCTTGACAGATAAGGTGATTCCATTTGAAATGTCAATTTGTCTTTGATCAGCCAAATAACAACAAAATAGGTACACGTATCATCTAAATGCAACATTATATATTTGACCAACCAAGAAAGAGAGAGAAAAAGACACTTATCTCAGAAAACCCAAAATAAATAAGAAAAAAAAAATGACATCTGCAGTTTATGTTTTTGAAGTCTGTTTTCGGCAAGCATGTGTCAAATGTATATTGATGGATGCTGCAAAACAATTCAAGACCGGAATCCTCGCCCCCTCCGCCGTCTTTCTTGCCAAAGTCACTGGAGAGCCCCTAGCGCCACCGTGGCCGGGGGGAGAGACGATGCCATCAGCCCGGTTTCCTGTTGACCAGTCAGGGCCCTTTGTATCGCCATTGTTTCGCCCCGTGATCGAGCGTGACACGTTAAGTATCCCCGGGAAATGAGGAGGGATTAGGCAATTTCAATTTCATCGCCATGGCGACTTGACGGGTGAAATCCATTCTGGTTGATGGTGGTAATGAGGGGATGACATGTCACCTAATGATTCCCTCCCTCTCCTTACTTTTTTTCCCCTCTTCTTTATTTCTCATTCTCATTTTGTCTCCCTTTCCAATTGTGCTTTGTTGTTGTTTTTTTTCTCCAAAACTACTAATTTTACACGAGAATTTTTAGTGTGCACATAACTATTTTTATTGTCAATAGAAATGGCACAAAATATTGACTGCACCATCACCTACTGTCACAGCACATCCCATCCCAGTTTAGTTCGGGAAGAGCTGCTTCAGGGATTATCTCATCAAGGTTCAAGGTTACTCTCAGTTTTCTTTGTGTCATTAGAAAACTGCATAACATTCTCTTCATGACTGACATAGGGTTGTATTTTGCAAGTCACAAAGAAGACATTGCATTATCAAATGTGGAAGTTACTTTGAAGGAAGGCATAGGATTGTTCGGGATTGCCATTTCCAAAAATCAAACATAGACTTAACAGAAGGGACTTCTTGACTTTTGTGAAAACTATAAATGAAAGAAGCTTTCACTCCTTTTAGTCTACCAATGGATAAGATTTGAAAACAGAAGTTGGTACCCAAAGAGTCTCCAATCATAAAGTGACTTAAATAAGGCAAGTTTTTCATTAGCAAATTACAATCAAAGTGCTTTTTTTTTTCCTGACTGAATTGTAAAAATGTTTGTGTTTCTGAAAGAATCGTGAACCAGTTCAAGCTAATTAGGACAGAAGATGCTATTAAAACAAACCGTAAGGATGCAACCAGCAAATCCAGTTTCAAGTTTCAACGGGGCAATGGTAAAAAAAAAAAAATCATCGGCGGAGAATGCGCTGTCTTTTGTCTGCTGACTCGTGGGGCATTTTTCGGGCTTAATGAAGGATGTGGGGGTTCGGTCGGAGACTTCAAAAGTCTTAATGGACTCCACGTCACGCAAGGCCGAACGTAAATCCATCCTCATTCGCAGTGTCCCGCTCTTCCCTTTTGACAGAAATGGAGAGAGATTACATGGGAACTTATGAAAGCAATAAGAGTCATTTGCAATAGAAAGAAGACGATAATGGCTATTATCTATTTAGTTTACTGTTAGGGGATAGAAAAGACCCTTTCTTTGGTCTGTGCGCCAACCTCCCCCCCCCCCCCCCTCAACAAAAATAAGGAAAGAAAAAGAAAAGGCTCCAATACAGAGGTCGACTTGTGCTATTTACCCCTTGTAAACATTCTGTTTCTGTAACATACATTTGCGGCTGGATGATGGTCTGTCTGGATTTTGAAGCACATGTAGGGATTACAGACAATTGGGCCTAATCATCCCCCTTCTCATCAATGACAAATGGTGTCACATCATTACACACATACCTATCTCTCTTCACCAGCGGGGAGGGGAGAAAAAGTGGCAAAACTTATTTATACACCCTGTCACATTACCCATGCTCCTTTCAAAGCTACTTACGTTACATTTCAAATGTTCTCATTGCAAGCAATGCAACTGAACCAATCTGTTCCTTTGACTAGTATGCAAGTGAGGTCGTAATCATGGGGTCAATCTTGAACTTGAGAGGCTAACAACAGCACATCAAACAACACTTCCTACTTGATGTAATGTCCCCATTCTCTCCAGAATAAAATCTATTCAGCCTGTTTTAGCACAGGATTAAATGACCAAGTCCCCCCCCCCTCCTTCATTCCAGACATTGAGTCTACCCAAGACAATGCAGACACTTGTCATTTCTGAGCCCATCTATCAAAACATTTAGGGGTGGTTGATCCCTAAGCTCTTTATTGTTTTGTTTTCTAATTCTTTCCTGTTTTGCCATTGTACAGTACATCTCCCACTGGTTAATGCCTATACATAAGACTCTGTTGGAATCTCTTAATGGGGTGTGAATTATATCTCCTATACAATGGGACACACATCCAATGATCCAAGTTCTTGATCACCCTCAGCATGGTATATAGATTCTAATCCCACACTACAGTGTCTAAATCCAGATAATTGGCAAAATCCTTGTCCAGTTGGCCTGAGAAAAGTTTAAAAGAAGAAGAAAAAACTTCTAAACCACCATCCTTAAATAAAAGGTGCACTGCAGGTGCTCCAGGGTGAAGAAGGAAGATGGTGGTAAGGAAGGGGGGGGGGGTGAAGGGAAGTGCTCTTCTCTTCACTTACAATACATGATGTGGATTCTCAAGAACTTGGAACACAAGGTTTTTTGCCAGGTAACTAACAAGTTCTTTGTGTTCAACTCTGAGAGTCTGGTATACACAGGGGCTGCAAACTTCCAATATTTCCATGATGTATTCTATGACAATTTCTGTGTTGGCTTCTCTTTCCACTGTAGGGCCATTTTCTTGGTGCATATATTTCCTTTCTATGCATGTTGGAAATATTCAATTTCAGCGCGTTACAAATCAGCTGATGCAAAACTTGTGTTTGGGGTAAACTGTGCTTGAATTTCTGGTCTGCAACACATGTTTGACAGAGGTACTACGAAAATTTGATACTCCTGAATCTTTTGACGGAATTCCACTGAGCAAGCTCCAGCATGATTGTATGGAGTCAGTCTCCATTTCCTTGGACATAAATTCTTCCAATTAACCTATTAAGCCTTTCCCAGTGTAGACCAATGTGGAGGTATAAGCTTGAATTATTCACTCTCCCTCAGTCCTAAACCACTCCAGTGGATTAGCCACCCTGTGATTATGAGATTAGCTCGGTGATAATCACATCCTCAGGGTGAAATTAGGCCATGAGAATATATTACTCCCCCCACCCCCAAACCCCTCTGTGAATGAAATTCCGACATGAAAATGGCGAATTCTCTGTCACTGGGTCGTCCCTCTCCCAAGGCTTATTTTGCTTCAGGGAAATGTTTAACACAACTTGGCACTGTTAATAAACCTTGTCAAATAGCATTTCAACAGGTCAGCACTCACAACCACGTGCCATTAGAACCCGCCATTTTCAGCTCACTTCGGTGATGCAAAGAAAGGGAACTAAACATGACCACACACACAAAGAAACACGGAAGACACAGCATATTTCAAATGCACTCTTTTCTCAAACACATTCAAAGCTTTTGATCTGGGCACCATTTCATAAAGCTCTGTACAGCAATCATAAGTTGCAATAATTGTAGTTTCTATGGCAGCAGCCATGCAGCAACCAATCAGATGTGAGTATTGAAGTCATTGCCATGGTAACTGCAATTTCAGGAACTTTCAAACATTGAAAACCCTGTATATGGGCAGCAAAGTTGGGGGAGATAGGGGATCCATCAGTAGCTATGCCAAAAACTTGAGCAGTGACATAAACAGTTGCCTTGGATACAGCAATAAACAAACACTCTGGTTTTTTTTTTCTATGTTGAGAGATTGGGGAGAAGATGACAAAAATTACAACAACTGCAACCACTCTGGATGGGATGGATGCCACTAAGGTACGGGAGGATCAATACACGATACGCATTCTGCTCTCGACTCGGGCGGTGTATTGACAGATTGGGGTGTTCGCCGGTGTTGCATTCTTGGAAGGTATAGGTTGCGAGCATAGGTCACTTGTTATTGGTAATCCAGAGAATCAACAAATGTCCAAACAAAAACACAAAAAACAAGACAAAAAATGGCGCTGGAGCAAGTGAGAAAGTAATTATTCAGTCAGTATAAGTTTTAAATTGATAACATTGGCATAGTTACATCACAAATACCTACCAGAAAATATCAATGATTCGTATACACTTTTATTTTGTTCCCGTGAAAGTAACGGCCACAATTTTCTGCAATAAAGTCTCTTGTAGCAGGAAAATTTTTATATCATAGCTCCAAACAGTTAATGCATATCGGTCATCTTCAAGAAAATTCCATGTGCATTGTATATTAATGAATTGCAGTCAGAGTCTTGACTGCCACTGTAGCCACATAGCTGGGCTTACACGGCCGAACGCAGCGAAGAAATGACAGTCCATTGCAGCGAAGAAATGACGAGCAAATTCATCTAGGTCTCAACATCTCGAACGCTCAAGGCAAACAAAACCTAATAATACCAAATATAGAAGACTGACACGCGCCCATCTCTACCAATCTTGCCATTTCATATTGATCCCCGGCGCTGTTAAATAAGGCGAAGCATAATGCATACATCCTGAAAAATAATACAAATAAGGGGGGGGGGGTGCAGTGGTTCTTCTTCCCAAGGCAGAGAAAAATAATCTAAGTGGCACTAATACATCAAAGATTAAGATCCGTGCCAACAGAAGTACAAGTACTCCCCCACTTCTCAATGGATTCTATTATCCTTTTCTCATCATCTCCATTTCTCTTCCTCCTCATACTCCTCCTCCCTCTCCTCTTCTTCTTCTTCCTCCTCCTCCTTCTCCTCCTCCTCTTTCTGTCTATGCATTCACCACTCACAATACACATGATACAGGCATGCATTTTGCACTCAGCCGACTATGGAAAAAAAAGTGCATCTATTCCCAATAACCTCATAAAAGTTCCCCAAGGAACGAAAAACCATCACTTGCTTTGTCAGTGTGAGATGAAGGCTCTGATGGGGGGGGGGGGGGGGATGATAAGGGAGGGGTCTGGATACTAAAGAACTCTGCCAAGTACAATGCAAGCTCCCTCTACTGTAACAACTAATTAAAACTGCCAGTAATGATACGCCCGACGAAGCTTGTGTTGGGTATGGAAGGGCTTTGTTAAGTTGTGGCAGACCCATCAATATCTCATCAATACCAGCTCCAGTTAAAAGTGTACAGGGCATAGCCCCGTAAGGTGTTTGTGTTCCCGATCCTGCATATTATCCATTCTCTTTTTGGTTCCTCTCACATCTCATAAATATTTTTTTTTCTTGACTCTTTGTCTATTTAGGGAATATCTACTAAAAGTCACATCATAGGCTTGGTGTGTTGACATGCTCATAAGACGTCAAGGACCACAAGTATTAAATTTCATTTATTTTTGATAAATCAATGATGGTAACTCTGACCGTGATTGTGCCGGGGTTAAACATAGAAATCCAATGCCAATGCCTCTGATAGTTGCTTAGGCATGTGGCACAAATGTGCATCAGAAAGGCAGTTATAGAAGAATGAATGGCTAGGAGTAAAATCACGCACGAACAGAACACAATATTGCCATATAAGTATCACTTTTCCTTACTTTTTTTTTCTTCATGGTCATACAACAAAATGGTTGAGAAGCAGGTCTGGATCTTTCCCTTACTGTCTGTCTGTCTCTGTCTCTGTCTCTCTCTTTCTTTTATCAATGAGACAAAAAAATCCACCTTCTGAATGTATTCAAGATGACTTTCTACCATACTCAGAAGGGAATTTACTTCTCAAATTCTGCTTCTTAAATTTTTTTTTCCTCTCCTTCTTTCAGTAGCTGCATTCTGCTTCAGCCTCTGGTTGCACGAAGCGCTGAAAAGGTCACTGGCCAAGCCGCGGCAGCATCTCTGCTCCCTGCCCAAGCGATGGATGGATGGGTGCTATCGCGTACCACCTCCGCAGAATCTGATACTTGGCGTCTGGGAGGGCTTAGGACTGGAGCAATACTCTCAGGTAAATATAACCTGGATGGGGAGATTATTGACTGTTCGCCTAACCCATTTGAGTGTGCGTTAGAGGCGATGAAACAGTCCCCATCCCCCCCTTCTCATACTGATGGAACGAAGGCAATGCCATCAGGCATTGGAAGCTTTCAGTCTCCTTCCAGGACTGAAGGTCTCACTATATTTTTTTTTGGGCTGATGGCTACTCATTTTTTCAATCTTTTTTTTTTCAATCCTCTAATCTGTTTCCCTTGCCTTGGATACTTTCAACAATTCAATCCACCTTTGTTAATACTAGCCCCAAGTAGCTCTGATGATTAAAGTGTCTATGGGAAATGCGTGCAATAGCAAAATCAGCTCATCGTTGATGGGTTAACAGGCGCTTCCGATTTGGATATCACTGATTGATATGAAGTTTGCCAACTTGTCCACGTACATCTATAGTTCCTTTATATGTCTATCAGTGCGCACTTACGAAAACTTGTTAGTAGCTCTACACGAACATCACGTATTGTGCTCTCACTCATGTAGACACACAATGCACACACACACACACACACACTAACCAAAGGAGCAAGATTCAGCCTTGAAGAGAAGACTAGCCCTAAACCTAGCTGAAAATAAACTGTGTATTCCAGCGGTGACACGTATACCTCTATGAAGTAGCGACTCCTGCTTCGAGCGGACAACATGATCTCGCGTTCTGGCAACGCGAGACAAGAGGACAGAGAAGATGGATCGAAGGTTCTCAGTGCTTTTCGTCCCATTCCGGTGTTTTTCTTTCCATCTGAATGTTTTTCTTGCCATTTGATGTGTTTTTTCTCGCCAATTTTCCGAGTGTTTACATGGTCGCCCCGGCAGCCCCCGTCGAACACGGATCAGATCGTGACACAAGCCCTTTCAAGTTGCGCGGCACCGGGGCACGGACCCAATGAAAACAGGGCTGTCTACCGAGCGTGACTGTTCGAGAGTAATACAAATCCTATGGAAACATACCTCGGGAGTGCGTATCACATGCTAACACCTCACTCATTCAACTTTGAAAAGTAGTCTCCACACCTCAGACCCCATGCAGTTACCACATCCAAAAGCTGATAATGAGAGAGTTCCTTGGCAAGAGTATGCCATGTTCAAGAAGACAGCTCCGATGCTTCCCCCCCCCCCCAAACAAAAAAAAGATTGAATGATTTGTGGCTCAAGTCCAAACCTGTGGCTCTTTAAGATGCTTTATGTTCCTGTCAGAGATGTAACTTATTGCATCCTTTAAGGTGGTCATTCATTACCATTGGCAATCAGTTTGCCTACGACGTCAGTGACACATTGAGCTGCTGGTCACAATAGGGGTGGGATAGAGGCCTAAGCCTCTATTCTATGGATAGGTGAAACACAAAGGCAAACTTCTTGCTTATTTCACAATCACACTAAAAGAAAAAAAAAAGAATTTTCAATTACACACACAGACAAGTAGGCTACGGGATAAAAAAAGAAACACTGTCAAACTATCATTTTCAGGCTAATTTCTACCAGCAACTACATCTATACTATCAAGAAAGAGAAAGATAAAGAAAGAGAGAGAGAGAAGGAATAGTCCCTTTCATAATAATAATTGCTACTCAGACATTCAATCCCAGAATGCATCAGGAATATGTCATTCCCCCCCCCCCCCCTTCAGTCCAGACATGAGTTTTGTCTCAACAACACACCAGGGTATATATACGTGGGGCTGAAGGAGGGGGGCATGCGCATTGCTACACAACAAAACCACAAAGCTGAAGCTTTGGTTACTGTCACAGGCATTCAGTCCAACACCTGTTACCGCAAGCAATGCCACATTCAAGTTGTTGGTTTTGACAGGAAATTTGTACACCTCACAGGTTAGGAAAAAAAAAAAAAACCTGCACACAAACACACAAAATAAAACCCTCCCCTCCTGTTTCCATGGATACAAGGGGGCCAGAAACAGACAGACTGCACGATGCATTTTTGTAGGAACTTGAAAGGAGTACAGAAAAGCTTGGTGTTGGTAAAGGGGCAGATAGAAAGGAGGGGAATTGGTGGATAAACTTATTCGTCGTGACGCATCTGGGAACGCGAGAGTTTGCTGCGGGAATCTCATTCTCAGATCGTATCACAGCCTGGTAATATACAAATGGGTGGCTATTTTTCTGTTTACTGCATGTATCTGAACGCGTGGGTGGATGAAGGGAAAAATAAGCGAGAGAAAGGGAGGGGAAAGAAATGGAGTGAAAGGGAAGGGAAGAGAGAGAGAGCCCATGTATGAAGGTGGCAAGGACATTTTGTTTGTGTTTTTTTATGTTTCTCTTCCAAAGTTGAGATATTCAATTCTCATGTAAAATCCTGTAAATGTATTTCTTTTTGCAGTGCCTGATATCTGTAACATATCATTCCAAATTAGGAAAAAAAATATCTTGTAACCTGTTACTGTTGTCAAAGATACCAACTCTTCCTTACCCATTTTATTGGAAAGGGTGTGTGATAGAGATTTTTCACTTACCAAAAGTAAAATGCTAGTTACCTAAAAATCTATTTCCATCTAGAATAAGAGGCCACATCTTTTCTTTTCTTTTTTCCCAAAAAATGTTCATCCTTGATTGAAACAATCTCGGTACAACTTACAGATTTATCCCAAATATATACATGCATTTCAAGTGACAAACAAATCCAAACACACACACACAAACAAACAAACAAACAAACAAACAAACATTGAAACAGACTTGTTTCTTTAATGCTGCATTTTTTCTTTTCTTTCTTTCTTTTTTCTTGATGCATGTTTTCAGGGTCTTGATGTATTTCTTGTCATAAACAAACATCTAGATACACAAGCACAAAAAAGATAGAAAGAAAAAAACTTAAATTTACTGTTTGGATGTTACACAAATATTGGTCTTAGTTCTTGTTGTTCGAAAAGAGAAAGTTTCCGAGCAGGGACAAGCATTGAAAATTTGGGTACATACATACACACGCATACACTCATAAAAGAAAAGAAAAACAAATTGAGGTGGGGGGAGGGGGGAAATAGCTTCTGATATCTCAACAAGTAGGGGGGATAGGCCAGACAATTGGATACTAGAAGTTCGGAAACTGGATTTCTAGTGGGCGGCCCACTCAAAGGGAGGATGAAAGCAGGGCAATTAGAATTGGGTAAACATGATTATCACCAGGAAGGCTCATCTCCCCCATCAGCTTTCCAAACTTGATTACTACCACCACAATCATTTCAATGTCCCAGTCTCTCTATCTCTTTTCTTGTCCTCTTATTATCTCTTTTTTCCCCTTCCTCTCCAATCTCCTTTTAGTTTTCCCTGCTTTGGCATTGAGACGAGGGATTAAAAGGTGGACACCTTTAATTGGATGTTGAAGGCAGAGTGTAATGGGGGGAAAAGAAAGTTGGCTTATTGATTTTGGTCTCACACTTCACCTTCACAACTTCTCTGCAGACAAGAGTACAGGGGCTATACATGTTACCCTGTCTGTGCCACGAGGTATGTGGCGGTTGCGGACAAAGGGTTCATGGTCAAACAACTGTCTCTGGCAAAATAAAGAAGAAGAAGAAGAGGAAGATGAGAAAGAAGTTGAATTTTAAGGGTTTTTTAACGTTATTTTGATTATTTATGATGATGAGAATAGTGGTGTTAGAAATTGTAAATGCATAATTTGTGTTTGTTTTGTTGTAAATGTTGATGTTGTGCAATAGTTTAAAGGAATATGTTGGATTTTTTTAAATTTTATGTATGTATTTATACAATCTTGTACATATTTTATAGTAATCATGCTCATTTCTGTAAAATGTCTGCAATTCAGCCTGTGGGCTGCAATGGATAAAATACCCTTTCAAATTCAAATTCAAATTCAAAGTGAATGATGCATTCTATTCCTTCAAAGACTCTGAGAGTCTTACGCCCACCAAATTCTCAGACTGATGAATTGAAAGTTCCCTGTATATTCCTGAGATCTCAGAGCTCTCCCTACATTTCAAGAAAATAAAAACAACACACACATACACACATACATACAGACAAACACACATGTAACACTCCCCCTACTCTCTCTCCCTCTCCTTCTATCACAGCAGATTGAACAACCATGCTCGGAGGAGGAATCTTGAACATCGGCGACTAAACAATTACGTACATTTTGCCCGTAGAAATAAACCTTGACACCCGAGGAAATAAATCTTGGCAAAAGGCTTCGCAGCTCTCTGCGCGCATTAGGGCGTTGAATGGGTTTTGCCATCTTCATCCACGGATACAGCTGTTTAAAGTTTACCAATTGAGTTATATTGCTTTCTTGTTTTATTGCAAGTTCCTAAAAAGAAAAAGAAAAAAAAGAAGACAACGAGCAGGCAACATTGGCTGGTTCATCTTCCTCACCCTTTTCTTCTCTACCTCCCTTCCTTTTCCCCCTCCTCCTCCTCCTCCCCCTCCTCCTCCCCACCATATAAATGGCTTTTGGCAAAAGTTCAGGAGTACTTTTGAAAGATAAATTGTTGATATATCTGTTGTCGTTGTTGTTTTTTTTCTTTCCACGTTCTTTGTACAGACTCCTTCCAGCAATCGAGATGAATGTGAGGAAAATTTTGCCTGCTTCGATGAGAAGATTTGAAAGGTCAGGCAAGAAGCGTGTTCAGTCATCCAATAAAGTGTTATTTTTTTCCCCCTACACATCTACACACCATATACACAGGCATTTATAGTTTGTTACATTACTTGTGCGTGTGCATAGACGTAGGCATGAATTCTTTCTTATTACCGCATTCAATGTGTATAAGAGAGACAGAGGGAGAAAAAAAAAGGCACACCTCTTCATGCTCATCCTTCAAACTGCATTTATTGCAACATTTCTCTCAATTTTCCTTCCGAATCATTGTGCAGTTGAAGGGTGGATTGGTGTGTGACAGAGTGGATATTGTTACCGACAGGACTGAAGGCTTCTTGATTTGATTTCGCTTTATTGCAGTGCTCTACAGGCAGTAGAAGAAGAACCTGTGGAAATTACAACTGCACTAGTCCTAATGCAAACCATTTTGATACCCCCATGCTTCTCGCATGGAGAAAAGTGGCGGTGACCATCTTTGTGTAGAATCTAAATCCTCGATTCTAACATGACTTTAAAAAGGGTGTAAATACGACGAATATTATGACACAATCTAACGTCAGATGAATCTTTAAAATATCTGCCTGTGTGCAGCTTGTTCAGTCTTCCTTTCATGTAGACTCATATTGTCTTTATCTGTCCCTTTCTATGTCTCTTGAGATCTTTCTTAACGATGCCTCATCTTATCTTGAGAATCTAATCGGGTGGAATTGGAACAACATGAAATCCTCAGTATCATATTACTAAAAAACTGATCGGAAAACTGCTTTTTGACATTGCTTTTGTTTCATCTCAGCAAGAGCACAAAAATCTTGCATTGTAACTTCTCAAGTGTAATTTTTAGAGTGAAATCTGATGCAAGATTTCAGCAAGTTATTTTCCAATCCTGACTCATCATCCGTCCCAGTAGTCTTGTGATCTCTTCAGTTGATTGTGCACGTTGCACTTTCAATTTCAACAAATGAAAACTCCCTGATGTTACTTTTAGTTTGTTCATTTTCAACACGTCAGTACCAAATCATCCCCACACCTTGATTTCACTTCTCATTCCCACTAATCAATATCCATAAATGACTACCGGTACTACCCGGTATCATACGGGAAAACATTATATCAAATGAAACATATAATCCAATAGGTTTGCGAATTTCCCATCTTCACTTCACTTTCACATGATGTTTTATTCTTTCAAATCATCATTTCTGTAACACAATTTATGAAATCCCATGGTTGGCTGATGTACATCTATTTCATCAACGTAAAATTTTTCAGTTAGTTCAGAAAATGTTTCCACATTGTTGCAACTCATTTATCTACCAGAGCTAAAGAAAAGACCCTAATCATCAACACCGAAGGCTTAATGAATTAAAAGCATGTCATACTGCCTCATTTCATCCTATTTTTGAAAAATAAGATTGATGAATCACTTTCATGACTTATGACAGCAAAGCTAATGCAAAATAGTCCTCATTTAGTGAACATGAAACACTATAGGCCCAAGCTAACAAGCAGATTTTTTAAGGGTCTGCTTTGTATTGTTGTTGCTGCTGTTGGGGTGAGTTTACTTAGGGGGAGATTTAGAAGGGAAGCACATGACAAGATTTGTAAGTAGATATCATACAACAATCTACATCCCAAGTCTGGCCCCCTCAAAAACCATCATTAGTACTTAAACAGACAGTCTAATCTAGATTCCCCTTCCGCCGAAAGGGGCTTACGCTCCATTACAATCATCACGCTTTGTGCCACCCGATTGTCCACGGGACGCCAGACTAATCAATTTGCAGCCAGGAGTCGCAGCCGACTTGATAATCTGCTGCCTGCTAATTGATTAATCGGGGAGATTATTGACGGTCTGATCTATTCCTGATATTACCATCAGCGGCACTGTCTCCACAATTTGTAGTGTAATTATTTCTATTGATCTGCCATTATGGGACTTTATCTCAAATGAAAGAGCTGAGAGTTAAGTAAGAGCATGTAAGGAGAAATAATTGTGGGGGGGGGGGGCTTTTGAGCATTCTGTAATGATGAAAATGATGATTGAAAAATATTTTTTCTCTTGGTCATAATACACAGTATGTAATCTGACCTTTTTCGTCATTGTGAAACTTTACTCAACAAGACATATATGAAACTCAAGTAAGTTCCACTTCAGCAAAGTATTCTCCAGAAACACCTTGTTAGCCACTTTCAGACAGAATACATCATGTACTATTTCTGGCAATATCAATCAGAATTATACTGCATTATCAGCAATTTAATTTCCAAAAGGCTCACATGACCGCAAGTGCAATGTAAGCACAGTTAACCACAATTGTGTGCCAGCCACTTATTTATGAAGCCAATGTGGGCATTCGCGCAAATAATATGGCCATAACTAATTATTCTCCTGGCAAGTTGAACACGCACGTCGCTCCAGAAGGCAGGAGATTGAAAATCGCCGTTGCCATGGCGACGCCTGAAGGAGCGGGAAGTGCACAATTTCAGGAATAACAAATATGTCCCCCTCCTCTATACACACACACACATACACGCACACACACAGACACAGACATACTCTTACAAATACAACAAAAGGATATGAGAGAAAACAGAGGGGAGGAGAATTATCAGCATTGGGTTGCATTGCCGCCTCACATGCTATCCAAACGATCTTGATCCTCGCAACAACGTTGCAGACAACGCACATTTTCTCGCGATGCGAGGACGAGCAAGGAAAAAAACAACCCAGTGGTGATCAAATTAGGTATTAAAACAGGCAACTAGATTTGTAAGAGTATCCCTTTAAGCCCGAGGCACTACAGCTGAAACATTAATTGCATTTGTCTTTCTCGGCTACTCCCGGTCGGAGGCGATCTGAATCTATCCCATGACGAGGCAACAGGCCGGAGCGCTAGATGAAACTTGAAGTCACGTGTCATCTCCCTGTCAATGCCCGGAGACTGTCAGTGAGACTCGGTCCAATACCAATAGTTCATTAGTCGGTTGCGCCTACTTATCTATCTGCATCATAGACCTCCCTGCTTTTTGTTCGTCGTAAAGTCCTCAAAGTCTACTAACTAGAAGCTGTTTTGTGGTATCAGCTGGGAGAGTTCAGAGGTTTCTTTCATGTGTCTCACTTCTCTCTCTTTCTTCACTTATATCTATCTATCTATCTATCTATCTATCTATCTATCTCCTTCTCTTTCTCACTCTGGTTCACACAGCTTTCAAGCACTCAATGCTCTCTAGAATTACTGATAATCTTTTGAGTTTTTACAAGACATGAAACAATGACCAAGAAGTGAAAAGGAATGTGCTTACAAGTCTGCATTCGTTGCCACATATAACCCAACCAAATCACAATCACATATCAAGAATCATAAACGAGTGAGTGAAAAGGAGAAGAAAGAGAAAGAAACAAAGAATGAGAGAAAGAAAGACCAAAAGAAAGAAAGTACAAGAAAGGAGAGGAATTCAGAGAACAGAAATAGACAGGGAAGGGTATATGAAGAGTCAACATCTGATAGCTGATGAGAAAGTACAGAAAGAAGGGGGGGGGGAGAGAAAGCATAGAGGAATAGAGCGAGAGAGGGAGAGAAGCAGACAGACAGACAGACGGACAGACAGAAGGATGTGATCGATTAACACAGCTTCAGACACCCCTTGACCTTATTCTCAGGACACAGCAGGCCAGTCCTGCTGCCAATCAACTCACAGAAACACACACATGCACACGTTTTCTTGGAATGCGTCTGTGATGGCACTATTAGTCACTCTCCTGCGGTCTTTGTCTGGTCTCCTGGAACCACTAGTGATCTCCTTCAAGTGCATTTTATCTCCCCCTCCCCCACCACCACCACTGCGTGAAATGGAACTTCTACAGAGACAACGCTGTCTTTTTTTTCTATTCCCTGCCACCACTAGGATACTTGGCTATAAGCCTCATAGAACAACTTGTGAAATTTGGGCATGATTTATCTGTGTGTGTGTGTGTGTGTGTCTGTATGTCTGTCTGTCTATGTGGGTATGATGAGAAAGAGAGGGAGAACAGGAGAGGGAATAGAGAGAGAAAGTGTATTTGTGTGCGCATGTGTACTTCTTCCGTGATGACTAACGTACTTGCACATCCATGGAAGGGCACTGTAAAATACCCTTGATTCCTATGACTTTTGTCTAAATCAACTTCGCTGTACATCCTCCTTCTTTCACATCCTGTGTGTCTTGGCAGGAATAGTTCTATTACTTCATTCTCACACCATTTCATTTTCCATGCTCATCTATTTTTGTTTCATTTTCTCTTTCATTGCAATCTCGAATTTCACCAGCTACATCTACATACATTCCTATATAATATAGGTTCCACCAGTACGCACATAAGCCTCTTCAGTATAAAACTCCAATTAAATCTATTCATGGATGTCTACAAAAGGAAGTCATTTAACATCATGGCATACATGGACGACTAACTATATTAATATACATACTGCATCCAATAAATGGTTGTCAATGAAAAAAAAAAGTTTGAAAATAACACATGTTTGGAAGTTTTCTCACTATTTTAGGACAAAACAAAAAGGAATTGCATATGCCTTGTTGATACCTACTATACAGAATATCAAAAGTGTCATTGTCATTATCAAGGGAAAGGAGACTACATGGTAATATATGTAAATGTTATTATTATTACTACTATATTAATAATAATAATTATTATCATCATTATTACCATTATCATTGTCACTATCACTTTCATTGATTATTATTATCAGTAGTAGTATTAGTATTATTATTACTATCATTATCATTATCATCATCACTATCATCATCATCATCATCATATTTCTTCATAACATTCTGTCATACACAAATCCAACTCTGTCGGAACTTTTGAATGGGGCACATACATGTACTCCTTTAATGGATGGCTTTAGTCCCAGCTGCAGTTTGCCTGCAGTGTGACTGACAGATCATCCTCACACATGGTACACACATCCAACCAGACCTTGGAGGTTGCAGAAACTCTCCTGGTAGCGCCCGGTTTCCGTGGCAACCAGACTGACATCTGACTGCAGTCCCCAGGTCAATTGTTACCGTTTTTACTGTTCTGTCATTAGTCCCTTGCTATTTCTCTCTTTCTGGGGTCTCCTTTTTCAAAGCCAGACGTCTAAGCCCTCAAACTTTCCCCCTCGCAATCAACTGTCTGCTACTATTATGTGTTGTATATGTATATCTTTCATCTGAACATATTTCTCTCTTTGCTATTTCAAATCTTCTTTATTCTTCCATTGGTTTATCATGCTCCTATTTCCACTCCCATGTTTTCTCTCTTGTTTTGCACACAGTCTCTATCTTTCTCTTCCTCACTCACATCCCTTAAAACAAAATCTCATATGAAATGGGGATGAGCAAAAATGTATACCTCTGGATGAGACAGAGAGAAAAAAAAAGTTTGGGAGAAGTGTTTGGAAGTTGCAAGATCACATGAATATCACTTACCTGATTTCAATAAAGCAGTTGTAAATGAAGTGATGATCCAGATGAATGGGAACATGTAAAAGAAACAAAAACAGAAAAGAGCTTTTAGAAATCTGAAAAGCACATGGTATCAATCTTTTCAAAAATAGATATGACAGAGAAAAGACTATTCACTCTTCTTATTGCATTCATTATTGCAGGCAGATCTTGGTCAAAATCACAACTTACAAACTGGCCTGCTAACAAGTCTCATCATTATAAACAAGATTCAAAGAGTTTATCTGCCCAAGCACTTGTTTTACAAAATTTGAAAAGCCAAACACAGCACCACAAAGATCGTATTCATCTTGTGCTTATGCAATCATGCACTTCTCTACTAGTATGTTTCCAATTATGCTCTTGACCACATATTGAATAAACTCACTGATCATGTAAGGCTTATTACATTAATGTTCAGAATAATTGCACTAATTACCACAATAGATGATCGATAACTTTTATAATATCTCTTCAATGAATTACGCAGGCAATGCCCTCAAATCTTATCCAGGGTTATATCCCTGAGAACCTCTGCCCCGGGTTTCTCCGAGGCCTGGACTGATGTGACGTACAGTGATTGGCAAGTTGGCTCTCTACCAACAGAAATGTAGTTGCAGCTAAACCAGAAAGAAATATCCGCTTTGAATTACAGCGGGACATGGGTCTAATGAGGGAAAATGCGATAGATCACATAAGAGTATTCAAAATTCTTTAGTGAACTAAATGACATTTATCTGTGAATGGGCAGATTTACCACAATATGAAAATGGATAAAATTCATTTTTGAGGGGGTCATATGAAGCCACACCCCCTGAAAATTATAGAAGTATGAAGTGAAGATCATTGTGCCAGTACTTTTTCTTTCTTTTTCTTTCTTTTTTGCTCTAGGCCAGCGATGACATACTTCACTTGGGTATGATTTTATGAACAAGACTATTTCACATATCAATGTCTCAAAAATCACTTATGTTTTGTTGTTTTCGTGCTAGCTATATAGGAAAGCACAAGATTGGAAAAGACAAATTTCACACCACAAAATAGTTGAGGTTTACAGAGAGTTTATGCACAAGGAGATAAGGAAATCTATGTCTAGATCTCAGCATATTCATCTCCCTTATACTGGGCATGAGTAAATCTTACATTGCTTACACTGTTCACAAAGCTTCAGTTTACACAAGAGAAGAAAAGCAGTGTACTGGTTCTGTTGCTTCTGGTTTTTTTTTACATTCTAATTCAGACTGAAGGACATTATTGACTCCTTGTGAATTTATCTTCTTTTGAAACATTTTTGTATACGCCTTGTCCCACCCGTTAATCACAGGCACATATAATTTGGAATGCTCTTTATCTGACAAAAATTTCTGGGGGGGGGGGTGGGAGGAAGGGGGGCCCCAAGGGGAGGGAAAAATAACAGCCTCACAATGATTATGATAGCTAATTATGAAAATGAATCACAGAGACTTTCTGAACTGAGATAATGTTATCCATTTATTATACAGTTTTTCTGATGGGGGAGGGGGGGTCCCCTTAATGAAAATGCCCTTTACCAGGAGTTCTGTGTGTGTGTGTGTGTGTGTAAGTGTAAAGAGTTTTTCATTGTGGACCGAAAATGAAAGTGTGCATATAATTGCAATGGCCTTCTGAGAGTAGATGTCTGGTGGGGGATTCAAGTTACGTAACAAAAGAAAAAAGGATGAACTACAATGTAGTAGGGGCAGGAGAGAGTGTGGTAAGGAACCACCTATACCCCCATGCATACACACAGCCTTTTCTACTGCAGCAACATGGACGCAAAAACATTTATTTTACTCGAGCAATCAGGGGCCTACTTAGCTCTACATACCTGCGGCAATACAGGTTTTTAGTGGGGAAAATTCACCACTGCATGATTTAGCGCCTGGATGCCGCACATGAAAGTCCATCATTTGATCAGCTGAGATCTGCCTCTTCCTTTTGGAACTTAGCTAGAACAGCCCACCAAGAAGATTGGCAAAAATGCAAGGTCATACATAGCTCCGCCCCTATTACGATATCCGAAGAGGAGATTGCACATATACCCACACAAGAACAGAAGGTTCTCCCATGATTATTAGGAGTATTTTCAGAGAATTTGTTTGTTTGGTGGGTGTTGTTGTTGTTGTTGTTGTTGTTGTTGTTGTTGTTGTTGTTGTTGTTGTTGTTGTTGATAGTGGTGGTGTTGTTATTATTGTTGAATTCTTAAAGAACATGACAACAGAGGAAAAGTAAGAAAATTACATTGTTGTTCAAATAGCAACTGAATAAGCACTTGTGTAGCATATTTACTTGTTTTGTCACAAATGCATAACTGTCCTGACTTTCGTGTAAAAAGAAAAAAAATTGGCAAAATGACACAGTGCACTCAAAGATGTACACATATATGGGACTTGAGAATGAGTCCAACTGAATAAATGCCATGTGAGAACAAGTGCTTTTCTCTTTGCTGCATTGCCATATCACTTGTGATATGACAATACAGGAATACTGTTCAAAATGGTATTCCCTTGATAGAGTATGTGTGTAATGTGTGTAGTCGTGCAAGGCAAAATCTAGGGACAACAGATCGCAGAATTGAGGCTTGAAAAAGTGGGTGAGGGAGGGGAAAAAAGGATCAGAACCTCGTCTGAATGCAGCCCTTTGTAAGGATTCTAATTTTACATGGATTACGGTCGTCCTTGGCTATGGCATACCAAAAACACAGACAAAATGAGTTCAACTGGGGCCACGAGATGGGCTCACCTGTACAAAGCTCACCTTCAAACTCTCACAAAAACTGCTGCCCTGTTGATAAAAGTCCCCCCCCCCCAGAAAAAAAAAAGAAGTGAAACTATAGTTTCATTTCTTACAAAGGGAGAAACACCCTGAACAAAATAGAAGAGGCCCTAAAGGAGGGAGAGGAGGATGAGAATGTGAAAGATGAAGACGGAAGAAGTTGGAGGAGCTGAGGAACAGAGGCAAGAAAGTGTAGGTATTAGAAGAAGACAGATGATAGGTTGCCACACCTGCACATATCAACATCTTGCATTTTGCGCTTTTCTTTTACTTGAATCACACACCCCTGATATGACAGTTGTGATTTTCTTGAGACTTGACTTGAACTGGTATGCCATAGCCTCATTTTTATGTTTTCAAATCTCTTTCGAAAGTTCCTGACACTAAAACTGAAAGCTTGAATGTGACTCATCTTCTCCATGTGAATGTGAGTTTGAAGGCCGATTCGATCTGTTCTCCCCAGAAGTTTGGGACCTACAGGAGACAGAGGAGAAGAGAGCTCTGAAGATTCCAGCTCCCCCTTATTATCATACCTTATCCTCACATCTTTCCTCCCTGGGAAAAATCTGGGACATGCAAGTGTTTATCTTTAGGCTCATCTGTAGACATCCTAAAAACATTTGCTCTCTCTGTGCAGATAAACATAAATGCATTCAACTTATTTTCTTGCGTAAATCTTTATATCGTTATCACTCGCCAAAAAAAAAAAGTGTCTGAACAGATCTACTGCAATAAGTCGCACACACAACAACAACAACAACAAAAGGACAAACAAGCCAAGGACACCTACTAATATTGTGTAATCTCAAGTGCAACATTACATACATATCTCCATGGAAATATGTGTGATATTATTAAGTATCAAACATCATTGTCAATGAAACCTTCACAGATGCAAAATGACTCTTTCAAGCACATTCCCCAGCACATAGCAAAGAGAAGTACTGGTATCATTTAACACTACAGATTATTCTTTCATCCAGTTTCGTTCAGTAAAGGTTACAAATCCCACATAATTACCTTGTCATCATCAGCAATCTACTCCCACTTGTAACATCCAAGCAGCTCAGCAACACCAAAAGTAACAGCTAATATGTCTGTGATTTAACTGGCTTTACGTGCCATAAGTTTACATATATACAATGTTTCAATGTCATCAGGTGAAGCTACTTGTGTACTTCTCACTGTAATCCAGATGATAACTGCCCACTTTTCTTCTTTGGTTGGTGATGTATTCAAGACTAACCGTGACAGAACTTGCATTGCTTTATGTGGGATTGCTTCTCTGACAGATTTTTGAGAGATATGTGAGCCAGCTTCTGTCGGATTATTCTTAATTGCCGATTATCATTCTCTCAATGGGCATCTTCCGCTTGATGCCCCGAGTCATTTTTACCCAATATTGACTGAACATTTGATCTGCAGTAGACCTACCAGTTATTACTGCTAATGTGTTACACATCTTTGATTCCATTTCTCCACAATTTGCTGATGGAGAAAAAAAAAAGAGAAAAAAATGGAAAAGGAGAGAGGATAGAAACTTTGCAGGGGCTGACTGGTTTTCTGCGATACAGATGCTTATCTCACATCAGACATTATTGAGATATTTATACACCATTGTATGACATGTACCTTCAAGCAACCCACATCTTTTTATGAAGATCCATAAAAGGCAATTTTGCCCATGAAAACTGCCTCATTTTCTCCTCCACATAAGTAAAAAAAAAGGGCATACTGATAGATTTACCCCCACCTTTTTTTAAACATCCCATTACTTCATAGTTAGAATGGATGGTGCTGCGCCAATTACAAAAGTACGGTACCTGATGATCGGAGAGATATGGCTTTTTGGAGTGAATCGTCTGCATGCCTGGGAGGATTAGGCATAAAAATTGTGTGATGACATGGAAAACTCGCTGTCAGTTCGAGACCCATCAAACTACGTCAAAATTTCAACAGTTTCGCGAACACCCTCATCTCCCCCCACCCCCCGCCCAAACAAAATCTGCGTTGCAGTCTTGCATTTCTCCCTGTTGCCTGTGGCAACCCAGACAGCTGCTGCAGTAGAGCATCAGCTTGTCGGCTTCCATAAATCAGAATTCGGTTCAGCCAGAATCGGTTCAGTGACTCGTTGCTTTGCTACCACTAGATAAATTGTCAGCCTTAGCATGCATATCCCAAAGAACAGTCCTTTTTCACTATAAAACAAAACTTCAGAGTCAACTAGTTTATAGGCCTGTTCATCACTTGCTGAGCAAAGGTAACCATTACAGCATTCTTTCTTTTACACTTTGCTCCTCAAATAATCTAGGGAGACAACGGTATGACCGCTTTGCGATGCTATCAAGTTAATCAAACAGGCATGAAGACGATAAAGGGCTTTTTACACTTGTAAATTTTTGCTTAGCCCCGGACCAACGGTGGGGCTAAGGGGGGGCCTTAGCCCCACTGTTGGTACGGGACTATCCTTAGCCCACTTTCTGTTTACACTCGTTTTTGCCAAAGTGGGCTAGCCCCACCGATAGTACGGTACTATCTGGCCCTGCAAATTAGCAGGGGTTAGCACCGCAATTGCGGTGCTAGCACCGCAATTGAATTGCGGTGCCAAGCAAGTGAGTGTAAACAGAACGAAAAAATAATCCTGGGCTAAGCGAAGGAGGCGAAGTCCGACCCTCACTGACCAATCAGAAACGAGGTAATCAAGTGCTGCCGGTGCGTGCGTGTACGTGTACAGTGTGGTTTGTACGTGTGGTTTGGAAAGTCCGGGGCTAAGAAATACGAGTGTAAAAAGGTAAGTTTTCTCCTTAGCCCCGAACAAGAGATAGTACGGGACTAATTGGCGAGTGTAAAAAGCTGAAAAAATTGGTACGGGACTAACGATAGTCCTGGGTCAGAGAAAGTCCGGGGTTAAGAAACACAAGTGTAAAAAGCCCTTATGATTTCAAGAGACTGAATGCATGGTACACCTCAGTTTCTGAAATTAGCAGACCATTAGTCATGACTGTCAGTACTGATGACAGTTGGTTTTCATCTCTCAGACCAGAGCCTCCTTTTGACAAGGCAACTGCTTTTCTCATGCAAGTGCATCGTGGGCAGGTGGCATCTACCAGTAAGCAAAAAGTGGAACAAAAAAAAAAAACACTTTCTCGCATTTCATCCATGATAAAAAAAGAAAGATAGGGGTGAGGGGAGACAATTCAAAAGCTCAAAGTCTTTTACCAGCTTTCTATTAGAGTTGAGAGAATTATGAATATGCAGGATTTTGCCACAAATGAGAAGAGACTTTAACGCATTTGTTCACTCAAATTTTAGCATGACAAAAAAGAAAAGAAAAAGAAAATAGGGAGAGACCTTTTGAGAGCTAGGCTAGGCTTGCACCTACCACTGATGACTACCAGGTGAAGCGACATGATGGTGACAATCAGCCGAGTTAAGTGGGACTGAATTGGAAGATCACCGGCTCTTGACGTGCGAACCCAGCCCCTATCGTGGGAACCTGCCCTGGCACGATGAACTCTAGGGCCAGGACCAGGCATGTGTATATGGACGCATCTCAGAGTTGCAATGACAGACCTCTAGTATTGTACATTCATACCCATCTGTAGATCAGATGTTGCACCCCTTCAGCATCCCCTTCCCCCTTTTCTGACTCCTTTGGGTCCACTCATCAAAGTATCGGGTCCCCACGGAGGCATTCATGTCACCATTTTCACAATTTGAGCTATTCATATCCTGCATGGCAAAGGCTAGCAACTCCTTTATTGTATCAATAAATATAGGCCACCTTCTCACGATAATAGCATGTCCCTACAACACAAATGTAAACAGTTTCATGATTTTGCTTTTTTATCATTGAACTAATTCAAAAACTACTGCTTCCAAAACACACACACTTGATAACTTTTCAAGTCAGTACTCCAGCACTGGACATTTCTCATGAATGGAGGACCATTTCTTACACAGCAATGTCATTAGAACCAGCAATGTCACTAGAACTAGCAATTCATAGTTAAAGAGCAATCACACTACAGTTGGAGCTGCAATGTTGTAAATATTCTCAGGGAAAGAAGTGATAGATAGATAGATAGATAGATAGATAGATAGATAGATAGATAGATAGATAGATAGATAGATAGATAGATAGAGACATAGACAGATATATACATACATCATACAGGTGGATGGATAGATAGGCAGAAAGATAGAGGGAGAGAGGGAAGATGACTTAATGACAGCATGAATTCTTTGCCTTTTGTTCCATATGGAGAGGGGCATGAGGGACATTAGGCTTTATCACTCTGAACATGCCTTCTCAAAAAGGGATGAGAACAAGCGAACACAATGTTGGCAAAAGTTAGCATCTCTATGCAACCATGCCATTGAAAGACACACTTTCCGGAGTACACCCATCATCATGGAAAAACATGGCCATGAGTGGTCTACTCTCTTGTGAACAGACTTCCTCTGACATGGACTGGCATTTGTAAAACCATTAAACTCATCCAAGGGAATTTTGGACAAAGACAACAAAAGGGGAATTACCCCCGTGATGGAATATGCATTTTGTGTGTGTGTGTGATACCAGAGTATATCACTTTTATAGCCTATTAACAATTCTTTTTTTTTTCCCCAAGCACAAAGAATGGTCTACATTGGTGCATCCACCGCCTATATTTTCATTGTAGGACTGATTGTTGACAGCACTTACCATGAGACTGGGGGGTTAATAAACGTACACTGTACTTTTGTTGCTCCTCTTCAAAATGTCCCAAGGATGTACCCCTCGCTCCTGAAATCACACACACGCATTCTCTTTCAATCAGCATACCCAGACCTCGCCTTGGCCGGGTGGGCTAAATTCACAGTGTCGTTCTCTCGTTCAGTTTGTTTTCTTTTAATGAAATTTGTCTGTTCGTAGGCAAAGGCCAAAAAAGTAGAGAGAAAATGGAGAAAATGAACTGTTGACATTTGGCAACCTTGGGCAAATTTCTACAGAACAGAAACCTGACATTGACCAAGTAGTAATTTACAACACTGTCCTGACATTCCAGTGAGTTGATGTCTGCCGTCGACAATGGCCTTTAAACAATACCATGTGTGAATACTTGCCGGTGAGAAGTGTTTCTGTTACGAACACATTGCACCATGCATGCTCAGACGCTTTGTGGGGGGAAAAAAAAGTGTGCGGGTGTGAAAAAAGGAACAAAACATCGTGAATTGCAGAATGCGTGAGTGAAACGATGCCTCTTTCCAAGCCAGTCACCCGAGCCATTGCGCACAGCTCTGTAAGCGTCACGAAATAATCATTACAACACGTTTGCGGAATTCAGCTGTCTTACAGGGGTAGTACACACATCTGGTCATGGGTACCCTAACTAAGCAACTTGTTACATACAATAGAAGTACACTAGAGTGTACTGCTGAGTCACCCAACAAGGAAAAAAATATCAAAATTTGACAAAAGCATGTGACTCTATTCTGTTGACACTTTTAGTTCATAGGCTTTCTCGGCAGTTACAAGTAAGGATTCCAACACATGAAATGTATAAAATGTGCTACAAAAACTGCATTATATTTAAACTGGGACGCATTCTGCCCTTGCAAAAAAAATGCATCTTATACTTAGCCAACATGTATAATCCAAGAATTAACATTGAAGGTTTGCTGTTGTTTTGATTGGATTTTTTGGCGGGTTGAGGTTGGGTTTGGAGGTTGTTACACATTGACTTTATCGGAAATACGCATCAAAAAATGGCCGACTTCAATTCCTGCGCACAATGGCAGTCCATCTATCAATGCCACCACCAGCTCCGCCGCCTCTGCCTCACCTGTGGGTGCCTTTTGTGAGAGCTGGACGCTCCAACACCTTATCGGTCTAACTTTTGACACCATCTCTACGAGTGAGGTAAAATAAAGATGCAGGCATACCAGGACAGAGAAGACGTCGAGAACGAAATACCGTGTGATACCGGGGGCCCCCCACTGCTAATAGAAACACCTCAGTCCCAGCAAGTGCAACGTCTCTTTTGAAAATGACGTCTCTGAGCAAACATGTCCCCTCCCGTTTTTTCTCCTTTTTTTGCCACCAGTTGCATTTCTACTATTTCACTGGACCTTTTGTGATACTGTTGCAGACATACAGTATACGTACAAGCGCGGCCAAAGGAGAAAAAGAAATGTTTTGTTACATTGGCAATCAGCGACCGTGAATTAAGATAGCATGTGAGCGCTATGTCGCTCTGGAGTGTTCCAATGGGTGTTACCGTTCCTGCTTCTTTATTTCTCTTCTTCTCCTCTCATTTAAAGGGCCTTCAGAGCATGGTGTGAACATTTCATCCCGTATTTCTGTTCAACCATAACAAACTTTGAGAAGAAACATCACGGAATCGAACAGCAATCTTAACCAGTGCATGCTGGCAGCTAGTAGCCATGCTCTCTTTCATTCCAATTTCCACAAACTTACATGTCAAAAAGATGGTGATCAGTTTCACAACGAAGGTGGAAAATACACTACCCTTTTACCATCTCTTGGTTGCATGGATGAATGGACATGCTGGTTGAGTATCTTTGACTTTGTTTCCAAGTTTTTGGGGTTTTTTTGGTTGCCAGACAGTAATGATATGGGTCATATATACCCTGGCTATACTTAAACAAAGTCATTTTGATATATTTAACCCTCCTCTCCCCCCCCCCTTCACAAACATACACAAGTCCTTATGACACTGCAAATGAACAAACAAACTTTTTAAATGTGCCAAAACATTTGCTATTTGTTGTTCTTGTTGTGTATTTTTTTCATGAATGAGAACTGCTACAAACCATTATCAAAGCAGTACACCTGAAGGTTAGATATGTCAGAGGTGCACAGGTTATTGGTACATCACATATGGATCAGAATTGTAGAATTTCTATGCAACAAAAAGAGGGGGTGGGGTGAATGTAAAAGCCTCCATGGGTCTATCTGGCCTGGCCTTTAACAGCAGAAGTGACAGAAGAATTAACAATGATATTGAACCTTCTTTATTTGTTTGATGGTATTCAGACTGGATAGGTTGGGGGGGGGGGGGAGGGAGTTGTTAAATACAGCGCTTCATCAGTTTATCTTCCTGGCCTTGCATTCATGGTCCAGATCTTCTTCTTTTTTCCCCCTCTTTTTCTTTTCTTCTTCTTTCATCAATAGATATGGACAAACACGATGGCGTTGATACACCAACACGTAATCACTCACTGGGCCAGCACTGCTCTGAATGCCGACATTGCCGACGACAGAAAATATTATCATTATGACAGGAGGCGCATTGTTGTTCAGTTGTGGTCACAGCGTTCTGAGGTACTATTCAGCCATTCATTGTACCTCTCATTCCGTGGTACGAAATGCTGAGCCATATATTGGCATATCACTGGATTATAATCATACAGTCGCAGAGCAAAACTGAATAATGGTATACAAGGTATATGCATGTTATACTGTGGTTTTAATATGACAAATGATATTTTAGAGACAGTATCTTTCTAACAACTTCAAATATATCTTACACCTCTGTAGTCTGTCTGCCTTGAAGGTGGGCACTTGTTTTTTAAATTAATACTGATTTTACAGGATATGATATCGAAACACAACACAGTAGAATTCTTTCCTTCTAAGTTGTACCGATTTCTGATGACTCATTGCAAGCGACGTTATGTGTCCTTCAGTCTCTCTTGCTGTTTTTCTTGACAAATGACATGGGAATAAAATTCATTCAACTGAAGTCATGCTGCTCTTTAAATGGCACCAATGTAGTATTCATCTTGGGAACAAACTATTTTATTTAAAAAAATCAGGAAAAACACAGTATAATTTCTGTTTTTCCTACAGTCAGCTATTAATAAGCCATACCACGATTCCCTCGTGTTATGACTGTGAAGAATAAAACAGCATTCCGTACTCCTGACATTTAACTTCCAGCAGCAAATCTGCAGTTGATTCTTCCGATTGGAAGGTTAATATTGAGTGGTTCCTTCCAATTAGGTTCAGACTGAGGGAGCTTGAAGATCAAAAGTTAATGCCATTAGGCAACCAGACAGGGCACAGGTATCTGGGTCATCTTGCATACAACAAAAGATGACAGATCACCTGGCTGGGTGAGGGAATTATTATCGCAAACACGCGCTACACTGCATGGCAGATTTGTCGACAGCAAGATTTCCTTGATAGACAACGGTCTCCACAAATTGTTGACAAAATTCATGTCGCAAGAAAGCGGAACAAGTTTGATTTGGGAGCACAGGTAAACATCATTATGTAACCATAAGTCCCATCCACATACAATTTTGAACTGTTGACGACATCAAGGCACAAGAACACAGGACAGGAACACAGAAACATTGAAAAATTGCAGCAAAACTTACAACAGAATGGAAACAACTTCCAACTTGCCAAAAGTGTATAAAAAGCAAGCTAGATGACAGACCCAAAAGTTATACATCCAGCACATGAATTTGACCAAGAACAGAGTCACACAGTGCACCAATAAAACTACAACAACAACAACAACAACAAAAAAGCACTTGCTACCTTTTTATTATCAAATCTGTATCAAGTAAACTAATCACAACCCATTATCTGCATATTGAACATTGGACTTGTAAACATCTTCGATGGTGATTTCTGTTGGTATGTGTTTCTTTTTTTCTTTTTGTCTATGAGACACATGGTTTTACCAAAAAATATGTGGCTGAATTATTTGTTTCTAGTAGAAGTAAATTCTAAAGTACAACCTTGGTGCAATGAGGGAAGGGGGGGGGGGGGGGGGTGTTGGGACTCTTGCACTAGCAGTACTCTGGCAGACATCACACGTATCCCATGCTCTATTTGGATGATCAAGGGATGCCGAATATTACGACTATATAGCGTCTGTCTCACACCTGTGATAGTGACGAGTCAGTCGGAGCAAAAACCAAACTCATGCAAGCAACTTTCAATACCGGTTGGAGGATGTAAGAGAGAGAGAGAGATAGAATAAATGAAAGGATCAGCATCTTTCATATCCTCAAGACGATATTCTGCCCCATTTGTACCGCACATTTAGAGCGCTCCAGGAGCGTTCCTGAACCCCTCTGAATACTGTATGAACAGATAATCCGGCCCCGGAGCACTCTAAAGTTATGCCCCTCTCGAGGCTAGGATAAGGAGCGCTCATGATGCACTCTGAACTCTGTATAAATGGTAACCAATGTTAAAAGCACTCCGGAAGTAGAATGCCGTGCACGCTGTGCAGCTAGTACAGTTGAACCTCTCGTATCCGGACAAGTCGGGACCGGGGCTCATCCGGATTAGGGATTTGGCCGGATACGGGAGACTTAATGCTTTATACATGTGCATATACATACACATGTACTGATGTAGCCCATTGTAGTACCACATGTAGTAATGTGTATACTGCAACCTTTTCATTGTTACATGTGAGAGGACTCAAGCGCATAATCTGTCCATGTTCTTGCGATGATTTGGGGATGTTTGGGGATGTTAAGATGTCTGAAGGTAAGCAATTTGGAAGGAAATTTGATGTAATGTATGTTAATCACATTGGAAGTAATATGTAATTCATGTGTGTTTGTGTAGGAGTTCTCAAGGAGTTGGGAATCCCCCTTTCCTCCCGTAATTATAAAAAAAAAAAAAAAAATCACGGTGAGAATGCGTCCGTATAATAGAGAGATCCGGATAAAGGGAGGCCGGATAAGAGAGGTTCAACTGTATGTTAAAGTTCCGAGCACTCAGGGTAACCACAACAGCTATGCCCCTCTCAGCCACGTCGCGTGTGATCTCAGCAGGTACTGATTCTCTGTATGAACTGATGACTACGGGGGCATAAGTCGAAGCACTTCAGGAGCGCTCTTGGGCCCGACTTTGTGTGTAAATGGGACATTAGCAGATTCTTAACGGAGGATTTAATCTTTTCAACACAAATGCAACTTTATTTTTCTCCTACCCCTCTCCCATTTTCCTAGCTGTTCTATGTACTTCAGGTACACAAGCTGTTACACAATCACAGACACTGTTTTTGTGATCATACACATTCATCAGGATTCGAAGAGGACAGGCTAGGGTGGGGTTGAGAGTGAGGTAATCACAATCCAACGAGAATTTACAAAAAAAAAGGGAAAAGGGCCAACTAGAAAATATTTCAATGACAGGATCTGTCACCTTAATACTAGTAAATGTTACTGACAACCTCAAGATGCTTTGAATTTCTCCACACATTTACACCACAGTCTCATGGTTGCAGACCTTATTAAAAACTCTTTAATAAAACTTTGCCCCAGCTACTTAATACGATACACAAAACCATGGCCTTCCAGTCTGGGGTTATAGCACACTGACTCAGTTGATTGTGTATGTATAACAATCACTCAGTTTCATTTTCTTAAAAAGTAGAACAGCATGCTTCAGTTTCTTCAAAGGAACATGACCTCAATTCACAGAGATATTATCGTTCATTTATTTGATACATCAAGTCTAAAGATGCATAGTAAAAGAAACAAGAAAGATAAACTTTAGAAAATGTTATCAAATTAAACAAAAAACCCTGCAAATTTGTGAATATCTAATACACACACACACCAACACACACACACACACACACACACACACACACACAACAATCTGATTCATATACATGGGGGGTGGTCACTCTTCATCTGACTTGCTGTGCACCCGCATCACAACTTGCCATGTAGTTTATATACACAATTCTCCTTTTTTTTCTTTTGTTCAAATGAAATTGTGTCCCTGTCTCAAATTCTAATACACCTGACTGATCATCATTTCAAAGTTATTCAGCCAGGAACAATATTATGTTTCATACTTTTATGGCAGAGAAGTTAATTTTGGACATGATCAATTAAAAATTGTGCAAGGTGATTCGACCATCATTAACTCACCTATTTGCATATTCATATCTTGAGTTGCTGAATCATTGTTGACAAAAGAAATGATTTCCATGATGGGAGGGTTTGTGAGGTGATAAATTAATCTCCTTAAAGTCTAATATAGACATCGGATTGTGATCACTACAACAGTTTTTCAAAAACATGTTTCAATTAAAAGTTCCAAAATATTTTTTTTATGTCCAATCTTAACTAAATTACAACTGTTTTGTTTGCATGACTTTACTCTTCATATCAAAATTTATCGTCAATTCAAGGAGACACTTCCTGTTCATAGATTCAATGCCTTTTACAATGAATCATTTATAACACTTCCTTGATTGCTAGTTATAGTGCCAGCACTTTACAATGACTGAGGTGCTGTATAAGCTGTTATTTTTGCGAGGGTTTAATTTTCGTGAATTTCCCAAATCACACTTGGACCGCAAATTTAACAAAACGCGACAATGTCGCCATTCGCCATGCGCTAGGCTAATAGCGCATTTCACAATAGCCTCGGAGCCAATGCGCGAAAAAACATCTTGTGAAAATGTCTGTCACCTCCTCATTCACGGAAATACCTGTACGCGAAAATAACAGCTTATACAGAAGGCCTACAGCCTCAGATCAGTATCTTTAAATTTCCATCAAGTTTAGCTGATGTTTTACTTTTTTTCATATATTTCTACTAACAAGAAATATCAAATGACAATACAAAGGTACATGTACTCGAAGGCTTTGAAAAAAATGTGTTTGTCCGTATAATATCTATCACTATTTGTATTGAGAAGATTCTGTTATTGCCCCGGGTATTTTTGCCTTTCATTTTTGTTTTTCTTTATTTTGGTCCTAAGTTGCATCCGTGCTCCTCATCTGTATCTTACACTCTGTTCAGAGTTTGGGACCTACACTTAACAAGCTCGCTTTTAAGTAGGTTCCATCATACTCTAGTATTTCTTTAGCGTTATACATTGAGCCAAATGTACGATGATTAACCATTATGTTTTATATGTTTACATCAATTTACTATGCATCCAAGCTGGATATTATGATTCGCTATGTTTTATTATATTTGATGTACATTCCTTCGTTGAGAAATATGAAAATAAATTGAATTAAAAAAAGAATTGAATTAAAAAGGCTTCAGTTGAAGACCTTACCAGGGGTCGCACTTAACTTTTTTTTAAACTAGCCAGGCGGACTACTTAGAATCAATTTTAACACTGAAGCAATATTTTGGCACGCCAGACGGACTAGTAACTTCAGAATTTTATGATTTTTAGCTAGTCCGATGTGATTTTAGGTGGCCAATGGCCAGCGGACCATCGCCAATTTCGAACCCTGCTTACATGTATATACTAAAACCTAAAGAGAAATGCTGCATTATGAAAACTGGTTGTTAAACATGGCTAGAGTATTTTATTAAAAATCCTTCTGTTGTCATCATCATTTTCAGTTGGATAAACCTGTGTCATAATAATCGGCTTATCATCACAACCCTGAACTAATCATAATAGGGTTTTGAACCTGAATTCCCTTCTTTTCAATTCTGCTCCCTCTCCTTTTTCTCTTCTTCGAGGGGAGGACTCCAACAGGGGCAAGGATGCGCTGCATTGAGAGAACGATTTTCAATAAAATATGATTTATCTGCCCTGATCTCCCAACCCCTTTTGTTCCCCAGCTATCTGATACTCCACCACGCAAATAGTGGGACATTTTTGTCAGACAGGCCACAAAAGCACAAATTCTGTGGTGAAAGGCCGGTGGATTTTCCCCTTATTTTAATGAAATTTAGCGCTTCATCAGCCAAGTGTGCCATCGCCGCCACTGGAGACGACGCAAAGAGTCAATCACTGACGACTCCGACTGTCAATATTCCGGGATCCGTTTTCTGTTTCAGTGGGAATTAGCCCGGATTTCCAGTGCAGACAGACTACGCACCGTTGATAGCCCAAAAATATTGAAGTTAATTATACAAGTCAAATAATTGTGCAATCTATGCAGGCACTTGTTGCATTCAGATAAAGATTTTTTTTTGAATAATCACTTGAATGGATGACAACATAAATAACAAAGTCAAAACAAAAATAACAATACTACCTATATCAAACAAATATTCCACATACCTAGTTTGTCATGCTACTAGTTCTTTGAAAGACGTAGTCAAAAAGTGCACAATGAAAATGCAAATGTGAACGTGAGATGTGGAGAGGGAAAAAAAAAGAATTTTGTTGTTCCAGAGCCCACACAACATGAAGGCTGATGCTTGTGTGCATTCCAAAAGTCACAAGGTAAGCAGAATTGACTTTATGTCAGAAATCTGTTTTGAACATACAAAACATACAGCACCAAGGCTATGCCCATTCCCTTGCCAAACTAATGCATTGTTATCAGTCTGTAACACATACAAGTTCAACAAGTACACAGCAGCAGAGGCACTGTAACATGCACATTATGTTGCCATGATTCACGATTTTGCAGCCTGCTCTTGCCTGACGACATAAAAAAATACCATATTTCTGGTGGAATCTATCTTGCGAGGCTCTTGGCAATGCCTCTGCATCTTGACAGTTTTTACCTTTCGCCACGTCGAAGTTTCATCCACCATTTTATTGAACCATGCATGGAATATATCATGATGATGAGAAATTTGTGCAAATAAACCAGATAGGGTAAGATTCATAAAGACTTCATCGTTCTTGCTGTTGTTATGGAAAATTGTGCTGTTCTGCTGGTGAATGAAAATGACAGTAAACTGAAGAAACTGAACAGAAGTTTGTCATGATAAATGGAGAAGTTGAGGCAAGACCTCGGTTAGGGTGACAAGATCTTAACTCTTCTGAGCACAGAATTAAACCCCCATAGCACTATACACACTGTCCAAAGACCCTGGTACAAAAAGGGTTAATGCACTCTGTATAGAAGTGAATTTGAGGATATGTCACATGGTCCTTCATACTTACAATAGGGAAACAACCTTACACTATAGGTGCAATGCCCATGACAGGCACGGACATAGCTCATACATCAGTCCTTAGCGGCGAAAACAAACTCACGACTAAACTAACCTCCTAAAGGAACACTGACAATAGAATCTTTCTGCTAAAAAAAGAAAGAAAGGAAAGCAATTGATAGCACCTACACTGACAAGTTCTTGTGTTATAAATATCTATCCCAATCACAATAAAGACTACAGCACAAGCAGCTTGATCCATGTATCAACAAAGAACAAACATTGTTTCTAAATGGTCACATGTATTGCAAAATAGTCCCGTCAACATTTTTGATTTTCTATGTAAGAGAAACTTATTTTGCAAGTCCAATTTAAGTGCAACTGCTATAAGTAATACAAAATTACTGGAAATGATCACTTTAAGGAAGGGCTGCTGCTTACATACAGAAACTTAAAAGATAACCGTTCTCGGATAATAGAACTTCCTCATATATGTCACCTTTTGAGAGGCTCCATAGAAATGATTTTGAGCGACATATATCCTTGAAATCTAGAGAAGCAGGACAGGCACGGCTGTTATCTGAGATGCAAATTACGCACCCGGAAGTTTCTGTTTTGCCGACAACCATTTAGAGCTTTTCCACATCATTTTGGGGGGCACTTTCACACATAGACCTTCAATTTTCACACTCCAAATTAGACATATATCTAATGCATTAATGGAGCAATGACACATTTAGAAACACATCATCCATTTTTGTCCTACCCTTCACAGATCTGTGCAGACTCCCTCTCCCCAGTCTCCTAAGTCAGCAAATACCTGAAAGGTTACAATTTCATTTAAATTTGAAGTGCTGTCTCTCAACAAAACTAAACAAAAAACAATTGAATGTCTGGTCACCCTTTTTTCCTCTGTATTTGCGGACTTATTCTGCTTCAATGGTATCAAATTACACATCAGCATTGAAATTCACGTCCACAGTCATGGACTCAATGTTATCAGTGTACGAAATCTACAATGAAATCAACACAAGAGATGTTATCTCTACTCTGATCTACCTCAATTCAAACATTTAAAAAAAAGATTTAAACAAATATTCAGAAGTACAAAGGCACTTCCATACGTTTATCAAAAGGTCAATGGAAAAAATGCTTGACTAGACATAGCTGATGAGAAGTATCCGCAGGAATCCTCCATTCACACCTGTTCATTTGTTTTGCCATTCAAACATATATATACACATATAATGTATACATTCAACACAAGTGTCCTCCACTGAAGTTTAGAGATCTAAACAGAGATAAGAATGTTACGATACAACTCCAAAACAATTATTCAATAATAAAGAAGTGTGTGTGTGTGTGTGTGTGTGGAGGGGGTTGAATGATATAATCAAGGCAAACATTGCGGTGATGTTAAACTAGGATTTTTTTTCTTTCATTTTAGCCAATGTTGGATGCTCCAACACGGCAAAAATGGAATATTTTGCAAGGCCTTAATGTTTTGTGCATTACTTAAATAGCAAATTACTACTACTGATAATAATAGCAACTTGGAAACATTCTCCAAATAACATATCAATACACTCAGAGATACATTTGTCGGTGAAATTAGAAATGAGTGAGGTTCACTGAAATTGGCCCAGTAAATCTTCAGGCATGACAAAGATGATGATTACTCTTGCAGACGGAGAGCTGTATGAATACATACTGTAAAAGTGGATATTTTCGCGCGACTAATTTTTCGCGCTCGGCGGGGTAAGAAGAGTTTCGCATGTTTTTAATTCCGTGGAATCAAGACATCAACTACTGGAACATATGGCAAGCAAACCCGCTAGTTTCGGGTAGCGCGAAATGCACGAAAATTTGAACACCGCGAAAATTTCAACACCGCGAAAATTTCCACTTTTACAGCACATACTCTTGCTACTCGTGCACACTTTTCATATTCTCATTGTTGTCTCGATTTACAGTTTATGTCTCGTCTTTTTAATTCTTCCCCTCATCCCATCCTCATCCCCTGTTTCTTTTCCCTCTCTCTTTCCTCTGCTTTTCTCACGGAGTTAAGGATCACATACACCTTTCGTGCAATTCACGGATGACTGCGCCTCGGCCCACAAATTGTATAGCCCGCGCAACGCTGGGAGAGAGTTGCTGAGGGGGAAAACGATTGTGGGCACGAGCACTTTTCTCTCTTGCAGCGTCTCCAAAGAGTAGTAGCATGTATCTGCACAGATTGGGTCACAGACGATGGAACGGAAACACTCTCCTTCCTTCCCTTATATATATATGAGGATGTGTAATTCTTTGTTTTTGACCATTTTGCAGCATTTACTGAGTAATTTTTATCCCTACACTTGCGTGAAGTTTGTCTCCCAGTTGGAGGATCAATATGAATCAATTCTATTCTAATTCAAATTTATTGAAATCAATTATCCATCAATTTTTGAATACGTAATTTTCCAACAGAATAAAAATCATCAAGGTGTGCAAATGAGATGAAAATACAATGAACTCAGTTGGCTATTATCATCATTTTAAAATAGATATTCCTGCTGTAACAATGATAGATAAATCATCTTTCACAATAAATGCCCTTTTCATTTATATGTCACAATACGATATATTGTATAATCTGCTATTTCTTTCCCCTGTGGTAATTATTGTTTATTTGACAGTCAATTAAAAACACCTTTTTGCTTACTTGGAGGAACATGAACAGATATTGAGTGATCACCACCAACATGATTGGCAATTATCATCATAAATGCCTTAATACATTCCTAGGCTGCCAACACAATCATCATCAATCTATTCAAACTTTCCAATTATTGGCCAACACACCAGTTTTCACATTGAAACAAATCCCAGTTGCCAAATATAACAGGATATGTATTATAACTGCTTTTTTTGAAAAGGGGGGAGGGGTAAGGCTCGGATAGGAGGAGGAGGAGGGGGAAGTGTTCTGCAGATATTTTGCTGCACCTCAATCCTCTGATCTATCCCGGCAGGTACAAGTTGAAATCCCCCTCGCAGGTAGGTAATTTCAAGGTCCCCTGATCATAGTGTGTTTGACGTAAGCCGTCCCTAATAGGTGCAATTTTTCCTCGCTGAGCGGCAATCAAGGCGCAACTAAAAAAATCTCTGGGATACTTTGGACGGATCAGTCGTGCCTGCTGTCGGCCGCCTTAAGCTTCCTACTCAGAACCGCGTAGGGGAACGCCGTCGCCTCTTGTTTTCAACTGGTCTTCCATTGAGGGAGAGTAATCCTCGACATTTCTGACATGCTCGCAGTCTTTTGCGCCTGCATTTGAAAAATACTTTTGAAAAGGCCAGCTTTATCTCTCCATCTTTCTCTCTTTCTTTTTGCCGGAAATAAGCCTACTCACAGATATTTTTTTTTTCTTTTGCTGCTGCTTTCATTATTCTCCAAACAACCGCAGAAATCCCACCATCATTTATGCCATCTAAAGCTATACATGGGAACTCGGTTGAAATGCTCATTTTACAACAAATTGATAGTGTCGTGTATGCATTGCTACAAAAAGGATATAAACTCATCTACAGCAATGATAATTTCCGGAAGAAAGTGATCATAACAACCACTTAAACTGAGTTTGGCTTGTCTTTGAAAAAAGCCCCTTAATCCTCTAATCTTATCTATGAGCATTTTTAAAATACAGCAAAATGACTGTTTTCTTCATCACCAACAATGCCCTCAAAATGGTGTTTTCTACCGCTGACAGGATAGACAGTCATGAAACAATTTCTTCCTGACTATTACATTAAATGGGCCTGGTGAATCAAGGGTATAGTTCATGGCCAATTCCTCTGCATTTCACTTCATGTCTTATGCTCTTATGTGCCGGGGCTGATCATTACACTGCGCTGGAGTGAGTGTTTTGCCAGCGCGACCGGGATACGTCTCCTTCGCTGGTCTGCATCAGTCAAGAACTAGGACAATGACATTTTAGCCTGATCTCAAGTCCACTTTGCTTCTGATGAGCAAAGTGCTCCAGAGTCTGGCTCCGACTCTCGTACACTCGAGCGGGGGTTCTGACACCGACAAAGCCGAGAGCTTCTCCAATCCTTCCCCGCATCCACTGCTTCCTAACCCCACACTTCAACCCCTCCCCTACTCTACTCTCCACAACTCTTCTTCTGCAAAAAAAAAAAGCATAAAACAAAAACAAAACAACTCCAAAATGTCATTGAATGATGTGTCGGAAAGATGTGTCGAGATGATGCAATTTGATCAAAAGTTAAACTGCTGAAAGATGTTGCAACTGGAAGAGGAATTCTAGAAATCATGTCTACTTTGTGACGCTACATCACAGATATGTAATAAATAAGTGATTTTTCTACTGCATGAATCAAGTTCACTATTCGACAAACGTCAATGAGTCTATCCATCTGACAGTTCCCTCACTTGATACTCCCCTACCCATTTCCCACCCCCCCCCCAAAAAAAAAACTTTGCAAATGGCTCAACTTTCTTGTAATATCATTCTACCTGACCATATATGCAGCCATTTAGGGAACCGCAGTACCTTAAAGGTAAGAGATTAAAACACCTTGATTATGGAAGCTGCAGGGTATGTGTAGTGCCCCCTTTCCCTATCCCCTTTTTAAATGTGTTAAACAAAAGGAGCAGGAAGAGGAAGGTGTTCTCCAAGGATGGAAGACGAGGGGCACGCTTACCCTGAGAGGCGGGCAGCATTCCATTCCCCATTTATTGATCCTACGCTGCGGGTTTTACAAGCTGTTCATTTGTCTCCCGGTGTTGACTTAACGGCATGAAATGTGACCGCTGCGAAATGCCCAACAACCCACTTACAACACATTCCAGTTGGCCCTGAAATCTCCCCGACTACTTACGTGCCGAGTTGGTGAAGGGTGGGGGGGGGGGGGGGGGGGAGTGGACTCTACGAAGTGAAGAAGAAGAGCAACAAAACAAATTTTAAAAAAAGGCTGTGTCCGAATGAGAAAGCATGTATAACTAGCCTGCAGATAACCTGGGTCGCAACTTTTGGCAGATAAACAGCAGAGCACAAAAGAGGTGAGAGGTATTACCTGGCTACTCCCAAACTCAGCTGACGCAAACAGTGCAGAGCAAACTTGTCTATGAAAGAATTCCACCACGGGATTTGCACTTCTAGGGATATGCTTCTATGGAAGCTGTGAAAAATCTCTCAGACAAAGGGTGGGGGGAAAAATAAATCTACAGGGGTGGTGGTTAACATTCGGCTTAGCCACCTTGTTGGACACCGAGTGCTCAAACAATGTCATATACACATATAGATTCCACAATAAACAGGAGGGGGAAGGAGAGGGCAAGCTGAAGGGAGACAAGGACAGGTAAATACGATGGTTGTGGAAGGAAAATTGGCATACATGAGGCAAAGCTGTATAGCAGCCTCTTCTGGAACGGTCACCATCATTTCATATGCAATGGGGTGAAATAATGGCATTAGAGTAATAGAGCGGGCGAATGACCAAAAAAGAAAAAAAAAAAAAAAAGAAGAAAAGAACAGGCACCAAAAGTCCACCATCTCTGGCAAAATTACCACCAATGGGAAAATTTGTGGCAATGACAATCCACCACTTTTTAGCTGCAATAGAAACAGACAAGTAGTTCAGGGTCTATCATCATAAGGTTCAATGAGCGAACGTGCTCCACAACGAGCCTTCGAAAATGTCAGAGCTCGCCTTGATGAATATGCTGGAAGATTCTGAAAAGTATGCACTTGTCAATCACTGGGACTATCGAGAAACAAGTACAAATCCCTTGGCAGCAGGCAACAACAGTGATGACAAACAACTAAGTGACGGAGTCATGACGTGATTGGATAGGACAATGTCAATGTCATTCCCTTTGTATTCTAAGTGATACTTACACCATAGGAACTTTTTTTTCCTCTAATGCTCAAGAAACTTGATCGACTTGGTGGAGACGTGATGTCAGAGTTTCAAATGACAAACAATCCTGAGTACACCTGGGTGAATGTCTTTGATCAGAATGATTACAAATTATATCACTTTGATTTCCATGAGGTAAAGGGGCGGACAAAGATGTCATGTGACTTAATCATGAATATCAATTTTTGATATCACTGTGATTGATCAAGTATCAAATGTTATTATGAATTTGCCCGTGCGTCTTTAATAGCACTTGCTGGCTGGGTGTATGCAAATCCTCCTCAAAAGGTTATGAACACTGGCTATATTCACTGAGAGCTGTTTCAAACTACACTCTCTTTGTGCACAAAAATCATCACATTCAACTGATTATCTCACATTTTTATTATTGTTGGGGTTTTTTCCCCTCTGGAGAAATGTCATCACTGGCACATCTCACAACATTAAAGACAAGAAATCAGTATTAATGTACATTTCCATCTCCTTTTTCCAAACACTCAGCATCCCTGCGGATACAGTAACCCTCTAACCAACAACTACATTCATACACCATGGACAGCTCGTGATTTTTAACTGAGCCTGCATGCAGTAATGGCAGAGTTAAGAAAATTGTGATGCTTCCATCTCACCCTTTCTCTCTCCTTCAATGTCAGTGGGTGATGTTGTCCTTGAAACAGGATGTCGGTTGAGGGAATACAGGATGTGTGCTTTCTCTCCTGTAAATGGCCTGAAAGACAGCACTGAGTGGTTCAAACATCCTGCAACGTGCCAAACCGACTGTTTTTGTGTTTTCGTTTTGGTTTGTTCCACCCCCACCCCCCCTCCCCCACAACTGAAGTTGCCCAACCTGATTGTGTGCATGATTCTGTAAACATTTTATTCCTCCTACATTTTTCTCTTTTTTTTGCCCCAAACCCGTGTGAGTAGAGGATTTCTGGTGTCCTAGTCTGGCCTGAATATGGAGCAGGGGCTACGTGGCTACCTGCACAAGCAAAACTTTTGGGAGATTGTCGTAGTGCCTTCTCACGACAAGTGCTTTCCCATTATACTTTTCACATCTCTCTCGTCCTCCCGACTAACTCTCCATCATCACTCACATTGGGACAGAATTCTCAGCAAACCAATATACCTGTTTACATTTTAATTGATGGTTTGGTAGTTCACAATTGTGTGCCATCGAGAGGGCCTAATACAAGTGAATTCTCCTCCAACAACCAATCCCCTCCCCCCCCCCCCCCTCAAACTTTTGCCAGTTCACCTTTGTTGGCTCCAGAAGAGTTGAAACTGAATTGATATTGTGAAGACCAGGCTCTGTTGTGTTCAAAATTGCCAGATCTACCTTCCTCTATGATTGCCAGAAGGTTAATGACAGTCTAGTCTGGCATGCTAGACTAACAAACTATAGATGCATTGCTTTTCTGTGGAAAACTCATTAATATGGATTAACCATGCGCATACCCTCCCCGCCGAATCAATCTTCCTTTGGATCAAACCATTGGCATTAGTGTCAATGAGCATACGTCAATTAATGGGAGGTAACATGAAACGCCCTATGAAAAGTCACTCCACACCCCCTTTACCACAAATTGCAAAACAATGAAAAAACATAAGTAAAAGGACACACTACATCCCTCTTTCGGGTTATGGAACCCCCCCCCCCTTCTTTGCTTTCCCTGTTTAACACATCCTACTTCAAGCTCACTTTCTTTATACTGAGGATCACTTCTACAAGTCCAATCGTGATACCTAGAAGCAATATACAACAACAACAAAACAGAAACAGCAAACCACCCATCGAGTGATCCCGAACCAAATTTTGTTGCCCTTCTCTTCTTTGGGGGGAGAGAATTCAACCCGAAACACTGGTAGACTGTTTCAATGCCGCACACTCCCGACACGACACCCGGGTCACATGGCAATTCCGATGACTTGCCTTCTTCTCTGGCCTCCTCTCTAAACCACTCAGAGCCCGAATGATAGCTGCCTCAAGGGCAGGCACGGAGTGCCTCCACTAATGGTGAGGAAATTGAACAATGTATTATGTAATAGAAAACTCCTATTGGGAAAGAGTGCCGTGTGATATTCACTCGTTGTGCAAAGGCTCCACGTAGTAGTAGACACCGGGTGAATTCGTGCCATCCAAAGAACAGCGACCAAGAATAACTTTTTAAGACTCATCGTGATGAACTATGTTCTGATTTCTCATCCCGGAAGAAACATGATGAGACTGGACTTGGGATTTTTCTGAATTCTGAGCATCTGGAGGCTGCCTGCCACACACCTCGCAGTACTATAAGCATGTTTGCAGCAGGGAGAATTTTTACCCTGTCATGCCAATGGTTACTCGTGTGTCAATTCAGAGCTTCACTGAGAACAATCTCACCGAGCCACACATGCTCTAACCTTCTGCAATATTCAGTCTCTTTATCACACATAAAAATACCTTTTCCTCATTCAAGACGATACAATGTCTTATGACTCACGCTGAAATTCACTTCCTTTTCCTAGTCCCTGAAAAGATTTCCTGATACAATTTTGCAAATTCACCAGCATAAACTTTGTTCACTTAATTACATCATTTCCACTTCTATTTTTTTTCCCCACAAATAATGTTTAGAATATGACCTAGAGGGTTTGCTGTCACGTAAGGATGACAATGACAAAGCTACTCTCTCCTGCTCCTTGGGCAATGAGAGAAGTTTCTGGCATTGTTTAATTTGGATATATGGAGATATCTTTTATTTACCCTAATACATTTCACACATATGTCACAATCAATATATATCCAAAATAGGAATGCTGTCTGTTCTCTCACTTATTTGTCAACATTTTTTAAGCAGCATTCTTTAGGGACCACTGCTTGTTTTTTTTTTTCCTCCATGAGTTCTTCCTGCCTTCAATAATGAGAGTGATCCTCAACAACAGCATACAATGTTCATGGTGAACAACAATATACAATCTACTCAAATTTGATCTCAGGGCAGTCAATTAAAACTGTATTGATTGCAACTCCAAAAAAAATGAGGTGACCCAACAGCTTTTTTTTTTTTTGCTTGACCATTGTCCAGCACAAATTCAGCTCTTTGCCACTTGGCTAGCTGTTTGAACCTTGATCTGGGTGTGGATAAGGACAATAGTAGGACCAGTCCATAAAACTTAAAAGTGGCCGAACAAAAAGAGAAAAGAAAAAAACACAGATTATAAGGTGCTTTATAAGACAGCTGACTATGGGCTAGCAGCTGCAACACTCCAGCCACTTCTTTGCTAGGGATTTTTTGCCCCAAAACTTTTATGGAGCCCATAAACTGGTCAAGTCCATTGTTGACACAGGTTAGGAATATAAGGGTTTTAGCAGCCGGCCGGTGTTGAAGTTCATCTTGGAGTGCATGAGCAGAGAAAGAGAGGCGTTGTATATATAAGGCTCATGCATGCTGCACATGAGTCACCACATGGGGGAAGTTAAAGTGGTGGAGAAGAGGGGCTAGAGATCTAGTCTTAATACACTTCTTTGAGTCGCTTGTAGACTTGATGATATTACACTGAACATTTATAGAGGAAGGTTTCTCATCCCTCAGAGTTCTCTAGAATTAGTGCGACACTGCATCATAACTCTGCTTACGTCTCCCTTTTATCTTTCATGCACTACACACTTATTCCTCTTATTCCTCATAATCATGCAGGGCCACACACTCCTAGAAGTAAAAGAACTCTGTATATATATATACATCAATTACAACAAAGTTCAGCCTATGTCATTCATCTAAACTTTCTACTACCCAAGACAATTTAGGCTTATGTTTGTTTTGTTTTTACACAACCTTCTGTGTGAGTTCTTCTGTTTTGAATATCACTGCAGTGAAAAGGATCACAAACTTTGCATATCCGACAACTACAACAAACCTCGATCTGCCTTGCCTTCTTTCTTCTTTAAGTAGAACTTTTTGTGATCTAAACTGTACAAGGGCCTTAACCTCGGGACTCACTTTGGCAGCAGATTGATATATCGGATTAAGACAAAATAAGGCACTTACACATTAGTGCAGAGAATGTAATATTATTCTAAGCTGGAGAGCATTGAGGGGCATCTGATCCAAGCACATATGACATGATGCGATTAAACGGAAGCCCTTCAGTCCACTTGTGTAAAAGAAAAAAAAAAGAAGTAGCTTATCTGGACTGAAGGGCAGATTTTGAGAAAGAAACGTGTCTGTCCTTCACAGCGGATGGAGAGCTTATCCCACGATGATGTTCTCTTCATGCCCGATAAGCCTTACTACCGTACATCCCATCTCTCGGTTCCATCCCGCTCCATGCATGCTTAAAATCAGTACCCGAAAATTTGTTGCACTGTCTAAAGCAGATGTTTAACATCTGCTTTACCCACGTCATCTCATTGAAAATAAGATAATATCTGAAATTATATCATACTCAAAATGCCCCCATATGATTGATGTTTTATATAGTCAGGAATAGCTACAAAGCCTGAAAGAGTTGTAAATGAGATTTTCTTTGTCCCGGTCTCAAAATGTAAGAAAGCCCCCCACTATCTTCTGTGTCGAAACACAGAATATGCAGCCGCAAGTTTACTTTTCCCTTCCAAGTGTTCTGAAATTGAACATGAACAACCCTTTGTTACCATCTTCCATAGGTAATCCTCTATAACCTTTTCCTCTCTAAAGGATGTAATTAGCACCCACATGAAGACTCTCAATGCAAAGATGCATTCGACAATAACCAAGCACTATGAAGTGCTCTTCTTGGGGAAGACAATCAAGTTTTAATTCTCACATCAAGTATCCCAGCAGAGGACAGTCATACAGGTGAGCCAGACTTAACAGGTAATCCTTATCTCCCATAAAACACACTGAGTAGAACATGAATGAATGAGAAGAGTAGAGCAGGGACAAGGGGGGAGGGGGGTGATTTGGTGGATGGGTGCGGTGTTGAGGTTGCACCCCCTAACCTTACCCTGTAGCAGTTGTTGTTTGCCAGCCTGTGGTGGTTTGAACCACAAAGCTACCCAGAATGGGTAGGACAGAAAACAAAAAAACCAACAGATAGAAGGGATGGGCATAAAGGTGTGGGTCTGAGTCAACTTTAATCATGGGGCTATCCCCCTGGGTACAACCCAGTGGGCCTGTTTGTATGCACACCTGAAATCAACAGCTTCTGAAATCAATCCTGCCACTCAATGCAAAAGCAGCTGATTGTTGTTTGTGGACAGAAAGAAAAAAAGAAGATTTTCAACTCTTGCAATACACATCGCGATGCCAAAATCAATCAAACTTGATTTCTTTTATAAACTTTCACTAGAGTTTGCATTACCTGGTGTGTGTGACCAGCATGCAAAGACCAACAATTTTTAACATCCCATAATCAACCATCTTTAACATCCCATATGTCACCACACTCTAGCTCCACACACAGCAGTGCCCGGGGTCGCTCTTCGGTCATTATTCAGGCATGCCGAATCTAGAGACTGAAAAGGCTTCATTTGCAAGTGAGTTATTACTTTTTCTGTTCACTTTTTTTTTGTTGCAATGTGAAGTGGTGGCATAGGCCTATGTGGCAAAATGTGGCAAAATCTATGTATTTCAATCATGCTGGCCCCTTCTATCTCTAATCTTATTTTGTTATAATTCCATCTATAGGCCCTACATGAAACTCAAGTGAAAGAAAAACAAAACATTATAGCGACCAAAGTATCACTTTACAGTTTCAGACTTGAAGTTGAATAATCCATTCAATCGCATTGATGGAACAATTAGAAAAAAAGGAGACTAAAATATAGGGAGCGAGCGGTCATTGTTTTGGGCTTTGTTTTGTTTTGTTTTTTGCAAGGACCAAGTGAAAACTAGCTAAGTTATTTTGTTATCATTGTGGCTGACAGAAGTGCAGGTGCTTGAGGGAAGCTTATGACAAGTTCAAAAGAGAATGGCGTTAATGGCAAGATATTGATTTCAATGCGTGCGAGGCATGTCGTACTTCATGCACAGCATCTTTGCACCCATAACATTGACCCACTTCCACTGGGGTGAGAGAAAACACCTTGCCCGTCCAAGTGACAGCGAGTCACCTCCAGTCAACTCCTGGGTAAACTGAATGCCACCAGATACCGGCATGAAGTAAGTGAGGTGCTACGGTTGTGGCCCAGCCAAGCCAACCCCATCGTACCACTGCACCAGGGAGAGCGTACCTTGCACCGCTGGATTTATGCTGGAGTGCAAACAATTGGTATAGTTGCGGTTCCACCAGCAGTTTCACAGGGAGAGGGAGAGGGAGAGAGAGAGCGGCTTCACTGGCCAGAGAAGCTAAATCCCCTGGCCATGGATCTGGCCGGTTGGTTGCTCCTGAGGGGGGATACTTGGAGGGGAAGAAGGAACAAACCATGACCCAGTCAAGGAGGGGCAGTCAGTCAGGTAGTATCATATACACTACCAACGTAAGCGGGCACTCCCGAAAACTCTGAAACCACTTCGTGCTGCCTGCCCACTATAGAAGTGAAATCCTGTATCCATTTTATATCCTTATCTTCTCTCTCTCTAACAGTCTCAGAATGAAATACCTTTGCTTGCCACAGACCTACTTTTCTGGAAAGAATGGACTTCTGAGGGACTGTTGGTAGATATAAGAAATCACCACATAATTTTGGAACAGCTATAGTTGATTTGTATGTCGGGCAGTGTGCAGTTCACAGAAAAAAAAAATGTAGAAAGCCTTCAGAGATGTAGCATTCCTCAGGAAATTGCTAATAGATTATATACAAAAGGGGAAAAAAAAATTCCCGTAGGTCAAGCAACATCTGAACAAAGAGCTGCTGGCAAGGTGCAGTTATGGGACAAGACAACCATCAAATATGAAAGCATATCTATTGCTCTTTCACTTTCCAAATACAATACAAGTCTCTTAAAATTTCCAACTACAGGGATCAGTATGTGATCATGAGTCAGAGTTTTTACAACTCTGGACAAAACTTCAAACCATAAATTTTTCTGCACAAAATGCAGTACATTGCAGAACATTTCACAGAAATTAATTTGCTGGTATAGCGTTGGCACTTACAACTCTTACAGTAGTTGTTTCAAAATCACAAACATTACTGAAACAATGAACTGCACAAATAAAGGAATAAAATCTGTACTAACAGCAAAGAATTAAAGGCAACACTGTGAAAAGTTACAGAAAGCTTGACCTAAATTGTAGATGCAACAGGAAAAAACACTCTCTTCACAGAATTCCATAATCATGTTTTCTGCTTGCCACAAGATACTAAAACTAAAAGAAGTTCCTGGGACAGCAACAGAGAGATCCTTGCATTGATTCTGACATGCCAGGCTCTACCATTGTACATCAAATTTAAAGATGAAAGATAGGCCAAAAAAAATGTTGGATGTTGATTGATTGGAAGCTACCATAGCTTTGACTTACTCAATCTTGAGAGAGATAGAGAAAAAAAAAGAGATTAAAGAGCATTTGATTTCACTCAATATGACTGAGAAGAACCAGAATTCTGACTCGCAGGTACATGCACTTTAACATAGCCTCTGCCGATGTTATCTGCACACACCTTTAAGATCATACAGCACAGCTTTTCATGAGGTATCCAAAGCAAACAGATCCTATCATTATGACATCAAATCAAAAAAATTTTCCCTTCTCCAAAAATATAGTTTGATTCATAGCCTATACAGTAGCAGCAAGGATTAAATATTTTCACAGCAAGGGAGGTTGGGGGGGGGGGGGGGAGGGCGAATGAGTTTGCCCTCCTAACCTAAAATCCATCTCTGAAGAAGTCGGATGGTAAATTGCCACTTTGAAGGACAAGACGAAAGAAGGGACAAAAACTTTGTGTGCACACCTTGGCAACAGCTCTATAATCCCTCATTCGATAAGAATGCGAGATATAGCATTAGTTTTGAAAATGGAGAGCCAAATTGCTTCCAGATACAATAAACATCACATTTTTCCCCTTTCACTCTGCCATCTGTAATTGATGGCCCCCTCAATGCAATTCAAGCTTGTGAAGAATAAGGTGTCAAAAGATATTGGGATTTAGGTCAATATTTTATAGATTCGCACAGTAGCGCGAGTCACTGAAGAAAGAGATATGATACATGTGTGCTTACCTTGCAGGTTGCACAGGTTGAACAAATGTGTTTTGTTCAATTTTTAGATTCACCAAATAATTCACATTGTGACTGTTCTCACAATGTACAAAAAGGGGGTAAAATAAAGCCCCTTTATCTTTCTACCCTAACTTCTCACACACATCTGGCATTGTTCCAACCGAGTATTGCGTATTGGGTTTTGGGTACGATATTTGAAAAGAGAGATTTTTTTTTTCTTCTTCTGCTTTATGTGTGCCATTATCATTGGGGCTGCAAATCATATCAAGGTTATTCAAAAAAGTCCCCACTTGCACCTGCAGTCCCGCTTCAGCAGCCTGCAGCCTGCAGATGGCAGGTGAAACGATACCAGCTTTAAGAGGATGATATACCCAAAAGGAACACTGACACGGCAAATGCTGTGGGCTCAGCATCCACCAAGATGGTAACAGCACAATCGAGAGAGAGAAATATATGGAGAGAGAGAGAGAGAGAGAGAGATAAATAGATAGATACGGAGAGATATAGGTAGAGAGAGATATAGATAGATAGATAGATAGATAGATAGATAGATAGATAGATAGATAGATTGATAGATAGATAGATAGATAGAGATATATACATAGATAGAGAGAGATAGAGGGGGAGGGGAAAAAAGGAGTAAGATGTACTAAGGAAAACATAGCTCCAATAAAATTCTGGACAGACAGAAATCTCAGAATCAGCAAAGGCACTATTTGCCAACACTTCATGATCATGAAGTTCATGGACATTCACAGTCAATGTGGGGATTGCTCTTTCTTGTCCATGTTCAAACCCTCATAAATGCAAGCCATCAATCAATAGCAGGACTCAATCACAAAGTACATGAAGATATTAATTTGTGAAGCCACATTTGCTTAGCTTCTAATTCAGTGTAGGTCAAAGAGAGAATCCCCCCCCCCAAAAAAAAAATGATAATAATCATAATATCACTATTCTTGAATAACACTTCATACCTTATTCTGCAAGGTCTCTGAACACTTGTTAAAATAAGTAAATAGAGCTGCATGAAGCATGAGTGAAAAAAAGACTAGCTCATTAACTGTGGGTAATGGTACATGTATGTTCTTGGGATCAAAGCCCTCCCTGCATGCCCTTCACGAACCCGCCTTCCTCGATACGCTCATCATAATCAGCTGTCATAATCCCAGTTTCACAATTCACACAGTCGCAATCTCTGCGAGTTCCCATAATAAACTGACAAAGCATGAATTCATAGAGATGTACCAGGTATGCACAATCGCTACTACTGGATGTATCATGGACCATTGTACCAAACTATGCACAATACATCTACTGTGCATGCATATCCGTGACTGCCTTTCACCGTATCAAATGTTAACTCCAGCAGCAGTATACCACGACCCGGCTACAAAAACCAGGGTGGAATCGACGGTCATGAGGACCATGGGGCTGGGAGGCCTACTAGGGTGATCTACGGTGGGCCAGACACCTCAATTCTTGGGGTGTTCGACATTGAACTCTGCTATATTTAAACACACATGAAGGGGCAAGTTGAAATCTTGAAGTTGGAGGTGCTCGCCAAATTCAAAAAGAATTCAGATGTTGGGGTGGGGGTGGGGAGGAAGGTGCATACCTTCATAGGTGTATCTGTGGAACAGTGGCCGGTCACAGCTATCCTTGGGTCCGTGCATTCCGCTGGCCGCACACATCAGACATATACAGAGGCAGACGACGACACAAAGTAATAATCCATATTGGCTTGCCATGGTTGCTGATAGATGATGGTAAATCCCAATTTGTGTATGAAATAAAACTTCAAAAAAATGTATGTTTCCTTTTTTTTCACAAATTTTTCACTCAAGAGACACGACTGCTGTGGAGCACCTTCCGAGTTTAGATGTTTGATTTGTGTTCCATCCTTCAATTTGTGGATATCTCTTCACTGGGCTGTTTGAATATTCCTGGAAATACATGTATCCAAATGTAAGCTCAACATAATAGTTATCCTTTTAGTATGGAGTGCTGCTGAAATTATTTGCCTCGCACCATAGAGTGGCAGGTGATCAAAGGAATATGGCAGTGATATATCCAAAGAGTGTCCCTTCCTGTTTGTCTGTCAATCTGTCTGTCCATCAGTGTCCATCAGAATGACAACTGAAGTGCACACATCAGAACAGCAACGAATTTAATAAGTCTGAATATATGAACTCTTCCCTTCCTCTGCAGTTCTTTTGACAAGATGCAATAAAAAGATAATAATAGCTCCTTCAGGGTGAACTTCAATCAAACCATTATCAGATGCAAACAAATAGAGATTAGTTCCACCAGAATGTTGATAGAAGTATGTAATATTGATAACTGTCAAGCACAGAATACAACAAAATATTCATTCACACAGGAATGAGCATCAGAACATCGGGAGCAAAGATCCATGACATTGACAGAGAAAGCCGTGCGTTTGCCACGGGAGCACAGTTTGGTTCTTCTTGTTTCTGGAGAAAAAATCGGGGCTATAAATGTGTGATTCCACAATATTGTGCGTAGCCAGGATACATTACATTCCACATGTAATAGGTCTCCCCCGCACTTTTCAGGGGTATGGTAGAAGCACAACTACATGTCCATAGTCACACACCCTGGCTGACTTGGCAGTGTACAATACTCTGTGCCTACACTTCTCATCACTATATCCACATGCTAAACCACACAATTTACATGGAATACACAACGCGAGCTGCACGATCCCTCCCAGTCCTGACTACCCACATGGTGAGACTCGATGAATACACACACATTGAAACACATGCAACACACACGCAACACACTACGCACTGAACACTGCTGACTGATCAGTGCTCTGCCATTGGCCAGCTGGAAATATACAGTTGTCCAATCAGCTGACTAATATGCAAGCCCAGAGCAGTGACTGCACACAGTCTCACAGCTGATTGGCCATAAGTGAAGCATACAGTTTGACATCACTGGTATGTCCCAGCGGGACTAGTCTATTCATCATGACAGGGGTGACTTACTCTAGTCTGTGACATTTTGTGCACTAAGTGAGCTGTGAAAGGGTATTTTATCTTACATCATATTACATGGAATATCCCCAAGTGCATCTTCATGCCATGAAAAGGAGCTTTCTTACATTGTAAGACAACTACTTTTACACAATTCTGTTGCTAAGTAAAACTGAACTACAAAAAACAAATTCTGTTTCTGGATCACATTAAAAAAAACTACCCACTTGGAACATACTTAATCTTCTCTATTGGATTCTCTTTTCTGTAAGGCGATTCTAAATAAATGTTGCGTCAAAAAAGTGATGACTGCATGCAATAATCATGTGACTATGACTCATGCATGCAGTCTTACAAAAGAAAGAGCATGTCACTGTGAAAACCGTCATTTCATTTCCCAATGTGCTTTTCTTTTTGTTGCTACAAAACCTTAAACCATTTGAGGAACAATTCAGAACAAAATTTTAATTAGTCTTCACACTGTCATTACAGATGACAACTTAAAGGCATTATTTACCACTTGCAGATGAAACAAAAACCCAGCTTTAGTGCTTCAAAATAGTTCTAAAATGTGAGTTCGGGATAGAGACAACCAATGTAAAAATGTTAATTAGTATGGTCAATGTTAAGTATTGCTAAATATACAAAATGTGAACAATAGTTATAATGAAATTGTTTCTAGACTAAACTGTCTACAGTTATGGTTTACTGAGAAAAATAGTGATATCGCCTTATTTATTAGGCTTTATTGCAAAATTTTTACATGGTAGGATGTTTTGTGATACTGCTCACCTACACATATGCCTCAAATGTGGTAACTCAAACTTTTTTTAAAAAAATCACGGCTCCCAATGTCAAACAATACTTTTAATATTTTTGCATTAATTGTATAGAAAAAAAAACCCCTGATTTGACCATGTGATTGGCACGTTGTCCAGTTGGCAGGGAAACATTAAACATTCTGTAATGTTTTGTATCATTACTGGTTAGCATTAAAACCAAATAAACATACACACAAAATCCTCTAGAGAGTATTAGTTTCTCTGCATTTCTCTACAATTCCAGAACCAGAAGAATTTTTAAATTTGTTTTTACCATAAAATTGATTAAGAGATACACAATAAAAGTGTTTTTTTTTCTTTGCATCATATAAATATTAGGAATCAATTTTCTTGTAATCAGATTTGAAGGGGAACCAGTGTGGTAACACTAGTATGATTCATATTTCCTCCATTTTCATGCCATATGTATCACTGGCAGCTAAAGAAAATTAGTATACAAATATCGACTGCTGCAGAGGGAGATGGTAAAACTATTTGCACCGAGGTGATGTCTCAACAGTGCTATGTCCCGAGACGAAGTCGAGGGACATGGCACTGTTGAGACATCACCGAGGTCAAATAGTTTTACCATGGCCCGAAAGAAAGCAGTCGATATTTGTTTTATATCCCTCTCGAGCATTTTACTAGAGTAATGACGGTTCCCTTTTGGAAAAGTGCGCAGGTTTCGTGAACGATAAATCTAACGTTAGGCTGTAGCAGTGCAGCAGCACTGCGTGCAGCGCGTAGCGAACGACACCGCTGCGCTGTTGTTGATTCCTACACACGAGCTACACTACAGCGTGCAAAACTCCGAAAGATCGAGGTCCAGGACTACGTTAGAAGTAGGCCTAAAGCGGCTTCGTTACCCAGATCATCTTCAAAATCGGTTTTATTTTATTCCTAATTCGTACCTGATATGGTGTCCTCCTGCGATCATTCTTCCGTTACTGGAAGCAGTCACTTTGTCAATTGAGCTGAATGCATTGATCACGTATCACACGTCCACACGTTACACACCGACCGGCCACGCCATCGCACCACACAGATTTCTGTAATGCTGTCGCACATCACACCACGCGCTCTCTTAGTGCTAGCTAGCTAGCTACAAGCCACAGGACTGTCGCTCAAAAGTATCGCTACTACGCGCACTGCGTACATTCTTAAGTGAGAAATGTAGATATCGATCACACGATCACGATGGGTGCAAATCGTGGATTCCCAAAAGTACTATATCACGCTGGCTAGTAACCAATTGCACCGCATCCAGCTGCTCGTAGCTAGCTAGTAAAACTACACCATGTTCGTGCTCTGTACAATCCTATGGCAAGAAGCTTTACGTGAGGGATATAAATTCAATTATATCTTTTATTATATTTCTGCATGATTTGCATTTAGCCTTTAAGGTGAGACAAGTTATGAGAAAAAAAAAAGACAATATATAGTTTAGAAAATTAAGCTGATATGATTTAGTTCATAATGATATACTTGTATTCTTATTCATCCAGGGTAGCCTCTTCAGTGTCGGTATTTCTCTCACGGAGAATCCTATCAGTTTTTTTACCCAAGCATTGCCAGATACTGATTTTTCCCTCTTTTTTCCCCTACACCCGCATCATCAGGGACATCATGGGTCAAAATGTCTCATCCAAAGATGCAAGCACTCGGCAGGATTTGAACTGGGAACCTAAATCAATAGCCTAATCCGCCACACCACAGTACCACCATTACTTTACTGATCGTACCTTTCATGCATCAAAGCACATCAAATATTGATCCACGCTCACACATTCCCTCAGGATGATAGGGTGAAATTTAACAGTGCTCATATAATGCATAATGCATTGTGCATAACATGTCCCTATGCGCTCAAAAATGGAAAGATTATACAAACACATACAATTCCAACTACAATGATTTAACAATAGTGTAGCACAGGTATATAAAGATGGTATGTCTTAATTTCATTTCAAAGAGTAAATCAAATTTCAGATGGAAAACTATCATGAACTGATACAGTTCGACCTCGATTATCTGGCCATGTCAGGACCGGCACTCATCCAGATAAGCGAATTGGCCGGATATGGGAGACATAATGTTAATGTATATACATGTAGCTGCCGTCCAAGCTGCCGTCCCAGTGCACTGGCAGCTAGGCAGGTAGCGTATCCTGCAATGGTGGTGTAATCTATGCTAGCCTGCGCAAAATTGTAATCCCTTCTTCACAAAAATAAAGTATATCTTTATGTGAAAATCATACATGTTTTACCTCATTAGATATTGAGAAACCTATCATGCACATCTTATGAAATTAGTGAAATAGATCCATGAAAAGATGTTAAAGTCACTGTTTTTTCTCAATTTTTGGATGAAAAAAAAAAGTCCTTCACTGCGTGAATGCGTCCGGATAATAGAGATTTCCGGATAAAAGGAGGCCGGATAATCGAGGTCGAACTGTACTTGTTTGATGCAATGACTGCAAAAATTTTGCTGCTTTTATTCTTTTGTTGTTGAAAAGACCTGATATTGGATGATGCAATCTAATTGTGAATGGGTAGATGATATTGAAATCTGGAGACAACATTTAGGGCATGGAATAGCACATAATGATCTTTGCATTACATTGGCAAACACTGCAATTCTTGGTGTCTGACCTTTTCCATTCACACTGCATTAAAAACTTGTGATGCTATTTCCCTTTGGAAAACTTCACTGCAGGTTTTCTAGGCAGACGAGCACATGCGCGTGATGTTACTTAAAGCCAAAACGTAGTTCTAAGAAGGGCTCAAAATTCATCTTCTACCATTTAGAATTTGCATGCAAAACATCAAAAGAGTCTGCCAAGAAACTTGTCTGGCTAGTTGAGCTGTTTAGAAATGTTTCCAGATCAAATGTGTTAAATAATTTCATTCACAGTACACAACTTCCATTCCTGAAGCCCCCTACCCATTCAGTAGTAGGTAGATAGAATGTTACATGATGATAGACTGTGCCCTAGAAATCATATTTTCCAGCAAGCTGCAGGCACTTCACTCTAGCATGGAAGACGGCGGGATACTGCTTTGGCCCAATTTGTCAATTAGTGATAAATGATGATGAAAAATTATGTAGCAACCACACTCAGGTAAGCTGTGGGATTGTAGTATTTCTGCCAATTCTTTTTGGCTAGTAAACCATTTTTGTCATTACTCAACTAAAATTGTGTTGTTACAGCTTTATTTCAAACATTTCTTATGCATATGTGTACATTTTGGAGCAAAAATTGATAGTTAAAGCGGGCATATGAGAAACATGTTTTCACTTTAAACAAGATCCTGGCTGCTGGCCAGATGGCTGCAATTCATGTCTTATCTGTGGAGGTGGGGAGAGTGATACAAGTATCGAGTTGAAGTCACATGACAAATATCGCTTGTTTTCCATGATGAAATTTTCTCACTCTGAATCGTCACATCGAACTCCATGTGAAGCTTCTTGAGATTGCTCTTTAGTATGTGATATTCCCTGGCGATGTTTTGTTCTACAAACACAGTTGCCCGGCAACTTTCCATGGTAACGTCAGGAGTTTCCTAATGCAATCACGTTTAACTGTCAGTCGAAATGGCTCCATAAAGTTTTTTTTTTTCAAATGTTAACATCTTTTGAAGTTGCCACTTGATCAAACACAAAAAATACATGGTATTATTACTTATTCTGTATCAATTCAAGGTCCTATATCTGATGCAACATCTTTATCAAAAAATTTCTTCGTAAATATTTTACTGAGGTAAATCACATAAGTTTCCTTACAAATTGTAACACTGAAGTCATATCAGAAATCTTATTAATGTACAGAATATGATGTTTCCATGTCCTTTTTTTGTCTAACCCTCTTTGCATGTATTTTTCTTTTCTTTTCACAGGGTGCTACACGATTATGCAGTTACAAAAAGACGGCAGTCTATTACATTTTCAATATCTTGGTGTTTTTTAAAGAATAGGACATGATATGTGATTTGAGCAATGATGCAAAATGCCCAATACACACTTACTGAGGTTTATTAAGCAATATCTGGCTTTGCGCTGTTTGAAAATTGTATGCCAAGAAACCAAATATAAAGCAAATAAATACATACAAGAAAATGATTACAAGTGTTACAAATCAATATATTTTTGAAAATGTATGACATCTAATTCTTTCAAAACTCCATGTACATTATCAAAAGGAATAATGTAATGTGGTGTGCAGAGAGAGTCACTTCTGAAATCAAATCTTTATGTAGGCTATAGGAGCACACATAATCTAAAATCAGACCGATATTGTCCAAGTTGTCGGAGGTGTCGTGGCTGAGTGGATAAGAGCGCTCGTCTGTGAACGACATGAGCGTGGTATGGTTCGTGGGTTCGAGCCCATGCCAAGCCCGACACGTTTGCCCTTCAGCAAGGCACTTTATCCACATTGCTGCTCTCCACCCAGGAGTATAAATGGGTACCTGGTAGGATGAGAAAGCTTATGTTGGTTGATCAGCATGTGCGCGCCTGTAAAATGGCTGCGATGGGCTGGAATGCTCCCCAGGGAGTGGAGAATGAGCACTGTTAGTGCTGGTTGGAAATAATGTATCCAGTGACCGGGGTAATAATAGTCTGTAAAGCGCATTGAAACCCTGAAGTGTGTGAAATGCGCTATATAAAAACCAGCTATCATTATCAGCTATCAAGTTGAAATAAAGCTAGCGGATAAAGAATAAACACAAAGATTGGCTGACAGATCATGCATCCTATGAGAGAATGTATATCTGACTGAAACCCGATGGAAATCTCACTGCAAATCAACTGCAATCAATCACGTAACCCACCTGAAAGGAATGGAGCTTGCTATCAATCAACACGGCTTTGCAATGGAGCATAGCATACAATCTCAGACAAGGGCATTTTCTTCTTCTTCTTCAAAACTAAGAATTAAAAGCCTAAATCACCAACTTTATTGGGTAATAGTGTGTAAGTTTGCAAGAGACTTAACTGGTGCCTGAGTTGCCTATATGCATTTTGAACAAAACTATGTAAAATAACAAACCCAGTATGTTTTTCTTGTATTAAAGGTACGTCTCAGAGTTTTAAGTAGACATTGACCACTCCCAACCCTATCATTTTGTCGTACCACAGATACTGAAACAAACTGGTGGAAATTGCATGAAATCATTATGAGCAAGAGCAGTTTGATAAAAACTGTTACGCTGTAAATGATGAGGGAGAGTTCCTGCACTGAATGCACTTCATTTGGAGACTCATTCAGCATGCATGCCTTTTAATTCAGGCTGCCTACAGTTACTTCACAATAATTCTACAAAACTCATGCAAATTTTGAGTGCTAAAATATATCTGTATTTAAGGGCACTCAAGTAGAGTTGGTGCAAAAGGACCTGCCTAGCAAATTTCAGAGAAGAAGTGAAAGGAGCCTGTCTGAGTTGGATATGAAACACAACAGGCTTTTGATCTTTTTTGTATTTTATAATATTTTTAAAAAGAATCTTGTCTTTAAAATTTGTCTCTATAGAGAACTGGTGTGAGATCTGTAAGGACAGTTGGCCACTTTTGTAAATTACTGGGGGGGGGGGTGGGGAAGGGGCAAACTTGATTTGTCAGAAACTGAAATGTTCTTTCATTTTATTTCATCTATTTTATAGGTATTTTTTATTTAATTTCATCTAACAGGTATTCTTTTTCATAAAAAAATACATATTCTAAATATGTCAAAATATAGAATTATCAAAATGAAATAGATTGTAAAGCAAACATGAATGATATTTACTTTCACATGCCCTTTGGGTCATGTGGCTGATAAACATTTAGGGTTTGATAATTGTAGCATATTTGCATGATGAAGCAGACACTACCATCTGCACATAACCATATGTTGATCTTACAAAATTCTTGAAATAAAAAGACTGAAGACTACAGTATCTGTTGGTTCATTCTTTGTTTGTTTGTTGTTGTTGTTTTGCCCTAACTTTTCTTACATTTATCACATACTCCATCTGTATTCCAATACCCAATCCTTCACACAAATAAGAATTCTCGCTATCGCCAATGACATAAAAAGTACCCGGATGTTGATTTAAGCGTCATTTACGGTGCATTATGGGATAGCCCGGTAGCAAAGTCACTTCCGTTCGTACGCGCGTGATACGTGACTAATGCTATTTACACACACAAGCGACTGTATTCTATGTGTACTTCCGGTTTTCTCGACTTGAATTACAGCTTTAATATGATTTGAAATTTCTCCATTCTTTAGAAATTGCTGTTAATACGACTATTGGTTGTTGCTGCGAAGCTGCCATGTGTTGTTCGCACGACAATAAATGAAAAAAATCTGCAGAAATAGGACCCTTACTGGCATGCGAGATGTGACGTGGCCGCGTGGGTGAAGTTTGCGGGTGACTCCACAGCGCAGTACGTGCACGCGCGACTTTAGTATGTATTATAGTAGCACTAGGTAGTAGGCCTAGTGCCTACGTACATTGTACGTACTTACAGTACTTGGAAGAAATTGCTTCGGAGACAGGATAAGTTCGAGATCACTGTTCGTTCCCGATTGTGTTCGCGACATTTCGACAGAGAACAAATAAAAAAAAAAGAGATGGGCATTCCATGACGATTATACTGTATATCCAGGTGGGTGAATATTTTCCAGCATATTTTCAGCGTATGCAGAGATGACTGATCTGTGATGTACGCCGTACCGGTATGTGTTAGCTTATGCGCTGCGTGCAGTGAGTGGTGCATGCTAGCAAGGCCGGCCGCCGGCGGCGGCGGGGACTACACAGTGTACGAGTATGACAGGCCTGGCCACTCGCTGGCTCGGGCGGTACAGCGGCCTATGTACTAGTATACGTGGTCGGCGCTGCGCTATAGGTAAGGTACACGTACGCGCACGCTAGCATTGTGCAAATTATGACCCGCGCCAGAAGTGCCCTTGCTACCAAGTGCACTAAATCTTGACGAAAAAGCCACATCCGGGTACTTTTTACGTCATTGGCGATAGCGAGAATTGGATTGGTGGGGGCAGGGTTAACTGCACATGCACAGCATGTACCTATAAAGGCATAATTTACCATTTGCAGATGAAACAAAAACCTAGCATTAGTGCTTCAAAATAGTTCTAAAATGTGAGTTAGGGATAGAGGCAAACAATATAAAAATTTGAACCAGTATAATCAATGTTAGGTATTGTTAAATATACAAAATGTGAACAATACTTATATAAAAATTCAGACTAAACCGTCTACAGTTATGGTTTAATGAGAAAAATAGTGATATCCCCTTTTATTTTAGGCTTTATTGCAAAATTGTATATGGTAGGATGTTTTGTAATACAACTGACCTACACATATGCATCAAATGCGATATTTTGAACATTTTTAAAATCACTTCTCCCAAAGGTAAACAGGACCTTTAAAGGACAAGTTCACCTTCATAAACATAAGGATTGAGAAATTGCAACCATATTAGTAGAACACATCAGTGAAAGTTTGAGGAAAATTGGACAATCGATGCAAAAGTTATGATTTTTTTTTAATTTTTGTGTTGGAACCGCTGGATGAGTAGACTACTACAGCTTGTGAGTCATATGCGTACAACAGTATAAAGAAAATATAAAAGAAAATTCAACATATTTTCACTTTTTTCGCATAATAAAAGAGCAATTGACTTGCCTCTTTCTAAAGGCAGGGGGAATAATATTACCCATAACATTTATCGGTAACGAGGTAGGGGAATGTGTACTTTTTTCAAAAGATGGAATTTTGTGAAATTCTCTTTATATTTTCCTTATATTGTTGTACGCATGTGACATCTAAGTTATTCATACACTGCAGTAGTCTTCTCATCCAGCGGGTACTGCAAAAAAACTTCAACAATTCATAACTTTTGAACGGATTGTCTGATTTTCCTCAAACTTTCAATGATGTGTTCTACTAATATTGCTACATTCTCTCAATCCTTATGTTTATGAAGGTGAACTTGTCCTTTAAGGAGTTAATATGTCAGTGAGCTGTACCATGTTCCACGAATGTATCATGAAGGAGAGAAAGAGAGAGAGAGAGAGACTTTTACCAGCATTGACATGAAAAACTGGAGCAGGGCCTGCTGATATTGGATTATCAAGAATAGGAGGGTAAACTGGCTTCTATTCTTCTTTAGCACGAAATAGAGTCATTTTACAGTTCACTCTGCTACAATGCTAGCGATAAAAGAACACAACAGCCATGCTCAACTCCCAGGAAAGCAGGTGGGGGAGGAGGAGATTAATGTATATGAAAAGGGATGGGTTTCCAAAAACCTATCACTTACAAAGGTAAAGTACAGGGACCAAAACTCCTTGGAGGCATCTTTTACTGAAATGCACACCAGTAGTTGGATGTATTGGTATTGGCCATCTTCCCCTTCAGAAATCTCAGATCACAAACAGGAGCCATCAACTTCTCAAAGGGGGTGGGAGAGGGGTGCAATATCTGTACCAGCAATGCCTAAGGAAAGACAAATCCATTTAACTTTGAAACGCCTGTACAGGAAGTCTATGTGGTGATGAGGAAAGAGCAGTTATTCAAACATCACAAATGTGTCTGCAAGTACATTATAAGTTGCCTTAATTCTTCTCCTCTTTTCCTTCTAAATTCTATTGAACTTAATACTGACACATTATACACTGAGGACCAGGAAGGGATGTCTGAAATGCACCAAGGATCTCTCAAACAAGTACCATTCTTCTTTAAAAATGGCAAGTTTTGTCCCTTCAGTGCAGCTAAAATGATCCCCAATGAGTGCAATCCATCTATACATCATATTATGTTTTATGCAGCTTTTATTCTCAACTGATGTACCTGTGTTCCAATTGTTTTATCCATTTCTGCATTTTGCAGAGACAAATTGGAGCATCCAGCACAACTTTTATTCTCCTGTGCAAATACTTGGGGTATCTTCCAGTTTCCATGGGGATATCAGTACTGTTCAGTGTGACTTTAAAGTCAATGTTGTGATGGATGTTTTGAAACATGTTAAAGGCATAATTTACCATATTCATATGAAACAAAAACCCAGCATTAGTGCTTCAAAATAGTTCTAAAATGTGAATTAGGGATAGAAACAACCAATGTAAAAATTTGAACCAGTATAATCAATGTTAAGTATTGTTAAATATGCAAAATGTGAACAATAGTTATGATACAAATGTTTCCAGACTAAACTGTCTACAGTTATGGTTTAATAAGAAAAATAGTGATATCTCTTTACATTTTAGCCTTTATTGCAAAAACTTTATATGGTAACAGGGGCGGATCTAGCTTTTTATAAAGGGGGGGGGTATGGGGCGGTATGCGAGGGAGCATAGCGACCGAGCCCAAGCGAGCGGAGCGAGGGAGGGGGGAGGGTGTGGGAGGGGGGTGTCCCCCCTCCCACAGTAGGGAGAATTTTTGAAAATCTGTGTGTGAAAATGGCATTTTCTTGCATCTAAAACACCACTATTAAAAAAAAAAGATAAGATTTTTTAAAAATGGTCCCCCGATTTTTTTTTTTTGGGGGGGGGGGTTGCAACCCCCCCAACCCCCCCTCTAGATCCGCTTCTGGGTAGGCTGTTTTGTGATACAACTGACCTTCACATATGCATCAAACGTGATATCTTGGAACATTTTTTAAATCACTGCTCCCAAAGGTAAACATGTAAGGTATCATACGCAAGTGAACCTCTTTCTGTTGCAAAGAACCCCCCCCCCCCCATTCCCACACCATCACTTCTTGGAAGTGAGCCCCAGTTTTTCTTAAGGTTTGTTATTTTATGTGATTTAAGATGTAAAACAAGATCATTTTAGCTTAGTATATCTCAACATACACAAAGATATGTGTTGTCATCATTCTCTGCCCTGCTGTGATTGGACAGCTTTTTAAGGTTGAAAAAAAAATGAGATTGGATAACAGGGGTATACTGGATGACACGCACATCAGAAATAAGGGCAGTTAATTCGGAGACAGTGAACAAGCTCGGTGTCATTTTCAGAAGCATCGTTAATCATACATCAGGGTAAACAAGAAAACATCAACAACAGCATAAACCAAAGGTATAATGATAACAATAACAACACGATGACAGAGAACAAAAAGCAGTCAAGAAAAGTAGTCCTTGTCGTTTTCATTGGCCCTTGTGTTTTTAAAATAATTTGCATCCACTGTGTGGTGAGCACATTGAAGTCTCGGCGGAATCAATAATGGATGCATTTCATGACGGGCCCTGGGCGATGAAAATGGTCGAAACGTGCGCGGGGAGGAAATCTCGGTGCGATACTCTGGCAAAATGTTTTCCCTCATTCTCCCAGTCTCGACTCAAATTTCACTGCGGAGCCGGGGCATCCAATGTTGTAAAACAAACACATTGTACTCCCGTCTGGATGCTATTAATGCACCAGCTAAATCCAAATGTGGCTGTTATTTGCTCAGGATTCCATGATTTTTCTTAGCCGTATTGGTTTTCATCCCCCCGAGCATCCCTGCCAACTGCGCTGTAACGGGAGCCACGATTTAACACCGGGCCCGTATTCTTCTTGAAGAATCGTCATCGAATAGGCAAAGTACAATTAGTAACGATTATTTCTCACTTGCTCTGCCGTCTTTCTCCCGAGATGCCACATCTTGAAATTCAGCATCACCACATTCATTAATTCCTTCCTTCCTTCATTTTCCTTATTCATCTCTCATTCACTTCTTGGCTACCTGCTATCTATCATTATGTACAATGGATCTCTCTCTCTCTCTCTTTCTTTACTTTTCTTCTCTCTCTATCTTTTTTTTTCTCTCTCTCTCTGACTCGGCACATCCCTTGTTTCTTTTCAAATTGTTTGTATCATTTTATCATTGCATACCCATTAGATCACATCCCTCACTGTTAACTCACTGCTGTTAGATATCACAGTTTAAAGGGATGGTACAGTATTGGTGGAGATGAGAATTGGGCTTTTAACTTTTTGCGAGATACCAAGAAAACACTTATGAAATAGTACAGAGCATACCACAAAAAAAAGTAAAACAAAGCGATCGTAATAAAGTGTGGGTCCCACACTTATTAGAATCGCTCTGTTTTGGATATCTCAGCCATTTCAAAACCAATTTTCATCAAATAAATGTTGAATTCCTCATGGAATTACATGCTCTTTCATATTTCATAGGTTTCTCATTATTTCACCAAAAAAATGTTAGAAACCTGAAATTAGGTCTCAACCAAAACTATACGATCCCTTTAATGACACCCATGAAAACAGTACATAACTTGAAATTATCCACAGATGTATAGAAAACCTGTTGTGTGGTCAATGCCCACGTCCGCGTGTTGGTCAAGGCCCACGTCCACATACTTTATGTCAGGAGTGGTGAACATGCCATGTCTCAACTTTTCATCAAGAAGGGATGCTGTATCCTAAACACAAACTGTTGGTATTAAATGAGTGGAATACATCAGTTGGTAGGTGAAATTGGGAAAGAAAGATGGATATGATTATTGGAAGAATTAATTCACCACATTTGCATCCAATGCTTGAAAAGGCATTCATGTTGGTAATATGACAATCTACAGACATTTCACATTAAATTCACTAATATTCTTATAACATTCCTGTTAACGCTGATTTTGTTAATGTTATTGTGTTTTCTAATCTATTCGTATGAGTAGCAAAGTGCGCTTAGAAACGTCAGTATGAAGCGCCATATAAATGCAATTATTATTATTATTATTATTATTCCTTCAACACACAAAGTTTTCTCCTCAATAAGCATAATATTCATTATGTTTATTCAATTTGAAGGAATAAATTGTCCCTGCCTCATTTTAAGAAATGTGTAAGGACAATATGTCCTTAGCAACCCTTGAGAAAAGTGTTTCAAAATTATATTTTCATACGAATCAAATCCATAACAATTAATGAAGTAAATGAGGGGTCATTGGCTTGAGAAGTTAGTCCTCTGCTATATTGAATGCATGGAGCCCCAGTCATACGATGCTATCAAAGATAAACTCAAAGATTGCCTTACAATTTCATTCCTACTTTATGTTACATTAACTTGTATTTTTTCACATACTACTTGTGTGTGAATATCATAGGTATTGATTTTTCTCAAAATCCTATCAATCTTTATGTCATATTGCCTTTTTTGTTGTCCATCCAGAACAAAGTATAGGCCCTATTAAAAGAAAATTTAAGGAAAAGAGCAAATACCAATCCCATGGTAATATCAGACATTATTTTTTTTTTTTATGTAGTCCATAAAAAGTTATGATATTTATAAGAACTGCCAAAGACATGCTTGTCAATCAGGTCCTAGGAAAAAGTCCTCCAAGTACCCCTACACTGCAATATTCTAAATGAAAAATGACTTTTTCAAACAAGAATTACGAGCATATCACATGCAATCAACCAAAGACGCACAAAAACAAAACAAAACAACTCAACAATTTTGAATGAATAGTTTTGGTACACCATGCTCAAATGGGATCTTTCATCTTGGTGTATAATTTTCTCGAACTGTTCTATTCTACCCACTGCTAGAACGTCACATCTCATCACAGTCCATGATGTCTGCTTTTTTCACACTGATGTTTTTCATGTGAGCCTTCCAGAAGCACCCTTCTCCCTCTCTCCAAAACTCTCTATGCTTTAGGTAAAGACAAATAGCCATCAGCAGAATCCTATCAAAAGCTCCTTATTGACAAAGACATAAAACCTTTACACTGGAGTTCTTAACTGGGGCTCATACCTTTACCTTGAAATGGAACCAGTCACAGCAAGGTTGGGATTTATCCATTTTTTCCATCTGTTTTTTAAAACATGCTTCAGCATTTCTTTCACACAACCTTTCTCAGAAACTTTTTCCTTTTCTCCCTTTCTCCTTCTTGTGTGTGTGTGTGGGGGGGGGGGGCAGGGGAGTTAGGCAGGGGGGGGGGGGGGGAGGGGGAAATGAGTGGTTCTCTTCCAAACACTGTTTTTACTCAAGTCTGTCATGCCACAAACACTTTGAAAAGAAGTAAGAGATTTTCCTCCATCTCATCTTGGGGCCAAAGAGTACTGGGGAGGCTTATGAGGTAGCCTAGAGGTGGCACTATCACTTTCAAATCTTTTCTCGACTCTTTGTTGGCATTTCACCCATGCTTGAGGCATCCTGATTAGCGGAAAGTGAGGCTCTCCATTTTTTTCTGTATCTCTTTTTCATCTCTGGAAAGAATGGACAGATTAAAGGAAAGAATAGGGAGTGGAAAGAAAGAGAGAGCGAGGGGGAGAGATAGAGAGGGAGGGAGGGAGAAAGAAAGACAGTCATGATGTTGGAGTGCAAACATAAACAGCGTCTTGCATTTTCTCGGTCAGAACGTTTGCTCAGAAAACCCATCGAGTGATAGTCCCTATCATAGCTTTTCTTTGAAGTGCTACAAATCCAGTCTGGCAGTTATCACAGAGTTACCCCCTTGATGGCCTTTATGATCCACATTTGTACACATTGACACAGTTTCCATTTACTCAACCCTGATAAGACATTTGCCAGGCATGATCTTGCACTGGACAGATGTTCTACAGTGATGGGGAATAGGGTGGTGAAAGAAAGGTCATTGACATGTGCAGAGGATTGGGAGGACAATGAACCCAAGGGAGCAAGCCGTCTTTGTGAGTTTATCTTCCTTGATGCCAAACAAACATTGTTTAGGTAGGCCTTCCTTGCCAACCAAAGTATGAGGGACAATTACTTCACCGGAGGATCCCTATCCATGTCTTACTCCAGCTCTGTTTTGATTACGAATACTGAGCATGGCACTTAAAAGCAACGATGGTATCGCATCACAACCAGTTCTGAGGTTTTGCCATGGCATTCATTTAGGGCCTCTGGAAAGACCAAGATATTATCATTGGAAAAAAAAATGAAGAAAGAGAAGCATTCAGAAAATACTAACTTGATGTGCACACTCAGAGTTACCATACATTCAATGCAATAATCAGTGAGGTAAAAGACCCTCCTGGAAGACATTCTAGAAGAACAAAACTAGAAATGTCACTATAGCAACTGGTATGCCTCTGCCACAATGCATGATTCTCCTAATACCTCTATAGTAGGTCTAGACAATATGTGATCACAGTTTCACATAATTGGCAAAATATTAAAATGACATGTTTGTCACAAATGTGTTGAATGTTCACTTTCGTTGAACTAGGTTTCATTGGATGAATGGCTATATTGTCTAAGAGACCAGGTATTGAGGGATTTGAGAATTTTTACTGGACTTTTTACCCTTTTATAAGTTTACACATTGAGTAATTTCCAAGACATTAAAAAAAAGTATAATTTTAGTGTTAAATATTGAAATTTTGGCATTTTAACCTGGCTTTAACCCTTGACCTTATGACCCTAAAATTCCTAAGAGAATCACTGTCAGGCAGAACATCCATAAATATATACTAAGTTTCATGATGATACCTTGGGCCACTCACAAGATAAGGAGGAAGAAGAGAAATTTAGCATTTTACTTGACCTTTGACCTTTCGAACTTTTGGCAAAACCTTTCCCAGAGAATCTCTTTTGGGTAATACATATGTGCACGAAGTCCTGCTGGCATTTCATACATATGAGGGAAATAATGAAATTTTGAGGAGTTGACCTTGACCTTTGACCCATGACCTTTAATCTCATGACCTCAAAATTCCCTAGATAATCACTGCCTGTCAGTACATGCATATGTACTAAGAAGATACCTTAAACCATTTCTGAGATATGGAGGAAAAAATGAAATTCTAACATTTTCATGTGACCTTTGACCTTTGACCTCATGGCCCAAATTTCTTCAGAGAATCTATATTGGGTAGTTCATGTATACACTAAGTTTCAAGAAGTTACCTTCAGGCATTGCATAGATATGGGGGAAATAGTGAAATTTTGAGCATTTGACCTTGACCTTTTGACCTTTTACCTTGAGCATGTGCACCCAAAAAATGATAGGTATAACTTCACCCACTCATACAAATACATACCAAGTTTCATTAGGACACCTCAAAACGTTTTTTTAGTTACACTGTCCACAAAATTGATTGGACTACCCGAAAACATAATGCCTCCTGCGACACTTCCTGGCAGAGGCATAAAAACAGAATCAAACAAAGTAGAAACTGACAAAGAGATACAACAACAAAAATACTTCATATTCTGTTCCTGCATTGTAAGATACTGTTTCGTTCTGATGTTGTACAAGACACTTTTTCACCCTGTAATCCTGCTGGAGGTTTTCCCACTGTGAGGGACACATTTCTTTGTCAATATGAGTTGAAATATTTGCCATGTTTGATGTGATGTTCCATCAAATCCCAATTCCGACATAGAGAATCTTTGCTCTTGGTCTCTCTGTTGAAGAAGAGAGTGTGAATGGAATCCACTCATGGATAGAAGAGGTCATAATTTGACAGCCTACGGGAGACTCTGTGAGGAGCAGAGAGTCGTATATCAAGAGTGCTAAAATGTATGGGTAACTTCTGTTCGAAGGCAAGCTCACCGAGGAATCACAGGTCGTAACTCAAATCTTAAGAGCATCATCTTATCTGTCAGTGACTGGAGGTCAAGTCTGCAGGCCAAGTGACCCAAGACTTTCCCCCTGTAAATATCGGGACCAAACACTCGCTTGACCAATTAGCTTCTGAAATATGGGAGGGACGATGGACGGGAAATGAGCCAAAGCCCCCCTTCACTGGACGTTCAAGGGCTGCAAATCTTGCTGTTGGAGCTGTTATGCCCACTAACTGACCGGCATTTGTGCCTCCGAGGTGATAAACTGTTTGCTTGCGCTTTTAAACAGCTTTGGACAGAATACACAAACAATTTTTCATCAGAAAAATACATATTTTGGCACTTGGCCCCTTTTGTTAAAGCTTTCAGCAGGGGGAGAGGAGGAAATTAAATCATCCTATTATTTAGCTTCGAGTGTGAGAAAACCTTGACTGGGTATTAAGCAACTACTTTGCTTTTCAGCAGGCTTCAACATTCATTCCAAACACTCAGTTCCCAATTAGACCTGCCGCCTCTGTCTTCACAGTCATCCCATCCAAACCTGTCTGACAACCCATTACCTTTGAAACAGGCGGTCGCGTCTATCATTTGAATGTATACCCTTGACGGGCCATTAAAGCCCATTAACAGTTTATTTCTCTGCTAGTGCATAGGAAGTGATCAGCTGCGGCACCTCCTTGGCATGCTAATGACATTGTCCATTTTTCACTCTGAGCAGGCATGCTACTGCAGCATTCTTAGTTTTTGTGTATTTTTCAGCATTCTCTTATAGTTAATGCCTATCCTTGATACATATATTTTCAATACAACTTATTACATAACACATATCTTTTGACTTTCTCCATGCACACACAAAAAAAGAGATTTTTATATATGTCTGTGCCTTTCCTCATGAGGGCAGATTTACATTTTTTCTCTATTCATCAGCAGCTCTTTTCCATTCTACCTGGCTGTGCTTTTTCATATTATCCCATTTTCCTGGTAAGTTTTTTTTTTTATTTGTTTAGGAGCTTGCATGTTGTTTTTTATTTATTTTTTTGGAGGTGGGAGGCACTGCACCTTCTATTCTGTTCATTGGTAACTTGTTTTTCTAATCATACATTCAATCATACATAGTATCTGTATTATGCTTTATGACTTGTACTTCTTACAAATAGTTTCAACAATATGATTTATCAAATGTATACTTTGCATTTTGTATTACCTTTATCACCCCGGTCACGTCTATGGAATTAGTACCCTTCTGACACTCAATGTGGCTTGTCAAATGTTGTACTGTATCACAAATGCACTTGCAGCATTACTAAAAAAAAGATAGAGGGGCATTGACTGCTTATACTGGGAAAGGGGAAAAATTATTTGTCTCAGTTCTCCTTTTGAGGCAGGATATTGTGGTGTCTTAGAATAAGACTGCTGTGTCTCTCCATCTCGAAAAGACTGTGGAAGACAGTCAGTAACTTACTCCTACGCCTCACTGCCCATCTCTCTCTAAAAATTCAGTCATGCCTACAATCTCTTCTGCCACTTAGTCAAAAAGGCAGGAAGACATCTTTTTTTTTTTACAATAAATTATGCGAGTTGTCACGGGCAACGTTGGCAAGTGTAAACTGTCTCGATTTCTCGGACTGCCCCTTCCTTATCTACCGCGGTCGCTCACACCCCACTTTAGCCTGGGAGATGTTGATGTTACTGCCTGATGTTAACTCTGACAAGATGTGATGTGCTAGTTCAACTGTGAGGATACATTGTGAAATTCTTTGAAAGCAGGAAATGCCCATACTATGATGGAAAAAGTAACCTCAGGTATGTATGGGTAGGGGCGAGCAAGGATGATGCTAGTAGAAACACAATGCAAAACATCCATCATAACTATGCCGACCAGAGCTGAATATTCTTTACTTCACACTAAGTAATGTAAAGCAAGATATTTTCAGGGTATGAAATTTTCACAAACTGGAGCCGATGGCCTGTTTTGCGGCACGAAATTTTTCGCAAATTGTCATCGGCATTCGATGCATATAGTGTAGACAAGAACTTTCGTGAGCATCTTAATGTCATGAACCTTGGCTCTCGCGAAATTCCAAATGCAAAATGAAATTAAAATGCATGTGAACATTCCTTGTCTTACAGTATGCTGTGACAAATTGCAATAATAAATATTGTAAAATTAATTTGTTGTGTGATTTTCACTGTATGTTTGGATTTTTGGTTGGAGAGGCCGAAGGGTCATAGTGATTTTGAGTGCTTTTTTTCCAATGCGGCAACTTAGGGAAGCTCACTAGGGAAAGCCTGACATTTTGTATTCTTGTATTTTGCTTGTTTTGTCTGTTTATCTGTTATCACTTGTATTGTCTTGCAAATGCTGAATAAATAATAATAATTACAATAATAATTTTCTCCCCATGACCCTATACATATCATGCAGCTATCTGCCCAGTCTGGTGTTCCGTCATACATTGTAGCCGAAGTTGCACACAGCAGACTGCTTAGCCGACTGCACAGGCACGTACGTCACAGTGGCAAACATTCACAGTACATGCACTTCAAACTTCCCAATATTCTGTAGCAATGGTGTACTCTGACATTGCAATTTTCGATGTTATGATGTTTCCCAATGAGTACAGACCTACTCAGCCCCAGAATTCCCACTGAACGCAATGTCACTTCACATCCATTACTTCCTCTGTCATCCATTCTAAAGGGTAATGCTCGTGATCATACTCCAGAAAAATAGGACGATAGAGTAAATCAGTCAGGCAACATCAATTTCTCCAACGTATCAATCTGACACGTGTTGCTGGCCTCAAATGATAAAAGTCAGATGACAATTTGTTCCACAAGTAATGAGTGAACTCAAATGGATACTGACAAAGAAGATTCAGCATTTGATCCCCCACCCCCTAGCTACAATACCCCAGATTCAAATTCAGATTAAAAGTATCAGTTTGATAAGAATAATTCATGTAGTATTCTACCATCTGCTGCAACCCCATTCAGTTACATTAAGAATCTTGATGAGACGGGTTTTCTTGAAACACATCTTGTCACAAATATGGCGTGTCTCTGATTTTATAGGTGCCGTAGGGTGGCAAGGGGACAGGGTTGTGCAACTTTTAGAGCAGACACAAAAGAGAGGAGTTTCTTTTGAAGGGGATGTTTCCCTACGCATATACCAAGAGTCAATGCATGCAGACAGATTGACTAGTGAAATGCTCAACTGAGATTTGAGAAAATTCAGAAATTCTGCTTTAATGTTACAGATGTGAATTCATAATGTTTTGGTGTGCCTCCCTGCCTAGATGGGAGGTCCATAACAATCTGCACTGTCACAATAGTAATGATAGAAAAAAATATATACAAAATGAACTAGAGATTGTAATTTGTCATTACTGACAAATTAAGGTGATCCGATTTTTTTTAAATCAATGATTCGAGGTCTGATCGCAATAGGCATGACCATACAGGTTTCATCTGTGTTTAGAGACATTGGTCGTGTGATGTTTGGATTCTCATTTAAAAAAGGGAGTCATATCTGTCATCTTTGGTACCAAATTCTGTATACACTAGATAACGAAGATTCAGCAACAAATACATAATTTAGGCATGACCATACAGGTTTCATGTGAGTTTAGGGACATTCGCCGTGTGATATTTGGAATCTCATTTACAAAAGCGAGTCAGACCTGCCATCTTTGGTACCAAATTCCGTATACACTGTAACGAAGATACAGAATGAAGTATATTTGACCATTGACCCCACTTTGCACAGCCAGGATGGCATCTAAGCAAAAAGTGGTTATTTCGTAAAATGATTCTTGTAACATGGTCTTTGCGTGTGCAAAATATGGAAGAGATAGGACATGTATTCACTAAGATACAGAATGAAACATTTATGACCTTTGACCCTAATTTACATACCCAAGATGGTGTCTGACTAAGAAGTTGTTATTTTATGAAATAATGTACGTGACATGAACTAAACATGTGCAAACTTTGAGGGTGATAGACGCTGTTTTTCTTGAGTTATTGCAAAGAAAGTTGCAGAAAGAAAGACATATCTCAATACATTGAAGATAAGCTTTAATTTCAACCAAGTTTTTTAACGTGATCCCGACATCGTATGAAAAAACGAAGGGTAAAATACGATAGCCCAAAGTCTCAGCTACAACATATTAAGATCTGGGAGCAATTCACCGAAGCATAAGTGAGCTAGTGCTCGAAAAAGATAGTCATGTCAAATTTCATTTGCAGAAAAATTGCACTCCCATAGAGATAACACGTCATAATGAAGATACAGAAAGAAGAATATATGACCTTTGACCCCACTTTGCACAGACATGATGGCATTTGAGCAAAAAGTCGTTATTTTGTGAAATGATTCTTGTAACATGGTCTTTGCGTGTGCAAAATATGGGAGAGATAGGACATGTATTCACCAAGATACAGGATGGAACATTTATGACCTTTGACCCTAATTTACATACCCAAGATGGTGTCCGATCAAGCAATTGTTATTTTATGAAATAATAAACGTGACATGAACAAAACATGTGCAAAATATGGGATTAATAGCCATTGTTATTGTTCATCTATTGCACAGAAAGTAGTAGAAAGAAAGAAAAATGAAGAAAAAATTATGTTATTTTTATAGAAATTTGAAGGAGAAGCATGAAAAAATCAGAAAAAGATAAAGTTAGGAAAGGAGATTCAGACTAACTAAAGAAAAAGAAGAAAAAAAAGTGTTTAAAGAAATTTAAAAAAAAAACTGGCAGGGGTGAGCATCGAACCAGGGACCTTAGGATTACGAGTCGGATGCGCTATGCAATGACCTATTTCATGCTCCATAGGCCCTGTGTATTAAGCAAAATGACGCTGCATCGAAGCCACATGCAATTTTTCAACCAAGTTTTTCGACGTGATGCCGACATCGTATGAAAAAATGGAGGGCACACTTACGATAGCTCAAAGTCTCAGCTACAACATACTAAAATCTGGGAAAAATTCACCGAAGCATAAGTGAGCTAGTGCTCGAAAAAGATAGTCATGTCAATTTTCTCTGCCAGAAAAACTGCTCTCCCATAGAGATAACACGTAAACTGGTCAAATTTTACAAGGATACTTTCAATCCATTTTTACGAGGTGATGACGTTATCCAATCAAAATGTTGTTTGAATATTAATGAAAGAACATTTCATAAGCTACAACATACTGAAATCTGGGTGAAAATTGGCGAAATTTAAGTGAGATACGCTCGAGTGAATTTGAAATTTGATGACGTCATTTTGAAAATTTACTTTGTTTACTTTATTAAGAAATTTGATATCTTGTAATCATTTTTTCAGTATCGCCAACCTATGAAATGACATGTACAACTCATCAGCTTTTAGAATATATCAAGAAAATGGGGGGTCACCTTCCATCCTGACGAGTAAAATCCGATTTAAATTTGGCGGTTTTTTGGCATAGTTGCACTGTGTATCCCCATTGACGCACGCGCGGAATTTTGAATTTGACGGGCCCGTATGACGTCATATTGAGTCGGATCGACTTGAAACTTGATAGAAATATTCCTTCACATTTCGGACATCCGATCCGTGTGAAAAAACTGACAATTTCTATTGCATATGAGCTGTGCGTGCGTATATGTGCGCGCGCGTACGCGTCCGTCCGATTTTATCAATTTTTCAAAAAATGCTCCAAATGGTCTGAAACGTATGCAAAAAAAATTTGAGCTCGATTTGAGCATACAAATATTTCAACGCGCGCGTACGCGCACGTATCAAGAGAAAATGTGAATTTTGAGAATATGAGTAGAATGCGCATAACTTGAAATAAATGTGACGTGAATTTCATTGAAAAACTTCATTCCATTAATGAGATATGATTGAGAATGTGTTTTCATATAATGACGTCATAGTGACGTCAAGGTCGACTGATCACTTTGATTTTAGTTCGATTGCCGTCTTTGGGACACGATACATACATGGTATAAGTTTGAACTTGATAGGCATAGCACTTTTTGAGCTAACCTCTGCACAACTTTTGGGGAGAAATAAAGAAAGAAGAAGAAGAAGAAAGAATCCGTACAGATACAGAAGGTGATCCGAGAGGATACTCGGATCACCTAATTTTGCAAATGTCCCATATTTATGAAAAGTACACACTCCCTTCCCTTGCTGCTGAGGCACATTATATTTGATGCTTTTCTAGAGGAGCTAGGTAAAGTGCTCTTTTGAGTCCTACAACCATCACAAGTTTTGATCACATTACTAGTATCACTTTTTCTCATACTTTTAGAGTGGCCACTAATCTTTTTGCATTCACAGACTCCACAATATATCATTTAATAAGTGTGAGGGAACTTCTAGTTTGCAGAGAGTACCCCAGCCACAATAAACTTATCAAAGCATTTGAGAACTTACACTTGAGAGTAGCAGCACCACACCCCTTCTCCTAACCCACCAAAATTTACTTACCCCCTCCCCCTCCCATCTCCCTTCCCCCTTGCCATGTTATGTATATGTTCCTCCTATGTGGCACACTTGCATCAATAAACCTCTCTTGTATACATATCTGTAAATACCTCAAGGCCTCGATGGCTGACCATACCCCCCAGATTGAGGTGCATGAAGAAAGAGTTGGCCAGCCACACAAACAAACACTGGAGGATACGCTACTACTACTACTACTACTACTACTATTGGAGAAGGAGGAAGAGATAGGCAGAGTGAGGCATGAATAGATGAGTATGATTTATGTTCCAAAAATACCAATGCCCTCAAATTTGGCATAAAGCCTGACACATACTCTATATCTTGGGGAGAATTATGCCAGTGTGTGTAAGGACCAAACCTTTCATTTTCTGTGAAAAGTGAATGCCCACAGGGGGGAGAAGATGGTGGTGTTGCCTGGGGTGTGGATGAGATACCAGGAGTGGTTTCTTCATATCTTGTGCAGATCGCTGTCTCTTCTTTTCTCTGACTATACTTTCTCTCTCTCTCTCTCTCCATCCATCTCTCTCTCACACTCTTCTGTATGTCTCTCCCTCTCTTCCCTCTCCTCTCTCTTCCTCTCTGCACCTATGCTTCTACCTCTCTCTTTCTCTTTCTATCTCTCTCTCTATTCATATGCCTATTTCCCTCTTTACTTCCTTCTTCTGTCCTCCAGCCAGCATGATGATCTCACACTGCACTCTAGCATTTTAACTATATATTTCTTCCCAAACTTTAAGGCTGTATAATGAATGTTTATATGCATAATGTATACTGCATACATACTAAACCAGCTGCACAAAAGTATCTGTTATACATTATTATGCATATGGACATAAGTGTACATGCACTCATCTATATTAACCTGTTGAGGATGGGCTGATTTTGCTACAACACGCATTTCCAAGAGACACTTGCCCGAGTATACTCGGGACTCATCCTCAACGGGTTAATGGGAGCATGGTGATATTGCATTATATATATATATATTTTTTTTTTGCTGAAATAATCACATGTTGACATTATCGCTTTCTTGCAAATTGTCAAAGACTTTGGTCAGACAATGTATATTGATTCATTGCAAATCAACTTCCAATTAAACTTATAAGACCCTCACAAGGATCACGTGTGTGAAGTCACTGTAATTTCACTAGGCAAAAACAAAATCAAAGACAAAACAAAACAAAGCACAACAACAATGAAGAAAAAACAAATAAACATATAACCAACCAGACTGAACCTTTAATGGCAGAAACTTAAAAACTAAAATGATAATGATAATGAATAACATTTATATAGCGCTTAATACTGACGTTTCTAAACGCATCAATCCGGGGGAAAAAAGTGGCATACTCATGACATATACCACTATCATTAGTGCTTTTTCGCCTGGTCCCCAAAATCTTCCCCAAGTCTTCCAAATAGGGTCATGCAGAGATTGGTTGGTATTTAGTTGCCCAGTGACATATTGATGGACCCCTCAATCATTCACTTTATACAATTCTTGCCATACAGCACCTGACATGTTACCTAAACTCTGTGCTCCCAAGACCTCTTATTTATTGACGATAAATACTCGCAGGGTCAGTGGGAAGTCGCAGGGATGAAACTTTCAGAACTTGGATTTTTGTGTTTGTGTGTGTGTCCCTCAAAGGGTCAGGAAAAAAGAAGTCTTCCTAATAGGTTGAGATAAAACTGCTTTTGGGTCCCCTTCTCACCTTGGGGCCATCTTCCAGTTTATCCGATAGCTCTACTAGGATTGAAGGGTGCAGTATATCTGCCTCAGGGATTAGGATTAGGATTTGAGTCAAGGAGTTGGATGAGAGCCCAGTTTTGTTTTGACCTTTCTCTTTTCCTCTGACAAAAATTCAGTCACTTGATACATGCAATATCACATTTTCATGATTCTGCAGTCGTAACACTTCTGATTTGGGTTCAAATATTCAACAAAACTTGTTTACACTAATGTGAATGCATCATTTGTTAAATCTTTGTATTCTTTTGAGACCAGAGCATGATGGTAAAACATGAATATTGTCATTTTTCATCCAGTTGTGAGGAGATATCGTGGGATGATCTGGTTTTGTGACACTCCCAGTTTTACCTTGTCATTAATGGCAAGCAAGCTTTTACAGCATTCCTCCCCATTTCCAGCATTTCCGTATACTTACAATATTCTGTAAACTTATCTTTTATTATGCATTGTGATGTAATCTATGCATTCAATTCCTGTAAAATATTTATATGCTTCTATCGGAAATGGAATAAATGAATGAATGCAGCAAATTACAATACAGAGAAAATACAAGACAAAGGCAACAAATCTACTCTTTGACTTTTGAACCATCAATATTATTTGCAGGAGCATATTGCATCCTATGAAAATAATATACAATTTCTGTAGTTCTGCCCTTACTTGAGACATGCAGCACTTGGGACACACACATGACTGGGTGCTGTTCGTTATTCCGAAGGTTCGTTGATCCGACAATGAAACAGGGTCCGTAACGAACCTTCGGAATAACGAGCTTTGTTTCATTTTCGGATTAACGAACCTTCGGAATAAGAAGCCTTATTTCATTTTCGGATTAACGAACCTTCGGAATAACGGACTTTCGGAATATCATTTATCATTATAAATATCATCATCGTCATTATCATTATTATTATTATTGTTATTATTATTATTAGTATTATTATTATTATTATTGTTATCATAAATATGTGAAAACAATAAGGACTGTTCTGTGTGTGTCCCTGAGTCCATCCTCACTAGCATGTGCAGGTGCAATCAACATACCACATGCACTTGACTACACTTTTCAACCTCAAGAAGCATTTATGATTCATATAGCACTCTTGTACATCAGGCTTAAATCCGGCTGAGCTTTTTTTCATGCTACCAAGGTAGCCACCTGCCTTTGTAGCTCTTTATTTACAAATATTTATGTTCTTCCATAATGCATGTACAGATCAAGACTATTGATTTATTTGTTTGGGTTAATTACTGGTTATCATTTGATATACTTTATTATATGTATTTGTCTCTTCCTGCTGTTTATCAATTTTATGTCAATATTTTGTGGTAACATATCAGGTATTACATGCAAAAAAATGCAGAAATATAAAGTTCTTCCTTAAATAAGAAAGCAAGTAAAAAATGAGGGGTTAAGAGTTTTATGAAACACACAGATATGGACAGGAGCGGATGTATCCGTTTGATATTTCGTGACACGTAGAATGACTGCGCCTCATTAATGGTCTTCCAAAAATAACTCAAAACAGAGTCAAAATTGCTTGGCGACAAGTTATTTCCGTCGCTTAACCAAAATATTGTCATTCTGTTTGTTGTCACATACATGGGGAACATTTCCCCCCACATGTGCCCGGCTCATTCTGCAACAGGTGACGAGGTATCATCATCTTTAACTCCCCCATGAGCTTGACTGCCCCCTCCCCCCAATCTCTCACTTGCTCTTAAATGTCAAAACGAGATGGTGGAATGACACCGTATAATTGTTAACTTCACCGCCATCAAACAGGGATATGGTGTGCTACATTGCAAAGGACAACAACAAGTGAACACCCCTTTTCCCTCTCTGCATTCTCATAAAAAGCTTCCTGTATTTATCCCAGTATGGGGCCATACTCAATGTGTTTATAAGTTTTTTGCTTCTCCCCTTAAAGTCCTTGGTCAGTGTTAATCGTAATGAGTCAAATATGTCAGGAAAAGTAGGATAAAATTTCTTCTGGATGGTCAAAATATGGAGTGTCATTTTTCACACATTGATGGTCGCTTGATTTAAAAAAAAAAAAATTACTATGCAGATTTTTTGGTTAATGGTTTTCTCCTAAAAAAAAAGGGAAGAAGATTCACGCACCCTTTAAGCCTTTACTGTAAGAGGCAAACTGTCACTATTTATTTCCTGATACATCAATAAATGCACCACAGCAGGTCACGGCAAGCTGATGAGTGGTTAAGTTTACACTCTTGATGCACATCAATTTGAAAAAAGAGTGGATCAAATTCTCACATTCCCATGATTGAGGTGTATTCATCAAGCTCATACACAGTGGGCCGAACATCTTTTTTGCGGACATTGCACTGGCAGGCTGAAGTTAGCCAGTGATTTTTGTCACAGCCACGTGCTCCTGCTCAGGCAAACAACACGGTGTATATCCGAGACAGGTGGTATACTGTACTCAAATGACTCTTTTCAAATCCAGTAACCATCAACTCGAATGAGAGAACGAGAAAAAAAAAAAAAAAAAAAAACAACGTAAGCACTCCACAGCCATGCCAACAGCCATTATGAATATTGTATCCATGCGATCCACATCTCTTACTGGAATACACCCATATACCTTAGATCTCCAATCCTACAACACACAAGATGAGAGAACAAAATAGTATACAGCTCTACAAACCATTGTACAAGACATCTTTCAAATCCTCCTCTGGTATCTTAACCCATTGAGGACGGACCGATTTTGCTACAATACGCATTTTCCATACACACCTGCCCGAGTATACGCTGGACTCGTCCTCAACAGGTTAAGAAAGGAACATTGATCTATGTCATTGTTGTCTTTGTGTTTGCAAGATCGTCAAGGAATAAATGTAGATCAGCACATTGGATGTGAGATGGTCCTTTTCTCTTATAAACCCGGCTCCCTCTTCATTTTCATTTTTTTAAACACATTTTCACCCTCCTTTGCCGTTGCCAAGAGAGGGAGAGAGCGTGTGTAACGTCACACAACAGGATGTCGCACAGTAAGAATAGTTTACGACTTCCACGGAGGGCTGCGTCACTAGGCGGGCTCTCAAAGGGCTCTCTATGGTTCGGCCATCTGGCTCTGATGGATCGGAAGGTGTGATCTGTATCTTAATGTCTTCCTCCCCTCCAGTAAGAACTATCCCACCGTCTACTTCGAGGCAATGTACCACTGTGTGAGTCATGGTCGCATCCACACCAACCCTGCCGCTTGCTGCGACTTGTTATCGTTGCATAGTCCAAAGTGAGCTTTTTCTTCGGGGGGGGGGGGGGGGGGGGGATCATTCCTGGCGTTTTGTCCATAAATTCCCCATTTGATTACTGTGGGTGCATTTATCAACTCACTTCTGGCGCAGAATTACGGTTTCCAAACAACTTTCGGGGATCGAGTTTTGGGCAGTTGATGAGCGCAAAGCTAGTTTGATTATGAGGTTAGAAACTGTGCGATGCAGCTGCACAGTGACAAGGCCTCCTAATCGACTCACGACAGAGCTGATAAATGCAACATAACTTGAGAAGCGCGATTCGAAAGGCATTTGCAAATGCATTTTGATAGTGGGTATTGAAACACATTTCAAACACGGCAGAGTTGATATCATATCACACCATACCCTACTGTTTATACAAAGATTCCACAGAGTTTCTCAATTCTCAAATGAAGGCATAATCACTGCCTTTTGGAAACCTACATTACACAAAACACACTCCGCTTTTCCTTGACAGAAAGAGCAATGAAATTCCCTAACAGTCTTAAACTAGAAATATCACTGAAGGTGATTAATACCCCCGCCCCGTGACGACAGTCTTACCCAAGGAATGATCTTTCCCTCATCTTCTGCCATTTAAATGCCGTTACCATGGCAACGCAGCTTCCGACATGTCCGAAAAATATGTCTTGCACATCTTCCCACCAAGACTATTGTGTGTGCCACATTTCATAAGCTTTTGTCAAAAACTGAGGAAGTAGTTCAATCCACAAGATCTTTCCTTGATCTTCCGCCATTAATATGCCGTTACCATGGCAACGCAGCTTCCGACACGTCCAAAAAATATGTCTTGCACATCTTCCCACCAAGACCAATGTGTGTGCCACATTTCATGAGCTTCAGTCGAATACAGAGGAAGTAGTTCAATCCGCAAGATCTTTCCTTGATCTTCTGCCATTTATATGCCGTTACCATGGCAACGCAGCTTCCGACACGTCCGAAAAATATGTCTTCCACATCTTCCCACCAAGATCAAGGTGTGTGCCACATTTCATAAGCTTTGGTAAAAAAACTGAGGAAGTAGTTAAATCCGCAAGATCTTTCCTTGATCTTCTGCCATTAATATGCCGTTACCATGGCAACGTACTTTCGGGTACTGTCAAAAAATGCGTCTTGCACATCTACAACCAAAGGCACACATCTGTACCAAGTTTCATGGAAATTGGGCAAAAACTGAGGAAGTAGATTGCAACACAAAATTTTCCATCATTTTGGCTCATAATATGTGAGCTGTTACCATGGCAACATACTTTTTGTCACTGTCAAGAAATGTGTCATGCTGACCTATATCCTAAGACAAACATTCAATATGAATTCCATGAGAATTGGAAGAACACTGATGAAGCAGTTTTGCCATGAAGCATTTTGCCCTATATTTTACCAATAACATGCCGTTACCATGGCAACGCACTTTTTGCCACTGCGGAAATATGTGTCTTGCACATTAACATATTCAGATGAACATCTGTACCTAATTTCATAAAAATTGATCAAAAACTGTGGGAGGAGTTCGCGACGCAAGATTTGTACCCATTTTTGCCCATAATATGCCGTTACCATGGCAACGTACTTTTGGGTACTGTTAAAAAATACGTCTTGCACATCTACAACCCAAGGCACACATCTGTGCCAAGTTTTATGGGAATCGGTTGAAAACTGAGGAAGTAGTTCGCGACGCAAGATTTGCAACGGACCGACCGACCGACCGCCCGACCGCCCGACCGCCCGACCGTCCGCTGATTCCTATATACCCCCTTCAAACTTCGTTTGGCGGGGGTATAAAAATCTTTTTTAGCACTCTTGGTGTCTGGAAATGAATGCTGTGATAGGCTTCTTTCTACCCATATTCAGGATTTATTTCAAAAGAAATAATTTTCAGTCAGTTTGTGCACACCAGAAGTATGCCAAAAATATACTGGAACACTTCGTAACTGTGAACTCCCTTACTGAAGAGTTCAAAATATCTACAATTATTAATCAATAATCAAGCATTAAAGTATATCCACTTCATCACACATACAACAGTCAAGAGTCTTTCAACAATAACAGCAACAACATAAAAAATCAATCAATTAATAGACCTTTAAAGCACACTGTGATATGCAAAATGCAGAAGTTTTTAATAATTGTAATTATGAATAAGTGGAATGAAGTTAGGGACTAAAGGAAGAAGCATGTTACGTATACATGGCAGACAAGACTGTCTATACTTTGGTGTGATTCGCCTGTATAATTCATTCATATTTACTCTCTCATGACAAGCAGTTACCAAAATCATCATAGCAAAGGAATTCTTGAGCAAATAATCCCTCTCACTCTTTCTTAAAGGAAACCAAAACCCAAGGAGAAATGTGGATTGAGCAAAAGCAGCGACCATAGTAGAACACATCAGTGAAGGTCGAGTAAGAAATGATCTACATGAGAAGAGTGTAGAGGAGAATAATTCATCTGTGATTTTTTTTTTTTTTTTTTTTTTTTTTGGTAATGCTGGCACAACATCAATAGATGTTTTAAAGGAAACCAAAACCCAAAGAGCAGTGTGGATTGAGTGAAAGCAGCAACATTAGCAGAACACGTCAGTGAAAGTTTGAGGAAAATCGGACAATCGATGCAAAAGATATGAATTTTAAAAGTTTGGTGTTGGAACCGCTGGATGAGGAGACTACTAGAGCTTATGACATCATGTGTGGACAACCGTTGTACAGAAAATATAAAGAAAATTAAACATGCTTTCACTTTTCTAGCGTAATGAAGGAGCACTTCACTAACCGCTTTCAGAAAGCAGGGGGAATAATTACTACCCTTAACATATGTCAGTATCAAGGTGATGGAATGTGTAATTTTCATGAAAAAGGAATGTTTGTGGAATTCTCTTAATATCTTCTTTATATTGTTGTCCACACATGACTTCATGAACTCCAGTAGTCTCCTTATCCAGTCATTACAACACCAAAACTTTAAAAATCATTAGTAGTAGTAGTAGTAGTAGTAGTAGTAGTAGTAGTAGTAGTAGTAGTAGTAGTAGTAGTAGTAGTAGTAGTAGTATTCATTCGACCAGGTAAAGAATATAGGATACATATCATAAACATTACAAACATGAAACAAAAACCAGAATGAACATTACAAAGGAATACACTGTACTGTACAGGTTACACAAAATGAAAATGAAATAAATGGAGACAACATGAGGGTCAGGGCACACAAAAGTAAAGACATTTACTATTGCCCGTAGGCATGTGAACCCACACATGTTGCCCCTAAGAAACATTTAACAATCATTCAAAACGAAAAAATTATCACTCAACCCCTGAACCCCACCCCTTAATGCCATGGCCCACATGCCATGGCCCACATCAAACTTCAAAATGTGAAAAATTAATAACTTTTGCATCGATTGTCCGATTTTCCTCCAACTTTCACTGATGTGTTCTGCTAATGATGCTGCTTTCACTCAATCCACACTGCTCTTTGGGTTTTGGTTTCCTTCAAAACATCTGTTGATGTTGTGCCAGCATTACCAAAAAAAATTCACAGACAAATTATTCTCCTCTCCACTCTCCTCTTCTAGATCATTTCTTACAGAAAGAGGCGAGAGTAGAGAAGCGAATTTCAGCTTCAATGAATGACTCTGATAAGACACTCGGTAAAGACAGCGATAGGTATTTGGGACAGCAGCTCCTGCTTGTGAGAATGAATTTATACGACTCCCAGCGGCCTTCTGCGCCTGGACTAATCATATTTTCCCATCTAAATCCAGTCAATTTTTGATGTACGAATTTAATTATTTTGCATTGATCGGGGAATGCGTCAAAGTTGGCAGCCATACCTCCGGTTTCTCTCTCTCCCTCTCTCTCTCACTACCCAGCTATCTATCTGTATCGATCTATTTCATATCTTTCCCTCCCTTTCCCTTTTCCTCTCTTTCTCCACACCTTTTCTCCTCTCTTTCTTTCTCTCTCTCTCACTATCTCTCCTTCCAGATTGGACATGTAAACTGCCTGTGTGTATTAGGTGGCTGAAAAAATACCTGTGCAATGTACAAGACCATCTCCAGAGAAATCAATGGAAATATGAAGTTTAATGCAACCATATGATGCTCTTCTTTAACCCTTTGACGACCACTTGAATCTGTCGGTCTTGGGATTGACCATCAACAGGTTAAATCCAAGTTCCTTTCCAGGATTTTTTGTTGTTGTATGTAAGCAAGATGTAATTGCAGTATAATTTGATCAATATGAATTAGGCATACATCATATATGTTAATCACAGTCCCCTGTGTTGTACATAGAACTGTTGCTTTTATGCCTGATTCCTTTTTCAATATCAAATGTGTCAACATACTTACAGTATTTTCTGCAGTATTTAAAACCTCACTACAATTGAGGATTGGTATGAATGACAGGGCTTGTTTTGGATATAGTGCCTCTTAACCTGTTGAAGACTAGTCCAGGAGTATACTCAAGCAAGTATCAATGGGAAATCCATGTTATTGTAAATCAGCTTGTCCTCAATTGGTTGATTAGCTTTACAGCTCCTATCACTCAGATCAGCCCTACACTTATGGGATGCACCCAGCTAGGCTACCACTATTGGGTGGTGCACATCACCATGCTTAGTGCAATCCTCAACAGTAATAAGCCTCCAACTGGGTAACCATCTGATTGCAGCTGGACAAGGGAAAAAATTCCACTTTTGGTAAATTTCTTACCAGTTTTGTGCAGATTCAGTGAATATTACAAGTTTCATCTAATATTTCTCCAGTATAAGATATGCAGTGAAATTTAGAACTGCAACCGTAATGATGACAAGATGATAATCTCTGCCATAAAATTATCCACAGTACCTGATGTGTTACTGTAAGAGCAGTATGCAATCAACCATACAATGACACTTAAATCAAATCAGAGCATTACTGATAAACATTCATAATTTCTATTCAATCTCAAAAAAGAGAGAGACAGGAAAAAAAAAAAGGACAGAGACTGTTCCGAGAACAACATATTTCAAATTCTATCCTAAGGTATAGGTGTATATGAAATTCCTATTTAATAGCAGCAAGAACTCAATTCCCTCCGTACATTTCTGTGGTAATTCTCTATATATGTGCTTATTATAAAAGATTCATTTCAATGGGTTGAATTTTGGAATACCTAACTTTATACTACCTAGATTATTTAGCACAATTTCACTTGTGACTCAGTTTTATTAAGGGGATAAAGGCTGGTATTTTATAAAGTAAAGACAAAAGTATATGTACCATGCTACTACAGAGTAAGATATATTTGAGGTAATAAACAGCAACTTGAGATTGTGTTTGTTTGTTTGTTTGTTTGTTTGTTTGTTTCATTTCCATCTAAGAAGATGGCTGGATAGCCCATATTCAGCTGCAATAGCTGGGATTCCATGGGGTCCAGTTGGATGATTGACACCAATAGATTGTATGACACTAAACAGATGTTAACAGTATGAATGTGACTTCCATAAGAATCCAAGCATCAACCACCACTGCAGTGTTCATCATAAAACACAGTGCCCAGTTCACTAACTTTACTTGAAAAACCTTTACTTTCTTGCTCCCACTCCAATCAGTTTTCATAGGCATCAATATAGGACATAAAGTCTCGCAGGCTTTATGTCTTTCTGCATCTAGACTGACAATCGCTTCAGGTCTTTAGATTTCGAGTGAATGAAGAAAATCCCAGGAGTGCATCACATCAGACTGTCTGCATTCATTTTCTCTGCTAAAAAAAAAAAGTCATATAGGAGCATTGTGTCTGTGTTGGTCTTAAAACATCAGAGACTACAAGTGCATTTGGTTATCACCATGGAATAAAAAGCATCATTTCCTCTACCAATATTTCATCATAGATAGTATCCCCCCCCCCACCCCACCCCCAACCTGTCCCTGCCCTGGGGATCTGTCCAGGACAGAGCAGCGGAGTGGTGGTAATAATGGATCCTGATGACACATCATCGATGATTAGATCGCCTTTCAAGGCGAGATTCCCTTCCGCGCTGGAGGGGGTTGTAATTGGGGGAGGAGCTAATAGCACCTACAGTATATGTTGGCTGTAATCAATCAATTCACATGTAAATTTTCCATGCTGACTGTGTCTATGCACACGTACATTTACCCTATCTCCCCTCCGCCCCCGCCCCCCCCAGGACTTCAGAAAAAAAATAATTGGTAATCAATAGGTCTATATGTCTATTCACCTCAGTGATACCATTCAAAGCTCTCTAATGATTTACAAATGATTGCAGCTGATGTTCATACAGGATGACAGTCAACATTACGGCATATTTCATTTCATAAAATGCTTGCTATTTTTATCTCATGAGTCATAATATTTCATGATAGGAACAGGTCAATTTCTGTTTTTAGAGCCCCATTCATGCACAAACAATAATGTTTGATTATACTGAAGTGTACAACTATGTATACCAACTGTGCACTTTGCAAGGGTTTGGTAGAAAGTCACAAAATGATTAGGGAGGGTTGAACACAAATCATGCAGATTGTCTTATCTATCTTGTTATATTGGAAAAAGCAATTATGTGGACTAAAAACATGCCCTAGTCCAGGATACAACTGGAAAATGTTTATCATCCTGTCAAACTTCAGAAAAAGGTCATCAAGTATACTGAGTTTTCTCTTGCTCTTTTTCTTTCTTTTTGCATCAAGTAGTGCAGGAGTAGAGCTACAAAGGGGAAAATGAATGATCCCTATTTTCTGTGATGATTAACTTGCAACAAAACCTTATTTCATCATCCCAGAAACACTCTGGAACGAGGCACAACAAGGCATCCTCCCATGCCCCCTGTCCCTCTCTGCCTTTAGCTATTATTTCATTCTTTGGGAAGCTATCACTTATGTAAACTCCCAAGACTGAATTCTACCTTGAATTACTCTACACTTTGTGCATACAGTGTCACCCCAAGTCTAAGCAAACACCAAAAAGCCCCTCAGATTTTGATATTTCTCATACACTCTGGAGGAATAATCATGGAATTAATCGAACCTTCCCTCCTCCTCCCACCCCTCCCTCTCTAAGCTCCCCCCCCCCCTTCCCCATTCTCCATGAATTATTGATGAAAATTGGCACACAAGACCTTGACTTCCAAATGCACTTTAGGCGCAGTGATCTCTACGGATTCGAAAACCAATGCACTCACCGAATCGAATATGAATAAGGTGATATTCTGCCATTCATTGCTAATTTCTCAGCATTCTACGCTGGCACGGTTCCCTCGCGGGAGCGAACACATTAGGAGATTGATTGTCTCCATTTTTATGTGGCGCTGGTATAATACAACCTAAATTATCATACTTCGAGCATCAGCACTTTAGGATATGCTTGGTACACTTTATCTGTTTTTTCCCCTGCCTTTTTCCTTTGATAGAAATTATTGCCAGTGGCCAACTGTGATCATATGTGCCAAATATGCACACTAATCAATCATATAGTAATCCAGCATTTCATCATGAGTAGACATAAACCCAAGGGAGGTAGATGAAAACAAAAATACACACCTGTTTACAGAGAGACTGCACATGACTATGGAGAAGTATCACTCACAAACGCTTTAGAAACCTGGAGCTAAACTTGCTACCTGTATTCCACACTGCCAAATCTTCACACGGACCCCGAGGACATATTACTTTCTTTCAGCATAGATTCCCTTTCTTCTCATGAATCCATACCACACAGCAGTCGCATGTTCACTGAGAGCCAAGTAATGCTTTCACTCACTGTGCTTGGCAACTATCTGCCATTCTTGGATTCTTCAGCTTAAAACAAACAAATAAATAAATAGATAATTTTTACGCTGGTGCGGTCTCACACTATGGAGTTGAATAATATGGGAGGAGGACAAAGGTGTGGAGGAGAGGAATGAGATGGAAGAGGCAGAGGAAGAGAAAGAGATGGGGAAGAAGAGGAGGAAAAGGAAGAGGGAGAGAAGATTAGGAGCAAGAGGAAGAAGGGAAAGAAGAGGATGAAGAGGAAGAAAAGCGAGAATAACAATTTTTGATTTACAACACTCATGAGAAATACCTGGCAAAGCCAAATCACTACAGAAATTTTTTTTGCCAGAATGTTTTGAGGTTTGTTTTTTTTTCTTTACGAACCATGTTAGGTCACTTACCTTACATTCAAGCAGTCCCAGCTATTTGCCTCTGCCAAGGAAGGAGGATATGTTTTCATCGGCATTTGTTTGTTTGTTTGTTTGTTTGTCTGTGTGCAAAGTAACTCAAAAAGTCGTGAATGGATTTGAATGAAACTTACAGAAAATGTTGAGAATGAAACAAGGAACAGATGATTAAAGTTTGGTAGTGATCTTGGAATCTTAATGGATTTTATGAGAGATTTTCGATATTTTGGCAGGTAGGGTCAATGAACTTGGGAGTTCAAGCTGCGCATTTTTGAGGCTTGCACATGCGCATTAAAGTGCATGCTTTGCTCGGCCGTACAGCTGGAAGCTGATGACGTAACAAAAGGCTTCTATATTGGGAAATCAGGTGATTTTCGGCAGCATACATATGAGTGGAAATCACTGATCTCATTTGGAGAACAAGATCAGTGGTGGAAATGAACTGCTTGGTGGGAGGTCTGCGCTGTCAGAGTTTCGTCCAAATCCAACTTTTTGAGTTATTTTACACACTGACAAAAAAGCAAACAAACCAATGAGGATGAAATCATAACCTCGGGGGGGGGGGGGTAATTATTCTGCATTGATTTTTAAAGAATTGGTGTGTCATACCATCACTATATGCCTTTGTTCCTGTCCACCACATGAATGTGTTGTTTTAATGTTGGAAATGGTTAATTCTGGGCTCTGTTTTGAATTTACACAGATGGAGGCATCATTATACTTCCTCCACGGTGCAGGTGTCTGTCGGCAGCTGAAGGAGAAACACATCAACTGGTGCCCTTCATCTGTCGCTGTCTGGGTATACACCTAGCAGAGAGATTCCAGGCCTGCCGACGATCACTCTACAATCACAACATTTCCTCCACTGTCTAATGACATGCCTGGACGGCCTCCCGCTTGATTGAAAACATGATGGCTACTAACCACTACACTACTCATTACAATCTGCCTGTGGCAGAAAATGATTCTGACGAGCTCTTAGTGTCCATTATTGATGCTCTATACTCCAATATCCGTGTGACTGATGAGGTATGTGATGCAGGTTTCATGGTAATGTGTCTCGTATCATGATATCACCATCAGACACTAGAAATGACTGGCCCACCTCAAAGGTGGCATCCTACATTTGAACACAGACCTCAGTGGGTGACTGAGTAGGTCCTTATCCATCCCTCAATACAATGATCAGTAATCCTCCTAAACTGAACTAAGTAAGGTGTCAATGGCATGTCAGCTTAAAAACCCAAGGTGGATGGGTTCATTTTTGCTTGAAATGAATGTCACAAACACTAGTAAACAATACCATAAACTTTGTGAACATGTCGGCCTACTCCCTTTATTACACAGAATTTTAGCCTAATCATTACGAATAGGAGACTAGGGGACAAAAGAAACAAATGTTCTCTTTTTCTTTTTTCTCTTTTTTTTTGCACTACCAAATGCATTGACTCTAAAAGCCAATTTGTGACAAGCAGTAATCTAAAACCAAATGCAATCTTTTAACATAATTCACTGATTCTGAGGAGAGAACTTCAAAAAAACACAAAACTTTTATGCCAGAGCCTTTATAGTCACTTGTACGGATGAAACCTTCTAGCTGACAGATTTCAAAAATTTTAACATTCCGAGAATCATCATCTAACAATAATGCTATTGCTGTTGTACATGATATCTTTGGCTTTGATGGGGTCCAATAAAGCTTATCTAATTGCAGAACAAGCATGTATAGCACACTCCACCTGACGTGAAATTACAAATCCTGGTTCTCTTTTTAAACTCAGTTCATGGATGATATGACAGACATGTACATGTGAGAGTTCAAGCAGTACACCGGTTCAAGATTCAAATCCCGACTGGTGCTTTCATTCTTGGACAAGACATTTTGCCCACGATGTTCCTCAATTGACCCAGGAGTACAAGTGGGTCCCTGGCAATGCTGGGTTAACCCATTGAGGACAGACTGATTTTGCCATAACACGCATTTCCCATAGACACCTGCCTGAGTATACCCAGGACTCGTCTTCAATGGGTTAATTATAATTATGGGGCCCTGTTGTGGAGCAGTGACAACAGAGAAGATTCTACCTGGATTTTATAAAGAAGACCACCCTTATACAACATTTTTGTCAACCCAGGCCAAGTGAGTGAGCAATTATCTTTGAAAGGTTCTTGCTGTAAGGGAGACGGTGTAGAATATTGTACAGATTCAACATGTCTTGTGCAGAGGTTGACTGTGAAGCTTTGAAAACAAATCTCTATTTACGACACAGTTACATACATCACCTGCATCCACCACACCAAATTTTAATCATATATCAAATATGAATGGGCATATGCTTGACTAACTGCAATACTGCTGTTCTCTACCCTCATAGTGGTATCCACTTGGAGCATTTACTGTAAAGAATGATATTTTCGTGGCATGAATTTTCTCGAATTGCAGCCAATGGCCTTTTTCGCGGCAAGAAACTTTTGTGAAATGCCACTGGCATTCAATGCATATAATGTAGACAAGAACTTTTGCATACGTCATTTTAATTTTGCAAATCATGGCTCTTGTGAAATTCATGAAAATTAAAATGCATGTAAACATTTCTTGTTTTACAGCACGTACAGTAGGTCTACTTTTCAGTGGGTCTACGGCTTTTAAGGAACTTCACAACTATCATTTACGGGACTAGCAGGTTGCAGACATTGTGCCAATAATGTAACTCAATGGTGTACGTCACATCCCATTTCTGGCGACAAGTCTGTCGTGCTTTATTGCTTAATGATAAAGAGCTTTCGAAAAGTACAAACAGAGTAACACAAAATCTATGCTGCATTGAACACAACTTGCACTGAACACACAGCGATTTACATCGCTCTATTGTGTGAGACTGACTGTCGGCCTTCACTTTTTTGTGCCGACCACTCCCGCATTTTGACGGATGGACTACTTTAAATAAGATGACTGAGCAAAGCAAATCGTTCGACTATATTCCGTAAATGCCACAGTGGAGTGACGGAGAACAATGCAAGCAGGTGATCCACTGGTTACATAGTCCACTCATTTTGAATCCTGATAATGGATTATTTGCTTTCAATACAAATGAATATATTTCAGCTGATTTTTTTTTCTTCTGTGAAAACTAGCTCTTTCCTACTTTCGTTCTGTATGACACAACTACTTCCTCAACACATATCACACACACACACACACACACACACACACACACACACACACACACACACAAATATATGAATATAAAAATATTCCATAAGACATCACAATGCCGACATAATATATAAGATGTAACATATTCAATACACTATATAAAAATCTGCTCGAAGAACTCACATGTAGCCTCAAATTCAGACTCCCTGTGTGCCACAATGACACAGCCACACCCAATAGCATCACGATGACCCTGTATAGTACCAACCTCTCCACTCAATCAGTGTCCCATGGTCAATATTTCACCATGTTTTGACTGACAACATAGCACTATCTTCAGTTCTTGGCCATGATGTTTTTATTTCCCTCAACTCTTTCCCCATGTATGTAAAGTTTCTCTACATGACATAAAACAAAATATTGAGCCATATGTTCCTGTATAATGATGTTTTGGGGTTGTTTGTTTGTTTTTGTTTGTTTGTTTTTTCAAGTACAGCTATATCTCACAAAATGGTTCTTAGAATCTTTGTTGGGCTGGTAGGACTGTTGACCCAAAACAGAATATCAAGCTATTTTATCTTTGCTACTAACTTATCTCTAAGGCATTTCAAATCAGTGACATAAAGAAATGTTTTGCAAAGTGTAACTGAAGTATATCATAGAAATTCATCTTAAGTCAAAATGATGGCCAACTTGTATATATTGGTCTGTCATCAAAGGCCATGATGTCTTTATTTCCCTCAACTATTTCACCATAAATGTAAACTTTCTTTACATAACATTAAACAAAACAAAAAAGAGATAAAAGGTTTTTCCCCAAGTACAGACTCTGGCAAGTGTCCAATTTTCTCACCAGCAAATTATCTTTTATTTTTACTTTCTCTGGACAGAAAATGTTGGCTGCCCTGGGGATGTGAACATTTGGATTTGCAGCTCAATAGGTGTTCACAGATACGACAGCAACATTCCTATGCATGATCGCAACTTGGGGTCGCTTCTATTGAGAACTTTTCAATCTCCAGGATTGGGTTGTTTTGGATCGGGAGGCAGCAGAGCGTTGAAATCAAACATCAGTTGAGGCTCACACGTGTCAGACAAACAATAACAGAGCCTTGTATCAAGGTTTCTCAATTATCTCATGTAGGATCCAATGGGTGAATCATCGAAAGAATCATTGGTCATGTGACTATGATGTCATCATACCACATCCTCTTCATATCTGTTTGTCATGCCATTTTCTTCACTTTTGCCCCCAAATACTGAATTCATGGCTACTACAACAAACAATATTTCTTCTGTAATTTCAAATATATATAACTCACGAGAGACAATAGTTTTTCTCTCTCATTTCCTGCCACATATACGTATCTGTATACATATCTTCTTCTTTTTTTGTGATAGGCAAAATATACACAAAGACTCTTATATCTTTCAAAAATAATTCTAAAGGAAATAATGATAATAGCGGTATCAGAGATGATATCAATGATAATGACGTATGACCAAGGGCAAGCATTAAGAATGAATGTTAAATGATGGATTGCATACCAAGCTCTTTGATCTTTTGGTTTGTCATTTGCTGCTGGTGGTGTTGCTTCTCCACCTAATGTGATTTGGAACGTTTGACGCTGATGAATTTCATGTCTGAAGAATTTTTCTATCATCATCATCTCATTTCTGTGATCTGTTAGAATGGCAATTTCATGACCCAAGCAATAATGCCCTTGTTTGCAGTGATTACTTGTAGCCTACACACAAAGGCAGAAAGAACAAGTACCTAGCATAGGCTCACATCATCAAATTTTTCTTTAGTCACTGTCATGGGCCGAACATTGACTTTGATACCAATCCGTGACGGTTCAGTATCCGTCTGCTGATCGTATGTCGCGCAATGGGCGTGCTCAGGGATGTGTCAAATTTCCTGCTTCGTCTACATGTTGATGACAATCATCTGTATTGGTTTTGTAGTTTCATAACACCACAACATTCAGCCAAATTTAGTCAAACTTAACTCCTTGCTAATGTCAACAATTCCATGTAGGCATGCATACCACATCACAGACCACTACAAAATAGAGTGGTTATGAGTGGTTTGAAAGTTTGCACGGTGATGTAAATGAAGAAGAGAGAGTTGGGGTAACAGCATGTTATCTACTACCAAGCAGTGTGGATGGGACTAAAGACTCTTCCTAAAGCTGAATTCATAGGGAAACAGATGAGTCATATATTTACATTGATAATAAACACACACACAACACACATATACACACACACACATGGAAAATACATAGGCAATGACATAAAGTGACAATGTGTTCAAACGCAATCAAAGTATTCCGGTTCCGGTAGATTCACACAAGTTTGTCAGAGCGTCAATTTTATTCCCACAATTTTAATGCTCGTCTACAATGTATATGACGGGTACCACAAGAATTTTGGCAATGAAACCACATGAAAAGAGGGACAACATCACACTTCTCCTCATCTTCATCTTTCTGTTAGAAAAATGACAAAATTCTAGGGATTTTTTTCCCATCTCAACTAATTATGTCGGTTCCACTCTGCACGGGGCACAATACATCTCAAGGTCTCTTGTATAGAAGAGAAATGGAAATCAAAAAAAGAAGAGAGAGAGAGAAAAAAAAATGAAAGAATGGGAGAGATTAAAGGATGCCCCTAGTATCTCAATAGCTGACATTAGGGTAGGCTATGGATCTGTGCAGCAGCTTCAATATGTAAATTTCAATTCATTTCTTTTTATTTCTGCTACTTGTCATGACAAACAAAAGTTTTATTTCATTTCATTTCATTTCATTTCAATTTATTTTCATATTTCTCACATATATCACAATAAAGTATATAAATAAGAAAATTATACAAAACATAATTCAGATGAGACTTCATCAGAATGTACAGAAGTTTGATTTGGTATAAACATGAGGTCTGTATGCATGCGAATTACACTGTGGTCATAATGCGAAAAGAAATATGATGGGGCCTGCGTAAAAGCATTAGCTTGTACAGCCGCAGGTCCCGTGAGTAATCAGATTAGGGGAAGTTTAAAGTACGGATGTTTTTTAAGACCAACTATATCTGGGGAAACCGATTAAAACAAACAAAACAAAAAATCCAATTAAATATATATCACTAAATAAAAATACAGAAAAACAGAAAGCTGAAAGGTCACATGTTGCAGCAGTGAGCAACAACTGCAGAGATTCAAGGGGTGTGTTGCAGAGTATAGAAAATGGCGTAACTGTATGTCATAAATACATAAGTAGAAGGTGGGATAATGAGATTTGTCGTGAATGTAAACAATACCGAAAGCTCAGGAGTAACATTCCAGCATGGGTCCTAAAACCAAGCATTCCGTGTGACCATAGTAACCGACAGCTGTCACGCGCGAGAGTTTCGATAACCGAGTGGAACAATAGGTGCATGAACTGCGCAATAGGCAGACTGTTCAAAAATAGTGTTCATGGTTAGGATCCCGCCGGACTAAGGTGGGATAGACAAGGGGTAACATGTAAAGAGTAACAAGAACTATACACTATGCATGCCGTACAATGTAGCTGCTAAGAAGATATTGCTTCAGTTTTCGTTTGAATGAGGTTACAGTGGTACAACTTACAAGTTCCATAGGGAGTTCGTTCCAATATTTGGGCCCAGCGAACATAATGGTTTTTTTCGCGAAAATTGTTCGGGTACGTGGAAGGTGATATGCGTAACGTTGACGAGTTGGATAATCATGAACTGTATAATTTCTTGTAAACATTTGGGAAAATACATCTGGTAATTGGCCAGTTGAAAATTGAAACATAAACAGGCCGACGTTGTAATAAAATAACTCGGGAATTTTCAAAATTTTATTACTTACAAAAAGTTCGTTCGTGTGAGATAAATATCCAGTGTGGTTAACAATTCTAACAGCTCGTTTTTGTACAAGAAATAACGAATCGATAAGGTTTTTAGAAGCATTTCCCCACGCCAGAATCCCATAGTTGAGATAGGGAGATATCAAAGTTGAATATATGCTCTGTAGAATATTACTTGGAAAATAATAGCTAAGTTTGTTAAGAACCCCGGTATTTCTAGCAATAATTCTGCTTACATAATTAACATGGGTTCTCCAAGATAAATCACTATCGATATGAAGACCCAAAAATTTTGTATTGTTGACCTGTGACAGATCAATGTTGTTTATCTTGACAGAGAGAGGTAACACAGGTAGCGAATTACTGAATAACATATACTGAGTTTTATCAATGTTTAAGGATAATTTGTTCGCAAAAATCCAAGATTGGACAGAAACAAGTTCTTTATTTATTATGTTTATAAGCGCATCAGGATTTTGATGAGAGAAGAACAAATTTGTATCATCTGCAAAGCAAACGAAGGAGAGAATCTTAGAGGAGTTCTGGATATCATTAATATATAAAATAAAAAGAAGTGGGCCTAACAAGGAACCCTGTGGAACACCACAAGAAATCAGTTTTGGTTGGGAATCGTGACCGTGAATACTTACAAATTGTTTTCTATTCGTTAAATAATCAGTGAACCATTCTAGCGCCCTTCCCCGAATTCCGTAATGATTTAACTTATAAAGTAAAATGTCATGGTCTATTGTATCAAATGCCTTGGAGAAGTCAAGGAAAACACCGACAGTGTGAGAAACATCATCTATAGCATGAGCTATCTTATCAATAAACTTGAGTAATGCGTGAGTTGTACTATGTTTTTTCCGAAATCCAAATTGAGATTCAGTAAATATTTTTGCCTGAAGAAAAAAATTAAGGGTGCGTTTATACACAAGTCTTTCGAGTATCTTTGAAAAAGAAGTTAAAAGAGAAATGGGGCGATAATTATTGACACGGTCTTTTCGCCCTTTTTTAAAAATGGGTACAACTCTGGCTACTTTCATTTTTTGAGGAACTTTACCAGTAGACAAAGATTGATTGAAAATATAAGTAAGAGGCGAGATTATTTCATGAATCACATTTTTTACCAAGAAGTTTGTGATTCCATCATATCCCGAACTTTTTTTATTATTTAACTTATCTACAATCTTTATTATTTCATCTTCGACAATTGGGACAAAAAATAAAGATTCCATATTCCTACTACCCAGGAAAGAGTGAAATTCTCGCTGTGCTTCAGGAATTCTATCAGCCAGATTTGGCCCAATGTTTACAAAAAAATCATTAAAAACTTCAGCTATATCTATGGGGTCATCAATACGGACATCATCCTCTTGAATATAACTAGGCACGTTATTATCAGTATTACGTTTCAACGCTCGGTTTATCACCCTCCACGTACCCTTCACATCAAATTTACATTTGTCGAATTGATTCATAAAATACATCCGTTTGGCTGACCGTTTTATGTGACACTCCTAGTAGCCACATAATTGTCATAACTAAATAGATAATCCTGATATCGTATTTCTGATACAGAGGGGAGGGGCGAGGGGGGGGGAGTCTCTTGGGGTCTTTTGGGAAGATGCAGTAATCGAAGAGATGAAATATGCATGGAAGATATATTTCTGGTTTTCCTCTGGGGATATACTGTATGTTTTTAAATATCACGGGAAGACAAGGTCTATTGCTAACGGAAAGTATGTGATAATTTCTACTGTTTTTCCACCAAAGGAACATCTCATTCATTATCAATTAGGAGGTGTTATAGGTCTTTGGATCGAGGATGTGATGAGCAATGTCCACTATTGCATTCCTTCTTTAGGGGCTGAGTGTCCCTTTAAAAGCTTAGGGAAAGAAATAGTCCTTCGGAGAAGTGACGTGTGTCACATTCAGATTTATGAGGTGTAATGGCTGGGCACAAGTGCGTGAAGCGTGACCACACCGAAGTTGACTTGACTCTGCCACGAACAGAGAGAAAGCCCCAACTCGTCTCATGTGGATATCCATGACCACAACCGCATGGAATGCTTTAGGCGCAGTAGCAAGAATAACAACAAAATCTCCCAAAGTTTAATGAAAAGTACGTAGTAAAAGAAGTTACTGAAAGAACATGGGGAAAAAGGAGGACGAGACTCCAAATGAATCCGCAACCCTATGAGTTCGGTGGTGATTGAAACCTGCTGCAGCCTGTCGTGCGACCAATAGTCGTAAACGGTGGTACAGACCATCTCTCACTAACCAGCATCTCCACTCTCAGCTTATCTCTTTATGTGCCATGTTCACACGCCCGACTCAGTCAATGGCGTGCCAAGTTCGCATATTCTGCTCAAGCGCATAAACCCGCCCAAACCGATCGATAAATCGCCAAATGCCACAGAACAATGAAAGCGTTTCTCGCGGTTCCATTCCTGTCACACAGAGCTTGAATTTTATGCGGTGATTGAATATCAAGCGGTGTTCCTTACTGGATTTGCGAGTAAATTCTAACTTTCTGTCACTGTTTTGTGTGCAAAAGTAATGCAGCTACTATAATGTTGCTACTGGTGATTTGAAAGAAAAATAATCATAGATTTGTCATACAATTTACATCGAAGCAAAGCTTGGCATTTTCTCCATAACTATGCTCATTGTATGTTGATGGTAACTAAAATCTAAAAAAAAAATGTTGCATGGATTGGAAAAACAGAATGTTTCCCAAAGCATGGCTACGCTGCTGTCTCAGGATAATGTGGCACATAGGGGGTTTACATCATGACACATAAAAAGTTAATCAGGCTGACAAAGGGTCTCCCTTACTTTTCATGAAGACTTGTTGCCTCTAAGGTTATAACATTATATCACAGCTATTTTTTTTTCTTTTTTGCTCTGTTTTTATTTTTTGTTTTGGGAGATGCTTCAGCTTTTGTGTGCCCTTGGGATTGCTGCTGTTTTTACTTCAGAATGTGATAAATACCTCAAACCTGTCTTATTTGTTGACAGATTCCACTTGAATACACATATTCTAGAGAATGCAGTCAGTGACTGTACAAAGGTCATGATGTATGACAGAATAAGACAAAACACTATTAAAAGTAGCATTTGTTCCACGCAAGCATGCACAGCAATGTTTTAAGTAATGAGGAAGAATAAATAGCACAGCTGCCTACAGGTGGGGAAAAAACAGTAAAAAGATACGCAACAATGAGATACATTTGTATGCCTCTGTCGACCTGGTGGAGCTAAGCTAAACCATTTTACATTTAAAATGGATTCTGGCTTTTATTCAAAATTCATTCTGAGTGAGTCTTAACCACGCATGGTTCCCTGGATACTGTCTGGGTTTCATAAAACAATAGCATTGCAGTCAGTCTTGATAACAAAGTTTGGGTCTTGTTTTGAGAGAGAGAGAGAGATGATATATATTTGTCTGCCTGAATGCGTGATTTTGCAAACTCGGATGAATTTCTGATTTCAATCAACTGTTGAAAATATGTCTTCAGCCAGATTTGCACTCATTGACAAATTACATATTAAAGCAACATTAGAAACACTGTCTTGGTGTGAAAGTGAGGGTTTTTTGTCTTTCTACTACTAAAAAATAATGTACCTTTCATGTACTGCTTTATTTCACAGGACTAGACATGGAAAGCAACGTATAGAAACTTTTGTCAAAACAATTGGTATATAAACTCATCTCATTCATGTGTTTTCTACCTCAACTTGGGCTAACAGTCATTCAACTACAACCTATCATCAGTAAGATTTTTATCAGTGATATATCCAGAAATGTTTTTGTAAAGGTTAATAAATCACATTTCCCCAAACAGACACTGGTTCTAGCGAAAGAACAAAAATAAAACACAACAAAACAAAACAAAACAAAAAATCAGGAGTCCAACCCTCCTTCATATGCGAGACTCTTTTCATATTGATAAACAATGGCTTCACAAGGCTTCAGTATAATATATTTGAGACTACTGCTTCGTTTTGTTGTTTGTTTGTTGTTGTTGTTTTTGTGTGTGTGTGTCTATCAACTCACTCCTGCCACTGAAACACTGCAAAAAGTCTGATCGCAAACACGTTTGAGCCAGAAACGCATTTCTGCAAAGTTGATAAAATGCAAAGTGGTTTTGAAATGTGTTTATAGCTCGGACCTGCCTATGCCAACCAGTGCCAACTACACATCTCTGCTCCTCGTGTCAAACTGTACAATGGAGCTGTGCAGTGACAAGGCCTCCCAATCAACTCACGACAGAGTTGATATGCAAAAACTTGAGAAACACGATCTGAAAGGCATTTGCAAATACTTTTTAGTAGAAGGTATTGAAACACATTTCAAACATGGGAAAGTTGATAAACATAGCACTATAAGCGCATAAGGTCTATCTACTGTATGTCAGGGATGTCAGTGTACTAGCTAGAACAGACAAGGATCTATGGGTCAAGAGTTTTCAATGGATTTTTTGTCTATCTTTTGGATGAATTTATCAGATGAAATACCGGTAGTCATTTGTCCATCAAATATTTGATGAAGCTACATCCTGAATGCAATCGGTGCAAAAAATTGCATGTGGTTTAGACCCAGATCAATATCTTGCATTGGTATTTGTGAATCGGGAAAGAGAATAGAAGGCATTCTTGTTCATAGAGCCGAAACCCCCATGATAAAGATTGGAGGTGGAGTGTTAAATAGCTGAATATTTGTTTGAATTGACATAATCAGATGCTATTGATCAAGATAAGATAACATGTGTCATGGTAAATAACTTTGGAACCACACAAAAACATTTAAAGGCGTGATATGCCCCTCTTTATAGGCACACTAAAAAACAAATATCAAAATGCCATGAATGCCCGATTTGTTTTGTGTTCACGGTAACATTCCAGATTCATGTCAGGGAGTCTACCACAGGAGGAAGCTTCATCTTGCCACTCCTAGATTCTAATCCAGCTCATCCATTTATTTTTCTTTATTTGAATGTTACCAAATAGGTACCATTTTAGTATCCCTTGACATTTACTGCTCATTATTTGCTGACTGGCAAGGATGTCTGGAAACTAACTGCAGATGACTAGAGATTACCTAATGCTCTTTATACCTATTGTGTGACCATGGCCTTTCCTAATGGACTAATACCCCTTTCGCTAACTCTCCTGGCTGGGGCCAGGCCCAAGCTAAGTCGCAAAATTTTGAGTTTGTGAATGGGTCGGGCCAAAGTGGCCCACGCCGGGAGCGGGCTATATTGGCGCTGCTGAAGCTAGCACCAGGCGCGGGCCAGGCTCAGACCTGATGCCGATCGAAGAGTTTATGAACAATAGCAGTGCCAGGCTCCGCCTAAAATTCCTTACATAGTTAAAGGTCACAAGTACCTGGCCGTGCCCCCCCCCCCCCCCCCCCCCCCCCCATCAGAGCATGGACCTACAACGTTGTAGGTCCATGGTCAGAGCACGCGTTTAGTTACCATGGTAGTTATCCCTTACTTGGCCGAGTTTGTGAATGGGTCATCGTAAAAGTAGCGCGGCTCTGCTATAGTTACTGAACACAATTTTTACTGCTTGGTGCGGGCCAATTAGCTCGGGCCTGGAGCTGGCCAAACATGCATGAGTTACTGAAAGGGGTGTAAGGCACAAAGTTATGCTTTGATGGGCCAGATAATTTACAATTAGGTCAAGTTTTAAAAGAATTAGCTGAATGCTAATGAAAAAGCATGGCAAGTTACAGTCACAATATAAGTGCCGCATACACTCAGCGAATATATTGCATTTTGCAATATTTCGCAAATTAAGTGAGTTGGTTGCTACTGGTGAACTTAAAGACATGCGAAAAAAATACTAACTGATCCCGACATGAATGTGACGTGCACGCATACATTTCTTTATTCAGTACTGTACTCCACAATCGCGAAGTCCTGATCCACAAAAGAAAATAGACTCACTATATTTATGGCATATACAGAATCTTGGCATTCAGGGTTAGAGTTACAATTGGACTTGCACCCACCCCCATCCCCTCCTGCCCCCCCCCCCAGAAAAGAGACAGACTGTATGCATCGTCGATGTAGGGCAATTTGTCAATCAGTTGCAATGCATCCAGTAATTCCTTAATAGGTGATTGATCAACCAACATTAGAGCTTTTCACAGAAGTGTGAACTGTTGTATGATGACAGTCAACTTTCCACGAAGTAACCTTGAATCTTTGACCTGAAAGCACACATAGAGTTAGGGCCATCACACATCACTAGTAAATGTACTTAAAAAAAAAAAAAAATGTTCTATACACATTTCATGCTTATCAAGAATTTATATGTCTGATTGCAAGATCAAATCACATTCCCCCCAGCATATGTCTCATACAGTAGCGGATCCAGGCAGGGGTGCACTGGGTGCCCCCTCCCCCTTTATCATTTGTTAAAACAAAAGAAATAAAAAGAAAAAATTGGGGAGGTGGACCCAGTGGGTGCATGAGCCCCCCCCCCCTTTAATTTTTATAAAGCCGCCCCCTCTTTACAAAATTCCTGGATCCGCCCCTGTCATACCAACCCCCCTGTCATACCAACCCCCTTTTCAGACACATGCCATTTTATACCAAAACTCGAGAACAAAACGATGTATAAAGAATCATTGTATAGCCAACAGACCGTTCAGACACTAATTTCGACCGTTCTGGGAAACGTCGTATAGATGTGCAGTTTCCCACTGTCCATGCTGTTATAGTGGTGAGTGACTGCTGTGGGGTCACCTTTCGTGCGCACTCCCATTAAGCCCCGCCCAGTTATACCGTTCTATGGTCGCCATACGTTCAGACGCACACGGAATGCTGAATCGTTATCGAGTTCTAGTTCGAAACGATGCTCTGACGGTCATTTCGCTATACGTCGTTTCGTTATACATCGTTTCGTTAGTCAGCGTTCAGACGTATAAATTCATCGTATAGCTACACCATTTTGGTATAGCTATACCATTCTGGTATAGCTATACCATTCTAGTATAAATTTTGCGTCTGAATGCCCTGCAAGTTTAGCTACTCATTGGAAGGGAGTTTTAAATTTAGCACTGTTCTCATATTTCTTAACATTTGTATGATTGGTTAAACCTCATAAAGCAGGGCTAAAGAGGAGGAGCCTATACAGCTCTATTATGGTGTGTGCATACACTTGCGTTCTCTTGCATGTAAACGTATTGACAGTTGCGCCTGTGATTGCCTGACTGACAGACCCTGGAGTACAGTGAAACACGATATTTTTGCGGCATGAAATTTTGGCGATTTGGAGCCAACGGCCTCCTGAAATGAAATTTTCGCAGGTTGCCACAAACATTCAATGTGTATCGTGTAGACAAGAACTTTCATGTGCATTTCAATTTCACCAATCTTGGCTCTCGCGAAATTAAAATGCACGCGAACATTCCTCGTTTTCCAGTATGCACGACAGCTATTAAGTGGAATCCTGCTTCAATTGCAATTGGTTAGAAGTGTTCTACACTATACCTGAACATTGGGCAAATCTAAACATATTTTAAGAATTGCATTACAGATAATACAGAAGCATGACTACAGATGCGAGTCTTTTGGCTAGTATGAAAACCCCTCTCTACAGAGAAGATGTAGAACCAGTCATACAGGTGCCAAATGAGTTCTGATCTCAGACATGCTGGTGACATTTTACCAGCCTGTGCTTTCCATTCATTCTTCGATCAAATGCTTTTGTAGTAATGTACACTTTAAAAAAAAAGTTCATTTGTAAGAGATTTTATGCATCCTTTATCAACCATGGTACCTGGGCCACCTTAGGCAATTACAAAGCTTTCCGGAAGCTTGCCTGGCCTGGCAAAGGTTGCTTCTCTTCTTTCATCTTCGTGGTTGTGTTTTGTTTTTTGTTTGTTTGTTTGTTTGTTTGTTTGTTTTTTTTTTGGGGGGGGGGGGGGTCACAAAGATCAAGATCACTTGAGACAAAAAGACCTGTAGTGGTGGGAGACAGGTGCACAGAAAGCTGTCTACTCTGGGCTTGAATCAAAATCAGCAAGCTCAAAGCTTTAAATACATTTATGAAACTTGTTTCCATTTTTTTTTTTTTTTTTTTTGGTCACAGATTTTAGAGGCATTGTACACTTGCAAGGAGTAATCAAAATCCTTTGCCAAACTCAACTGGCCATATTTGAATGCCAGGATTTCAGTAGGGTCCTGGCTATTTATGCCATTGAATCCATTGTTAATCACAACAACAATATTTTAGCACAATATTGAGTTTTTCATTTAATCATTTCATTTTTGTTTGAATGTTTGTTTTGCAGATGAAAACAAATCACCAATTTTTGTAATTCTTTGGGGGGCTGGCAAAAAACAAAACAACACAAAACAAAACAAAACAAAACCCAAACAAACAAACAAACAAAAAAACAAACCTACACACCTGATAATGGTACATTCCTTCATTCCTTTCACAACATTTCTTCGGATCTTTTAACAAATTTATGATTTCAGAATATTGTAAACACTGTAAATATTGTAAAGAGAAGAGAAAAAAATCTCAAAATTTAACTTGCATTCAAACCTCAATGCTAAGGCTTTTTCAAGTTACAGCTTCAAAAGAAAAAAAAAACCAAAAGATGTTATTCTCATTAAGAATTGCAAATCCCTAGGAAATACCAAGAATCTTGCAGAAGAGGTCATTGACCTTTACAGTGAAAGCTTTGAAGGGTGCATCTGTGATGCATGCGCATTCTGCCAACTTGTCAATCTCATGAAAATGAATGGGACAGTCTGTGACGATGATCCCGATGAACTCCAAAGAGTCATCTTCAGCTCAGCCCGTGGGATTTGGGGGAAAGGTAATGGATTCGTTTGGAATCAAGCAGAGGATCCTGCCTGCTTTTGATACTCGAGAGAAAGATCATTTAAATCCACCCTGTGTCCTGGGAGAAGGTAAAAAGATTCAATGAGAATGGTCAGTGAATCCAAAGGAGATGGGTGATTTCTAGAAACAGCCGTTTCTTTGTTCGATAAAGTGATATTGGATATCAAACGCGTGTAAATTTGTTTGCGTGTGTGTGATGGTAAATGTGTGTATATATGTGAGCTTGCTATGAACAGGAAGGTGCCACCTCCCTGCTATGAATGAACAACACACTTATGTTGGCAAAATGTATGTCTGTAATGACACATTTAAGCCATATAGATTATTTGAGCACAAGTGGATAGGTGGTATAGAGCGTTATCTTGATGGTTGAGGGCGGGATATATGTGATGAGTATCAAACTACGTTTAGGGTGTGTGTTGTCTGAAAGTGGTAGGTGGGAGAGAGATGGGTACGTTTTATGGGACTAGCTGATTCGTTAAGGTGAATTCACACGGACATAATAGCGGAATTAATGATCGTGATCCAAATACCATGATTTTTTGTGGTTGTTTAGACAGACAGAAATATCCCACTAATTGCCAATTGCGATAATTTGTCGACCAAACTGCAAGTGCTGGAAATTTAGCAAAATGATGACCTTTGTCCTTGAGTTCGTGGGCTGTCGTGATGTGTTTTCAATGACAGGTGAAAAAATCTACAGTTTTTTTTGCTTCAGCATTCATACACTCACTGTAGTGCAAATCATCATGCTATTTCCCAAATGACCACAATAATTTCAAAATAATCGCAAGATTTCTTGGGATTTGGATAGCAATGCTCACCACAGTAGTACTTAGTGAGATTTTTACTTCAAAGCAGGCAAAAATCTCGAGATTTGAAACACAACTAGTACGATGCCAATTTCAAGATTTGTATCCTGCTAATCGAGTGTGAATCCCACCATAGACAGGGTCCCCTCGATAAGACATGAGACTGGTATAACCACTTCTCAGTGGATAATGTAACCTTGAATGTTTGTTCTGGCAGAAAAAAAAAATGGGAACCAGACAGTCTCCATCCTGTTGGACAAGCATGGGAGCACATCATGCTGTACAGCATTACATCTGCTCTTCATTCTGAGACAGCAATAGAAATAAGATATGCACAAAACAAGAACAAAATCAAACTCCATCAACTTTGCTCCTGGAATGCTGTAAAAACCCTTTTTGTGTTCATTACACACGTGCACTGATACAGCAAGATGGAGCTAGACACAAGAAGAGCCACCAAGCGAGGGCACACACATTTGCTTGAAACACTTCGCTGACATTGAAACTCATGATGAAATGTTAAACGCACACAAGATGCAGGCCCGCCTTTGTGTCACTGAACAAGCAACCGGAAGGGAGACGGGAATCCCGTTACACTCCAAAGGACAATCGTTTTCTCAAGGCGAATCTCATGTGCAAAGTTCAAGACAGTTCAGGTAGCAATAAAGAGAAGAAAAGAACAAGCGACAAGGGAAAAGAACTCCAGCTCTGATTTATAGGGGGAAAAAAAATCACCAGAATCAAATGAAACAGAAAAAAACCCTCAATGCTGAGATTGTGTAGTAGTCTTCTGTTCAAAATTAGTCACAACTCTTGTCATGTATGGCTGCTTTGTCAACCGTCCAAAATTTCAAATTCTCTTAGCAGTAAAAATTCTAATGCAGTACACAGGATAATATTTCTGGTTTGTTGTGTCAATGAATATCTTACATAACAGATTAACAGGTATTCCTCTGTAAGATCCACGAAAAGCCATTTTATGTAATTACTTGGAGTCATCCTGAGAACACAATATCTATGCAGAAGGAGAGGAGTGATGTCAGAAATAACCAAGTCCTACTTATGAAGATAAAATCATACGAAGATTGTAGAAATTTCATTAAAATCATTTAAGAGATAGGACAGTTGTGGAATGCCAAAATTTGCCATTTTGCAAAAAAAAACAAACCACCAATGATATTAGTCATAGTGGCATATTAAAACTCTGACGAGGCAATAATGTCATGGCCTCGAAAGTCTCCTAGTCACATGTACACACATCATTACTACATTCCCTTCTCTGACAGAAATTGAAGAAGATGTAATAGTATTCTTCACATCAAATTGTTCTCAGAGTAGAAACAAATAACCTTTTCAATAATGACTTAAAAAACTCGAAACAGGTCTAGAGTCACCTAATTATCAACAAACAGAATTATTTTACAATATATACCCATCTACAAACCAATGGCAAAGTTGTAAGGTGATGATATCATCTTGTTTGATTTGCATATATAATGTGATTGTGATTGACCTCATATCTGGTACGTCTTATATACACTTTTAACGTAAAAGTGACTTTTTAATCCAGTCAATAAATGATACATTACAAATACGAAGTACATTCCGCATTGTTTCTCCCTTTTATAAATGTTGTACATGACAACCTCCAAACTACCACCAATTTTTGTATTTGTTTCTGTTGTTGTTGTTTTATTTCTGTTGTCGGGTGGTTTTTTTTTTTCCACATAGGGAATGCCACTATCACAAGATGCATCTTTTTGGTCATAAATTTTAGGAACAAATGTGACCACTGCTCAAAAAACAGGATGAAGATTTAGGTACCATTAGACACTAATGCAAACAATTAACCTGAAAAAAAATCGCCCCCATCCCACACTGCCAAACATGCAAGCAGACAAGCAACCAAACAAAAATTCCGGTAAACCAATATCCTTGAGATGTTCTCCAAGAAATTCCACGTAAAGAAAACATGCCTGCTAGTTGATTCACTAACTTGCGGACACTACGTCTTCTTGACTACATTTCTATCAATTACCATATTTAAAGACGAGTCACTCTAAAGAGGAGGAAGAGGAAGAATAGGAAGATGAGGAGGAGGAGAAGGAAGAGGAAGAGGAAGAGGAGGTTGTATAGAGGAGGAAAAGACATGTTTACATGACATGATCAAGAAGATTTCAGATACCTACGCTACAAAAAAAGCCATCGTCATCAGCACTCAAAGCACTCAAAGGCTTAAATTCAAATGTTCATTCTTGAAATGAAAATAAATACCACAAATTATATCCTTGGCAGATAAAAAAAAAAAATTGGTGTAATTGCAAAGACTGAGCAATGATGAAATTTAAAGGGAGTGGGTTTATGATTGCTAAACAATTGTAAAAACAGACAATGTTTTTTTTGAAGAACAAAATACTGACAGAATAGTGATGTTCCATTGGTTACTTTGCTACCAATATCCTTGTCGTGTAACAAGTGAAACTTCAAATTCCGTAACATTTCAATTTTCTGTCTGATCTTGACAATTTTATATTTCGTCCATTTGACTTCATCCCTTTTTCTTTTTTTTTTTGCTGAAATAATGTCAACTTTAACGTAGAGTTGACCTTTCTTTTCATGGAAACTTTGTCAATCATTCTCACCTCTCTTCTGTCACACATCTTCACATCCTCCTGGACCTCACAGGTGAGAGGTATCTCGGATGGTGCATTATGGGATGATCCAGAACACCCCAGCGGTGTTATCAAACACAGCAGCGGGGCGGATGGTGGGGGATAGGAGGGGAGCGGCGGATTTCGGGGGGGGGGGGGGGGGGGAGATCGGAAGGCTGGAGTTTGGGCAGGAGCCAGTGAGATGATGGAGGAAAGAGGAACATGTGTGCACTGCAGCGTCCTTTCTACCCTTCCCCTTTGCCTTGGCTTGCTCACCGAGTGCACGAAAGTCAGATGCACCTCGGCAGGAGTTTCTCCACAAACAAAATTTTTCACCAAAACTAATTAAAATTCTCATTGCCCAAACTCTCAATTCCCCTGTGTTAGAATTCTTAATTGTTGACATCACCTTTTTTAATTGCAATGTATTTGCCTCCTTCATTTACTAAAACACAAAACAAATCTCTTGAAAAAGCTTTGAAAGAGAAGACTTAGATTTCTCTGTGACATAGTTTTTTTATAATGACACGGTTGACATGACAATGTTTAAATAAGATACTTCTTTTATGATATGCGATAAAATATGTCATCAGTATTTGCATTAGCCACATGGTAAATGAATATGATTGATGATGTAAGTTCAATTCTATTTCCGATGACCACTGCCAAAGAAAAAGAAAGTGATACAAGTGCCACCCTCTTATGAAATGTGTAAATATATCTAATTTTTCACATAAAGATTGATGCAAATGACAAAGTTTCATTAGCCTCTTCTTTTCATTGTGAGAGCTTACTGCATGTCCCCATATTTCACCTGAGGGCAGGTGTTTGGAATGAAAGCAGTTAAGGGTGAGTTAACTGCAGTGACGGACCAAAAAAAAAGCAAGTTGCGCCTCCCACTCAACACCGTGTAAGTCCTTCTTCCTCTTCCGTCAAACAACACTGGTTAAAGGGATGGTACAGTATTGCTGGAGATGAGAATTGGGCTTTTAACTTTTTGCGAGATACCAAGAAAACACTTATGATATAATACAGAACATACCATTTTAAGAGGAATTCAAAGTTTATTTGATGAAAATCGGGTTTGGAATGACTGAAACATCCAAAAACAAAGTAAAACAAAGCGATCATAATAAAGTATGGGTCCCACACTTGATCAGAATCGCTCTTTTTTGATATCTCAGCCATTTCAAAACCAATTTTCGTCAAATAAATGTTGAATTCCTCAAAGAATTACATGCTCTTTCATATTTCATAAGAGGTTTCTCATAATCTCACAAAAAAAATGTTAGAAACCTGAAATTAGGTCTCAACCAAAACTATACGGTCCCTTTAAGTTACCCTTCTCCCCCACTCCCCTCTCTCTTCCACAGATATCTTAGTGATATCTTTGGAATACAAAGTCAGTGTGCTTGATATACCTACTATCCATCACTTGCGAGAACCAGATACTGAAGCAGAACAAGATAAGAACATATCCAAACTACCCCAAAAACATACACAAATATATGAGTATCAATAATATCCACTATCTATGGTATCTACAACTATTTCTTTCCTTTATGGCAAGTTAACACTCTCAGCAGTTACATCTCAAAATCCCACTGATTTTGTGTGGACACATGTTACCAGAGGTAGACCCAGAGTTAAAACAAAAGAGGAAACAATTATCTTTTGCATGTAAGAAAAAAAAAATATGCTAACAATTGCTATTCTGGCCTAGATCTTGTTCCACTTTGATTATCACACTGTGGAAAGATGTGGAGAGAAGGTGACTCGAAGATTTGCCTGGTCACCATGTTCAAGACAATGCACTTTGGGAAGTGTTCAGCAGTTGCCTCCTCGCCTTCCTCCAAAAAGTTGTATTCACAATCTCTAATCCTAAACAAGGCACCTAGATGTGTTCCAATTTATAAGTTGCTTTGTCACTTAAGGCTTCTAAACAAAAGTGAGAACATTGCCTCCGTTTTTCCAGTTCGCAAACTATGTTGGACAGCATCATAATCGAAATCTCTTTTGCAATATCTTTGAACCACATGCCGAATTGGTTGGCCACTTCTGTGTGCCAGAGGTGTAAGATCTCTCACCCACATCTGGGTCAGACTACCACCCTTCCTTCAAGCAGCATCCATCACCACCACTGCCCTCAAGGGGTGGGGGGGGGGGGGGAGGGAGGGGCTGACCGGACCCCCTTGAGGAACACTAACAAGGTCAAGATTACTGGCCAGAGTTCTCCCAAGGACGCTGAAATGAGACAGAGGAAATATAGAGGGGGGGGGGGGGAGGGGGGAGATGGGGAGAAAGAAAAGGAGAGGGATAGAGGGAGACCAGTTTCAGAAATACAGCAACAGGAGTAGGAAGTTTGACCCCAAAAATATGAATATGAGACAAGACCGTGACTTTTGTTGTTTTCTTTGTCAAAGCACACACACAAAAAAAGAAACTGGTAAAATTATACACAAGGTCAGACAGGTGCAACACCTACAGAAGTCCCCATCTTGATCTGGTCCAGAGGGAACAAAGCTGATACTGGAATGCAGTACATATTTTTGCTACCAGCTAGCCCAACACAAACTCTTGTCACATATTTCTTGCAGTTTTCTTCTTTTTTTTTTCTCATGCAGTATAAAATCTTATGAGTGCTACTGCTTACTCCCAAACATCTTGTGATTCACGCACACACAAAAAAGATTTATTTCTACCATTTACTGATGCACCACATACTGGATCCCTGTACTTCTGATACTCCTTTAAGCCTGTCACACCCACCAGCGACAAGTTTGCACACAATATCAATGACATTTTGAGACCAGTTGTCCTAGAAGGGTAAAGCATTAAAGTCTTGTCTGCCAGACACAGTGTTCATGGATGGAAATTCAGCAATACCCCATTGCACATAAAGGAGAAAAAAAAAGAATTGCTGCAGGGGAAATAAACTTAAAACAATTACCATCATTTGTAAAAGCTTGTGCTTATGGAAGTTGCTTCCTCCCCCCCCCCCAAAAAAAAGAAAACGAAATGATTCAATTCAATTCAATCATAGTTTATTTCCAATCATCGAAAATCAAAAACATAGTACAAAGTATACATGATGATCAATTGCTTTACCAAAGTTTATAGGCAACATATAAAGAAAGGTACTGATAGCTGTAACATGACTGCATGAAAGCCTGCCGAAACACACAAAAAAAGTTCACTTCAAATTCCAACTACAACCTCTCAGGCAAAACTCGGATGTAATCGCAGCCTCCAAACAGTCCTCCATCTTCTTCAGTGATACCGGTCTCCCGGTCAGATCGGATGCCTCCCTGTTGCCGTGGGGGGAAAATCAAGGTCAGGGTCCATCTCGCTGCCTATCTGGAGAGAACAAGAGGGTTGGGCTCTGGCCTCTCTGGGTGTTTGGGGACCTAAGAACACCCTCCACTTGGCTGAACTGACATACATTCTTGACACCTTAACTCTCTATCAGAAATTTATGAAGAAGTGTGAGAAATATGAGTGGTTTTTACTTAGATTAGATGTTTAGATATTTGGGCATCCTTTGTTGTAAAGCAATTGTTGATCCTACCTGAGACAGCTTGCCCTATAGACTTGCCCAACATAGCATTGTCTAATGTGTGTGCAATCTATAATACCAATACTTAAATGAATCTAGTAAAAATCAATGAATTGCACAGTTCATTGTTAGGTTCCCAAGGCAAACTTTTCAAATATTTGTGGTATTAGTAAAGCATCCTAACGTGCAAGAAAATGATGAAATTTCACGCAAGTTTCAATATTCATGTGAAGTCATTCCTGTAGCTACACATCACTATTGTGCACAAGCTGAAATGCTCAACAGTGCACGCTATAAAATCCCGATGTTGTTTACAAAATTTTACTTCATATAGCAGGCAATTTCAGATATAATTTGCTTTCCACAGCCGAAGTCTGAATGTCTACATCTGTAGATCATGAGTGCACATTATTCTTAGAGAGAATGTACACTCTTTTTTCTGTTATAGTTTTGATAGCAGTTTCATAACTTGCCTAACTAAACATGCTGCAGTTTCTTTTCTACTATCCTCTTTCTCTTTTTCCCAACTTGTCGTGATTGCCTTCTGGCAACAGTGTGATGGAGCATGCGTCAATTCGGACTCCATCAACCTGACAAGCATGCAGAGGTCTCGTCCGCAGATCGCACACCAATATTTATCCAAGATGAGACATTAGGAAGCATTCAATGATGCTAATATTCACACCCCACAACATCAAACTGTGACCGTTCCATCAAAGTTTCATGAGTGGGGGGGGGGGGGGGGGGCGGGGGCAGAGTGGGAGAAGCATACTTAAGATGGGTCATTCACAATGTACATTTGCATTGTTGGTGTTTTGTTGGGGGTGGGGAAGAGTTTGTCTCATATCATAGAACCGTCAAAATAATCTGAGGAACTGTTCACACTTTGACCATGTGATTGATCATTCTTATGTTATGAATATTTTATGAATATTTTATCATGAAAAAAAGAAAACCAAAGTCACTCTCAAGGGCAAAACCCATTACTTCACAGATATCATGATAAGTCTTTGATAGGAGTTCGATGTATTCCAGCAAGATATGACAATATTGATATCTCATGGCTGAATCACTCTGTATTAACGATTAGAATTTGATGCTGAATTCATTGATTTAATCCTTTTGTATCCTTTTCACAAAACCACTGTTAGAACAATAATGTACTAGCAATACATTAACACACATACATTCATAAGTAATCAAATTTAAAGTGCCATAGTCGTGATGACATTGGCAACCATTGGTAGAATATTCAGGCAGTACAGCGGGCTTCCATCGGGGAGTTTCTACTAATTTTCCCTCAATACTTCTTGGAGTTGTCGCCAAATTACAGTCATCGGATGAATGGATTCTTGATGTATGCATGCTGTGCAGTAGGGTGACTTAACGTTATCATGTTTTCATCATGGACCAAAGGAAATAGGGGCACACAGGAAAGAAGAAGAAGAAGAAAGAAAAAACCCTGGAGCTACTTTTGCAGTTTGAATTCATCATTGTCATATCGTGAAAGCATCTGTGACACCTGAGGGGAAGTTTATATCTGAAATGCAAATTTGGGCTTTGCAGAATGATGACTCATCAACTCTATTCTGGATTCTGGATTATGTCATAATACAGCATCATTATAATAACTTTACAAAGCACAGCATCAGTTTTTGCATTTTTTTTTTTGGTTAAGTTTTCCATGATCATTTCTGCACCCTTTCTATCATGTATAACAAAACACAATTATTCTTTTTCAACAGAGAAGTCTCAAAACATCATCTTTTTCCTTGTTTTGCATTTTTTTCCCACAAACCGGGTAGAACTAATGCTTTGGTATATATAGTTTGTAAATCAATCATCACATTAGCCATCATACCAGTTATAATCACGAAACAATTTCACAGTAGAGTGGTGCAAAACTTGGATCATTTGGTTCTTTTAAGACCCTCACGACTGTTAATCTCAGTTCGTGTGAATGGCCCGCGAAAACAGAATTATTATGTTTTTCTTCCCATGATCCAACACGTGGCATTAAGCCATGTGTAAGGGTGACTAAGGTCATTCTTACCTATGCCATTTTTTTTTCTATTAGGCTTGCATAATTCAGAGATTCAAAGCGCTTCACTAGCAGCCAAGACCAATGCGTGAACAGCGGTGAATACAATGTATCTTTGCATCGAAATCCAAAAAGCGATCATTCTTGTGTGAATAAGATTACTGATCAGTTCTTTTTGTTTCTATCACCTTGTTAATGTGTGTCAAATTTGCTGAACAATCAAAAGTTTTTCTTTTTTTACTACAACTCTTATAAGATCCTTCTACAAAATCTTCCAAAGCCTGAATTAAAAAACAACCTACAAAACAAATAAGGCATTCCCACACTCCTGCCAATATATCCCAGATATTGTGATCGGCAGACAGTGTGACTACCCATACCGTTCTAACAATCAAGTCATAGGCGGGAGAGCCTCTTTCTACACAGTTCCTCCTTCCCGCCCCTTTTCATCCCCCACCTTTACAAAACCCACGAGGCGATACACGCGAAGGAAAAAAAAAAGAACAAGAAATGGTGTTCGGCAAGTTCTAGTTCAGTGAGTGCGGATAATGAAGTAGAAAATGACGACTAGACTGAAACAAAAACACACAAGAAAATGTGCCGTTACAGAATATTAATTGTCTTTCAGTAAGAAAGGTGATAACTTCAGATCAGACTGTTGGTGGGTGGAAGAGTGGGAGGGGGGATTGTGATGGCAGACTATCAAGTAGAAGAGGAGGGTATTCACCCTTATCAGTTTAAATTCTCATTCCTTTTCTCTTTTTTTTCTCTTTCTCTCTAGGTCCTGTTTACCTCTTCTAGCATCTTTCCTTTCATGTTTTTGTCAACACATGTTGTGACTGAGATCAACGAAAGATATTTATATCTGCCAAGCATCTTTTTCACATTGGTAATACATATGTGGCCGAAATATACTCTTGCGCACTTCTGCAACAACTAAAGACTGGTTTTCAAGCAACCCTCACCATACTATTCCCTGATACAAGTCTACCTTCCCTTGGGGCATAATGATATACCAAATACCGGGGAGCTTTGGACAGAATGAAAGAGGTAATGATGATCACAGCATATCTGAACACTTCAGTGAAATCTTAACCATTCCTTTTGTTACCTTGAACCTTTACTATTTGTATTCTTATACTTCAACTTGCAGAGAGAGAGAGATTAGTTAATCTCTTATTTGTTCGATATGGGTTACATGAATATGGTGTGTATTTACCTATTATTTCACACAGAAAAAAATTGCAATTCTCATTCTCAAAACTCATATAAGACAAAGGGAAAAGAACAAATTTGGTTCTCATTCTTCCATAGAAGTGATAGAAAAGGTAAACCTTTGTCCAGTCACGACTGCAAATAACGTACTTGCGAAAAACCTCTACATCCTCGCTCCTGCAATGAAGACCAAATTAGTCACGCGGGCAAGTCCGATCTTTATCCTGAGCCACTTTCTAACAATGCATGTATGCGCATAACTCACTCACCATTCAAAATGACTGAAATACATCAAACCTGCCACAAACAGGATGAGATGCTTCTATTATTAAGAAAAAAGACTTCTAAACTTGCATCCATTTGCGTGTTTCTTCACCCAAATCTCAGATTTACGACGGCTACTTCTGCGGGGAGGAAAGTGCGACAGGCCTTCATCTGCCCACACGAAACAAGTCGGCCCAGATCAAATGGGCCGGGGGATCTAAATCTAGTTCACAAACAAAACATTCTTTTCTTTCTTTTCCCCCCATGTTTTTTCCCCCGTAAGGTAAAGCAGCCCACACAACAGGCATTGAGACACTGATATCAAACTAGGACATTAGATATACCTGTCGCAAACAGGTCATGCACACTTCTCAAAATGGCAAGGACCTGAGCGAGCTAAGCATATTTTAACACCCACACACACACTGTTAACATTTTTATTAACATGATAACAACAGTTTTTTCCCCTATAAAATATGTCATTCGTCATTGTGCTAAAAATACAGTAATTGTTATCCATAATTACCTTGTAAAGTTTGGCTGTAAACTAGATCCTTTTGCACTTTAACATTGATGTTGGAATCAATGGAATTAATTTGCAATTGTTGGATAAATAGGGTGGAGGGAGTGCATCAAGAAGTATGCTGGTGTTGCTCATAAGCCCTTATATGGAAGTTGGGTTCAATGACAACCACATTTTTTTCGGAGTAACTTTTTTTTAATGTAAGACACTGCATTTCCTGTGGAAATCTGCCAAATTGCAGATTTCTGACCCATATGGGTGCGCAAGAAAAACAGAAACCAATTTTTCCTCCAGTAGAGTTAATGCTAGACAAACATTGTACTGTTTCAATAATGTAGTCCGGTGTACATGAGTCATATTCCACATCCTCTATTTCCATACTTTTCATCTTTGAAATATTGTAGAGCATGAAATGCTTCGTACGAAAGAAAGATGTTTTTTGTGCATGTGCATAACTTTTGGTTTATTTTCAGGCATTTTGTGTCCGCTTCAATAACAATGTGTACCTGAATACATAATGATGAATGCATCTAATACCACACAGGAATTAAAAGCTATTTTGATTCTATAAGGAGCAAAGAATCAAAATAGTAAACATAGCAATTCCAGCATGTACTTTTAAGAATCAGCCAGAATGTATGGATTTTACACGAAATCTGTACAAAAAGAACAAATGTATAACATTATAGCTCTGCTTAGCAAGGTATTGCTCTTTTGCTTTATTCCAATATTTTGTCCCAATGCATTGCACATTGCTTGAAAAAGGGCATAATTTAGATATCATCCTTTCCAATAAACTTATTACCTCTCTACAACAACGGTTTCAGGCAAAAGTCGCAAGAGCAAATTCCCTCCTAGGCGGGGTACAAAGATTTTGACCATTATTTTTGTCGATTTAGGTTTTTTGCAGAAATCGAATCTTTGATATGTTTTCTACATCTACACTAAATTTCATAGCACAAGACTAAGTTTTTCCTATCGAAAATGGAATTTTAAGCACCCTATGTTGGATCGCACTCGTCAGTTTCGAGCTTCTTTCGAACGCCGCGCCAATATCCTCAGCGTTGCTACGGCGCAGGGTCTCGCATGCGAGTGGCTGGTGCGTCGCATACATTTACATAATTCGGCTTTCGGAGACACTAGTTGCAGCGTTTGGGGAATGCTTTGTCCACGCGTGCACGATTACATGTTCCATTGTTCTTGCTATAGTGCGTGCTCTTCGTTTGTATCCAAACTATTCTACCGCAATGTTCGACAACGGAAGTGAAACAAAAATCATGTAGCATGACATAATCGTGTGAAAAGAAAACTAAATATTCTCAAATTTGTCTACTTGTACATGTAGTAAAAACTATGACAGCAGCAGACTGACTAAATGGAAGGTAGATGAGAGGAAAGGAGCGGTCACATGTGACCAATTATATTCAAATACTACCAAGATCTCACCAAACTAACGAGTCGTGTTTGTTTGTTTGTTTGTTTTAATTTAATGAGCACCACCGAACAAAGCAACATATGCATGTCTCGTAGGCAAAACAAACAGGAAGCGTGACCCTTGCCAGCACTAGCAATGTACTGCTTTCAAAAGGCACCACAATGAAAACGCGATTTATAAATGTGTGGATTCGCCACCACTCCTGTTACACGCACACGGCCATGGAATGTGGATGCCATTGCGTAATGCGTGCACCATACACATGTACATTGTACATGTACATTATACATGCAATTATCGTATTCGCCATCTTGAAAGACGTACTGGTAAACAAACCCGAGCGAAATGCATTGTTTATCGGCTCCATACGCTGAGCTCCAAGGAAGGAGCCCTGGAAAATTTGACTCTCTCAGTGAGCCAATCAGAAGGCGATGTGGTTGCTAGAGGCGGAGCTTAACATCGATTGGCACCATCGTACGGATGGGTGATTCTCCCCTCGCATCGCCGCTCGGACGTTGTCTTTGAGAAAGAGATGAATCTTCAAAGCCTGTTTTCTCGCAATTTTGTCAGGCTAACAACTTAAAAAAAGCATTTTATTTCTCTTTCTATGCCCGCTTATGGTGCCGAAGAATACAAGTGTTTTATATCAATGCAAAGCTTAGGAAATGGGCAATGAGATTCAGTGAAAAAATGAATTTTCAAAATTCCCGACTTTTGCCTGAAACCGTTGTCGCCGGTCACAAATGGATATAGTTCTAAAAAAAATGATGGTCTTTATGATCTGAGATTCGCTCCATAGAAATTACAGCAGAAGTTCCGGTGGTTAATTTTGAATTTTTGTTGATCTGATCTAATTTCTCCGATCCTCAATGTTGATTTTGTTTTTCAACACATTGCAAGACATTACATTCCTTCCATGATTCAATACCTTTTCATCATGTCCATATCAGAATCTGTAACCATTATGTCCTAATTTCTTTCATGTGTATAACTTTGTATAAACAGAAAAAAGTGCACATTCCCTTTTCTTTTTACAGCTATGCAAGACAGTAAGCTCAGAATTCCATTTAGAGGTTAAGAGAATATATTTCACGTCTACAAATATACAAAATGTAATCCTTTGCTACAGGCTATCAATAGCAGAACAGTTGGTAAACAAATTCGAGACATTCTACTGATACATAAGTATGCTATGCTGAGCTTTGCTACATTTTCAGCAGGTAGGTTTATTATTCATTTCTTCTTTTTTATCATTGTTGACAAACTTTCTGAATTACATAGTTGATGAATTGTAATTCTGACATTAAATGTTCTCCAGACTGTTGATGTTTGCTGATGTTTATTGTGGGATGATACTTTCAAATCATTGCAAACTCAGAGAAAACACCATTGCTCATAATAACTCATCACATCTGACTTTCATGCACAACCTTTACCCACATCAGGAAACAAACACTTACATTCTGCACATTGTTACAAGTTGTGCAAGAGCAGGGCCGAGTTCAACGAACCATCACTTGTTCTCTACAGACAATCACATAATCCTCCTACTCACTCAGACTTGTAATCTACTGTATATAAAAAGAAATGATCTTTCTTTTCTCTCCTACAAGTGCTGAATAGGTCATCACATTACTGGCCAATGTGGGAGAACCTTTATAAGGAAGTATATGCCTAACTGCAATGTGAACATGCTCTGTCTGGGAAAAGGAGACATTTCAAGTAAGTGCAAGACAAACTAGAGCAGCCTGTTTTCTATTACAAGACCTGCCAACTTTTGTTGTTTTTGTTTTAATAATTTCAAGAAGGAGGGGGTGGTCCTGGAAGTCATTTAAATATTAATTGTCATTTGTAGCAATTCACTGAACAGAGTACATATACTATGCACTGCGACCAAGTAACCCTGAAATTTAAGAAAAGAATTTGATCAATGGAAATAAATTAACTGTGAAAGTCAGGAATAGAATTTAGTCCATGAAAATATTGCACAAATAGGGAATTTTATCCATCTCCCACTTATCCCTATTAGCATATGTTCATAGAGATAGGAATTCAAGGTTGAATAAGGCTTCAGTTTTCTTCCCAAATATCTTTATGTTCCCATCAAACATGAAGAGTTGCCAGGTATAGTACATTGATCACTGCCCAAGTAAGTGAATGGATAAATTAATCAAATCAAGGCAAGTTGAAAGTGGTGTATGAGGGAAAACATAAAACAAGAGAAGCACTCTGAGAGTGCAGACTTCAGCCAAGCAGCTCATTTCCACCACTGATCTTGTTCTCCAAATGAGATCAGTGATTTCTACTCATACATATATGCATGCTGAAAATCACCTGGTTTCCCAACATAGAACCTTTTGTTACGTTATCAACTTCCAGCTGTGCGGCGCACCTCGCCCTAGCAGAAACTAGAGCACAAACTTTAGTGTACATAATATTATGCAAACCTTAAATAATGTGCAGCTGAACTCCCAAGTTCATTGACCCAACCAGCCAAAATATTCAAAATCCCTCATAAAATCCATAAAATTCCAAGATCACTACCAAAATTTAATCATCTGTTGTGTTATTCATGTGTCATCATTCTTGTGTCATTCTCAACCCTTCCTGCAAGTTTAATCCAAATCTGTTTACAACTTTTGAGTTATTTTGCACACAGGCAAACCAACCAACCAACCAACCAACAAACAAACAAGCCAACGCTGATGAAAACATAACATCCTCCCTTGGCAGAGGTAATAAAGATATGTCTTTAAATGTAAGCTGAAATCATCAGCAGGAAAAAAAACAAAAGCATGTGGTGTTTGACACCCTTCTAGTTATCTTTTCTCACTTTTGCCGAATAACAATGTATCAGGATGAAACCACCAGAGAGATATAGAAGTAATAAATTGTGACAAAAGGGCAATTTGTTGAAAACTCATCTATGTGCCTCAAGACTAGTCTTCAATGGGTCAAAAGCCACCTTGTTGCCTCCCTTGGCCTAAACAAGGCACCTCATTGAGTCACAAGCCATCTTCCTGGTGCTATTTCAAGATTTCATAGAAAGGGGTACTGCAGGATCTATTGGGCTAGTGGTCAGACCAGACAGGCTTCCTATGAGCTGTCCTAGGGGACAGCTGAAGAAGGATGCATCATATCAACCTGAACCACATAGCTGGACGCTCGATGTAAACTTGAACGACAAGAACTGAACAGCCCAGGTTGTTGGGGGTGGAGTCTGCTAGGAGAAGAAGGGAGGGAACATGGACTAATTGCTGTCATTGTCAATGGCAACCACACTGCACCAGATGTCAATGCCATTTTCAAATGGTGGTTCTTAGAGGGTTAAAAAAGGGGGTGGGGCTCAGAAGGAGAGAGGATGCAGGTATCCCACCAAGCAAGTAAGGTCCATATGTCATCAGCTGAGTTTGTGGAAGTGCAGACTAGAAATAGCTGCTGCTGGCCTACTGACAGAGTCTCCTTCTCATGCTAAACTTCTATACAAGAGGCAACTTCCTCAATTGCCATGAGTGGCCATTTATCTAGCACCTTTAGTTAGACTTGACTTAAGACTACAGTCAACCTTGCCTAAGTCGAATCTATTTGGACTGAAGAAATAGCTTTCGACTTAGAGAAAATTTGACTTATGAGGGATTAAAATCGATAGAATATAAAGAGAAGACTTGAAAAGACCTTTGACTTTAATAGGCAATCATTTGACTTGTGCGAGGGTCGACTTAGGCAAGGTTGACTATTTCCCTTGAGTATGTCTACACAGTGTATTGGATGACCAGAAGATCCACGTGGGGCAGGCAATAGATATGCAAATATGTTTTACAAATTATTCAATATCACTTGAATTGAAAGTTAATGTTTAGATACCTTTTAGTGGAACAGGTTCTTGATTGGAGTCACAGGTACTCTATAGAAATAGTAAATATATAAAAAACAGAGACTGATTAGGCATTCATTTCTCTTAATTTGTTTCATTGCTGTGTACACACATCACACATAATGGGGCATTGTAGCTAGTTGGCAGTCTTACTTCAAGTCTATGGAATGTCATTCAATAGCAACATTTTTTCCCTCTTATTAAAGGAACTTTCTGCAAATACTAGCTAAATTTGACATTACAAGAAAAGAAGAAAACATGTGTTATTCATCAGTGACTATTTCCTGCCATTGATTTATTGCACAAATCATGGGGATTTCTTTTGTCCTCAACTATACATGTGCCATTAATTGAAAGGTGCAGGCAATGGTAAGGAAAAACAGCCTACAGCCTTGAAACCAGGCCAAATTACCTGTTGTGTCTCCCAACACACTTCCCCCAGCATCCCAAGGAACATATCTTGATTTATGAATGCAGAAATCAAAGCCATTCCACTATTTGTCGCTCACATGATTAATGAGCTTAATCATTCTCCTCCTTCCGCAAATGTTCAACAAAGATGTGCGCCATAAAAGATAAAGTGCCCTCTCTTTGCTTGGTGAAAGCATTCCCATTCAGAGATTTTTCTCTGACAAGACTTCAGCAGAGATATTAGCGGAAATCCATCATATTTGTTTATGTTAAGGGTTTTTTTTTGTGCATAGAATCCAGTTTGATATCTACAAGAGGTCAGTGATAATTAATCATCAAAGAAACATTTGTTTCCTAAAGACAGTTTTAAATGAATATCAAAATCACCACATCAGCCAAATTGTGTGGGGAAATAGAAAAAAAAAAGTAAACAGCATATCACTGTTGGAGTGACAAAACATCGTATCTCAAAAAAACTAGAAATGTCGCTATGGCGACTGGCATGCCTCCGCCATAATGCATGATTCTCCTAATAGGTCCAGATAGCACATGCGGACAATGTGTGATTACATTTTTACAAAATTGGCAAAATATTTAAATGACAAGTTTGTCACAAATGTGTTAAATGTTCACCTTCCTTGACCTAGGTTTAATTGGATGAATAGGAGAGCATGTATTTGGGAGTTAAGGACTTTAACTTGACTTTGACCCATTCATATGTTTATGCATTGAGTTATTTTCAAGGTACGGAGAAAAAATGCAATTTCTGTATTGAATAGTAAATTGTTACCATTTTCATCTGGTCTTTTACCCTAAAATTCATAGAATAATCACTGTCAGGCAGAACATGCATAAATATGTAGTACGTTTCAAGATAACTTGAGCCACTTCCGAGATATGGAGGAAAAGCTTAGTTCAGCACTTTCACTTGATCTTTGACCTTTGAGGCAAAAACAAAAGAAAACAAGAGACCCGCGGGTCTAGCGCTCACCTGAGTATCGCAAGTTCACCTTTCACGCAGTCACTAATCTAAATTATTCACAGCTCTACCAAAATTTGACCAGGCATTCTCAAGTAGAAGATGAAAATGTACAATAAGGGCCCAATTTTTTTAAGATTCCTTAATTTGGGGGGATTGGGTTCCCCTGGGGCCCTCTGGGTGGGGCATGGTGCCCATTTTGATAAATTGAGATCCTGACCCCCTAGGGATGCTACCTGCCAAGTTTGACAAAAATCCATCATGAGGTTTTCAGGAAGAAGATGAAAATGTACAATTCAGGCCCCCATTTGGACCCTTCCAACCACCACCCCCCCCCCCCCCTACCCAAGAGGGGCACCCCTGGATCTCCTATGAACAAACTTGAAACTACAGTCATTAATGTACTCACTCATAGTATTATCTCAGCTCTATATATAACTTCTGATTCTAGAGAAGATTTATAAAGATTCCTTCATTTGGGGGATTTGGGACCCCTGGGGGCCCCCTGGGTGGGGCATGGTGCCCATTTTAACAAATTGAGATCCTAACCCCCTAGGGATGCTACCTGCCAAGTTTGGTGAAAATGGGTCATGGGGTTCTCAAGAAGAAGATAAAAATGTACAATTTAGGCCCCATTAGGACCCCTCCTCACCCCCTCCCCTGGGTCCCAAGGGGGGCACCCCTGATTCTGCCATAAACAAACTTGAAACTACAGTCATCAATGTACTAACTCATAGTATTAACTTAGCTCTATCACTTCTGGTTCTAGAGAAGAAGATTTTTGCAGATATTCCTTAATTTTGGGGGGTTTGGGCCCCCTGGGGGCCCCCTGGGTGGGGCATGGTGCCCATTTTCACAAATTGATTTCCTAACCCCCTAGGGATGCTACCTACCAAGTTTGGTGAAAATGGGTCATGGGGTTCTCAAGAAGACGATGAAAATGTACAATTTAGGCCCCATTAGAACCCTTCCCCACCCCCCTCCCCTGGGTCCCAAGGGGGGCACCCCTGATTCTGCCATGAACAAACTTGAAACTACAGTCATCAATGTACTAACTCATAGTATTAACTTAGCTCTATCACTTCTGGTTCTAGAGAAGAAGATTTTTACAGATTCCTTAATTTTGGGGGGTTTGGGCCCCCCTGGGGGCCCCCTGGGTGGGGCATGGTGCCCATTTTAACAAATTGAGTTCCTAACCCCCTAGGGATGCTACCTGCCAAGTTTGATGAAAATCGGTCTTGGGGTTTTCAAGAAGAAGATGAAAATGTAAAAAGTTTACGCACGACGCACGACGGACGACGGACGACGGACGACGGACGACGGACGACGGACGACGGACGACGGACGACGGACGCCGGACGAAGGGCGATCGCAATAGCTCACTTGAGCCTTTGGCTCAGGTGAGCTAAAAAAACTTTCCAAAGAATCTCTATTAGGTTATACATGCATACACCAAGTGTAAAAAGAATAATAATCCTGCCAGCATTGCATAAACATGACAGAAATAGTAAAATTTTGAAGTGTTTCCCTTGACCTTTGACCCCTGACCTTTGACCCCATGAACCCTAAATTTTCTAGATAATCACTGCCAGTCAGTACATGTATAATGTATATATACACTATGTTCCATGAAGATACCTTAAACAATTTCGAAGGTACCGTACAGAGAAAAAAGGTGAAGTTTTAATATTTTTACTTGACCTTTTGACCTTTGACCTTTGACCTCATGACCTAAACTTTCGCCAGAGAATCTTAATTGGGTAATACATGTATACACTAAGTTTCAAGAAAATATCTTCAGGCATTGCATAGATATGGTGGAAATAGTGAAATTTTATGTATTTGACCTTCACCTTTTGACCTTTGACCTCGAGCATGTGCACCCAAAAGTTGATAGCCACAACTTCACCCCCTAATACACATACATGCCAAGTTTCATTAGGATAACTCAAAAGGTTGTGATAGTTACCCTGTCCACAAAATTCATTACGGACGGACGGAAGGACGAACGCTACGACGGACGGACGGACGGACGGAAGGACGGACGGAAGGACGGACGGACGGACGGACAACCCGAAAACATAATGCCTCCGGCACCACTTTGTGGCGGAGGCATAAAAAAGTCAAATGTTTGGAAGAGCAAAAACAACTTGGTGGCCAAAGTACTGTCTAAAATGATATTACCTTCCCTTTGACATGCTCTGGTGGCTTTATTTTGGGGATAAGACAGGTAGGAAATGGATGGGGCATCACATAACCAATTATTTGACAATTAATCCCAAAATAGAGTGATTTTCACCAAAATTTGAGATATGATGTCTTGCAGCAACTCTCCCATCAAGTGATCACCACAATTACATTGCATTCATATACTCATTTTTAATTTTAAAAAAAAATCACATTATGGTTGCTACCTTTGTCTTTACACTGTCCATATTCTTTCACATTTATGGTTGAACTTTGAGATGAGAATTATAAAATACTTCAGGTGTTCCACGATAACATTTACACTAATCATCCGAAGATTAGCATTGAATACAATAAGATGATGGGGGATATTGTAGACTGTTAAAAAGCCATCAGGACTGTTCAGGATAATACACCTTACAGTTGTTTTCAGTAAAGGATGAGACACAAAAGTGACAAATCAGTGAATATAGATGTGTAATCAGAAAATTTATATTGTCATGACAATTTAAATGTCAGCAAAACACTTAACACCATATCCTCCTGGCAACTGAAAATAGCTGTTTCGGTCATGTGACAATGTTGTCTCTTGCGTTGTTAACTTCCAAAGCTTTACCCAAAAGAAAAAAAAAACAGTTTATTTCTCTTTAACATTTCTTTTCAAAAAATATCAGATAGGACTAATCTTTATCTGTCTGGCAAAATATGTGTGTAAACACAATGTCCTAGATAGGAATGGCTTAAAACCAAAAAGATTCATGTTTTATTTGTTTTATCAACACATGTAAAAGAGGCTTATGCAAGGGACAGCAACACAACCAATACAAGTGATTTGGAGTTTTCACAGACCATGTAAATAATCACTCTCTGAAATTGATTGGTTGTAGAAACTAAATGTCTGGCCAGCATGACCCCCCCCCCTAAAAAACAATGAAACAGATAAACTGATTAAACATATCTGCTGTCTGACTGATTGCCACTTATCTCTTTGTGAACCACAGTGTTAATGCCCTGTGTGCCACGTCTTCTGAGAGACACTTTTCTGAGATATTGCAATTTGTCTTTCGGTTTGTGTGCTGTTGTGTATCTGAGCAAAATATGTGAAGTTGGTCAGGTGTCAAATGCGTCGGGCATGAGAATGTGGCACAAAAAAAAAGTTAAAGCAATGACGTGATTACTTGATTTCTATCATATATTCCTTCTCACTGAAATGTTACAGACTGCTCAGTTCCATGAAGGCAACTGGTTAAGCTCTCTTGCTGGGGTACCAGTATTATAGTGGTGGATATCTGGTATGTCCCAAACAAGACAAATTCATACTTTACTCCATTTATAATATAACACATATGTTATATGTTTCATGTAACATATAACATATGTTATATGTCCCTAGGTAACATATAACATATGGTATATGTCCCATGTAACATATAACATATGTTCCATGTAACTTCAAACATCTGAGCTACCTTCAAGCTCAGCATGGGATGGCATTAGCTCAGTAAAAAAAAAAACCCCATGGACCATAAGACTAGTTATTGCTTGGTTCTGCTTGTTATACATCTCCTCATGGCCAACATCACACACACACACACACACACACACACACACACACACGCACACTCACCCCTAATGAGATTAGCATTGTCCTTCAATGGTTAATACAAAGCAATAATACATGTTTGTAGTTATGACAAAAGGTGTTGAACCGCAGGCTAATCTCCGTTCACAGCATGGATATGATTGTGCTCAAGACCCCAGTGCAAACACACGTGTCCACAATGCAAGGTAAAATCAGAAAACCACAAGCGCTCTTGGAGGTTGCTGATCAAGAGATTTTCCCCAGTTCTCAGAAAGAAAAAAGATCATACTTCATGTCACAAAGTCCATGGAGGATCATTTTCATTTTGCAACCTTATTAAATTCATCCTGTATGAATCATTCAATGTTTAACATATTTTCTCCACTAGTAATAAAGCTACATGTACATGCTTTTGTCAAACAGCTTGATACAATCCCTTGTCAAAGAACTTACAAAAGGTGAAAAGACTGAAATGCAACTGTAACAAGACGAGTGCACATGTTAGACTATATAACTTAAAATCTATGAATATTCATGAGTCACCTTATCAAATCTTTCTTGGAAAGGGAGGTAAGGCATTAACATTTGAAAGATTAGATCTCTGCTGCACGAAGAACAGAGTGATTGACAGATTGACAGAAACTTGTGTCTTCTTTGGATTTTGCCTTCCAGACTTAAAGGGATCATAAAGGTTTGGTTGAGACCTAATTTCAGGTTTTTAAAATTTTTTTTTGGTGAGATAATGAGAAACCTCTTATGAAATATGAAAGAGCATGTAATTCCATGAGGAATTCAAAGTTCATTTGATGAAAATTGGTTTTGAAATGGCTGAGATATCCAAAACAGAGCGAGTCTAATAAAGTGTGGGACCCATCTTTTATTACGATCGCTTTGTTTTACTTTGTTTTTGGATGTTTCAGTCATTCCAAACCCGATTCTCATCAAATAAACTTTGAATTCCTCTTAAAAAGTTAAAAGCGCAATTCTCATCTCCACCAATACTGTACCATCCCTTTAAAGACAAAAAAACCCAAAAAACAGTTTGTACCTTGCTTTACAATGTCTCATATCTGTTGACATAAGAAGTATGTGCAAACATGATTTTAGGAGATAAAAATCAGTTGGTTCAATTGAGCATCCTGAAGTCTACCTGTAGACGCATTCACAGAAGAATTATCACTGTACTAAAAGCCTCAAAATTTGTTGACCCTGTTCTCATAGGTAGAATACCATGGTTACAGATACTGCAGCAATTCATTTGGTACCACTCTCATTCCTGTGGTATTTATGGAAAGCATTTGGCATTGTTAACACAATCACAAACAGGTCACTTGAGAAAGACACTGCTGATATTTCATTACATGATTGATACTCAAATCTCGCATGCATATCACATGTGAAGTTTGAATTACTAATCTAAATCTCATGGTATTTTGTGATGTATTTGTGTGGTGTATATGCATTCACATTACGAAATAGTGCTATATTTCACCGTTAATGTAAATGCACCTAATACGGTAATTCCATGCCCTCCTCACCCCCCCCCCCCACCCCACACACACACATTTTTCAAAAGATTAGGTGATCACACCTAAGAGATATCCCCACACAGGTGAGCCATAGCTAGATGTATGATCTGTCACATACATGGCCATATCACAGCAAGTAAACATGGATGTCCTTCACTCATTGTCACTATGAATACAATAATCCCCCCCCCAAAAAAAACTATCCTCTTCAACCCCCCCCCCCATCTACCATAAACAATGTGAAAAATAGTTTAAGCACTAAACACAATTTAATTTAATATTCATAAAAATGAAGAAGAAACTAAAGAAATAGCAGCATTGTTGAATAACTGTCTTGCTAGGTATAATTACTAATGCTGAAAGATAACGTCTATTGTGGAAACATAGATGCCTTCCAAGATCATGGTATTTATCAAGATATTTCTGCTTTTATTCCTGTCTGTCTTTCTCCCTCTTACAAGATTATAGAAATTAGAGCATTTACCTGATTATCAACATAACTTATTGTCTTGATTGCTTACAGAAAACAAGAATCACACTGCAATTTACTAATTGTGCAACAACATGCAAAATGCTGAGTCAAACATACTTTTTTAACTTTATGAAAAATGATTATAAGATCATACAGACTGTTGGAGAAAGCAATGATATGGTGATTCTCCAGTTCTACCCATGTCAGCACAAATGAGGATGCATGGTTATTAATACTATGTATTCTTTGGCTAATATATTCCTTCTAAGATATATGAAGAATATAACACACACACACATACATATGTCAGCAAAATTGATATACAATTTATATACCTGCCTTCCATGAGATATTTGTGAAAGATGTGTTTCTTCAAGCTGGTAACTCATCTCATGTGAAGCATTTAGTTTGAATCACAACTACGCCATGAGCAACAGGTTATCAATATTCAATATGTTTATGAAAAAAAAAGTAATTTAACCCCACCTGTTCTTTCCTCAAATACAAAATGATGAAATGGGAGTACAATGTGTATATGAAGTTTGAATTTAAAAACAACACAAAAAATGTTATACAACTTGCTGACAAGATACACGGATAGACTACTATATATATATATATTTTTTTTTTTTTTTGGGGGGGGGATATAAAGGATTAGAGACAGCAAATGTAATTATAAAGTTGCACACCTAGATGTATATGACAGTGCTTACAGCTGCAATACTACAAACAGCAACATATGGTATGAGGAAAAAAAAAAGGTTAGGCTAAAAATAGAAAGACAAACTTTTATTTCAAGGATACATAGACCTGAATTAAATGTGTTGTCAAATGTATTGCTAATCACACACACACACACAAAATTAAAAAGTAATCAGCGATATAAAAGTTATTTCAAATTGTTATACAATAAGAATTGACAAATGTATACTTTGTATTGTGTGTTGATTGCTTTTTGATGGATGGAAATTAAATATTTGACTGAATAGAATTAAATAAACAATCTCTTTGAAAGGCATGTATGTTGCCAAACTGAGCATTTGACTAAAAACAGAATTAACCCCAACTATCTCCATCACATTTGGTTATCTTTAAATCCTGCCTAAATTGAATGCTTCCCTTCTGAAAATGTAGCTCTGAGAAACATTCAATTTGGGAGTGGGGGAGGGGGGGGGGGGGGCTTCCTAAAGCTATGGGTGGAACAGACCCTGTGAATACCTATAGGGCAGCTTCTCTGGAATTCTTTCTGGATAAATCATCAAGTTCAATGACTGGTAATTATTCATAAAGAGTCCAACAGATGGGAAAACCATCCAATCTATCATCTGAAAAACCTCCTTTCAAGTCCTATTGTGCCCTGCTGGAAATCACAGACTAATAAATATATATTTTTTTTGCACGTCACAAAATTATCTTCACAATGCTTTTGTTGCTGCAAAATTATTCTAAGTTGCTAAATTACTGCCCGGTGATAACCGACATAGATATGACCATGATGTTGTCTTTTGAGGAAGAAATCTGTACTCAATCGAAATAATCCATACGTCAACTTGAGCTCTGACCTTCAATCATGCAATATCTGTGTCTAAAAAAAAATGATGATAATTCCAGCAATGATAAAAGATCCCATTCCCACTACCTCCTGTGGTAGCTTCAGGGCTCTATCACTGGTTACAGTAATCGACAATAAATCTTGATATCGTCCTACTTTGTTCACTGCCAATGAGCCAGATCTTCAGGAAAGAAAATAATTTTCATTATTAAAATGATTTTTGCCTCAAATAAGATGTTGCTTAGCATTATGTTGTACATTTCGTATTGCACATATGAAATGATGAACAGATGATAATACCATAATGGTAACAGCAATAATGTAAAGTCTGAACTTTACAGTCACCTGAATGAAATACTGTAAATGTCGATATTTTTTTTCTCAATAAATTTTTCGCACTGAGCAGATCAAAAACATATCTGCAGGTTTTTTTAATTTGCGCTGCGCAACTGTCAACACATTCAAAATGTGCAACAACAAAAAAAAGATTGTTAAGATATCTTTATGGGTTTTAGAAATCCTGCTAGCCAAAAGCAGTGTGAAATATGCACATAAAAAAAAGAGTCTCCACAAAAATTTCATGTTTACAGTATAGTTCCTACACTGCACTATGCTTGGTCAAGTAAATAACAGCCATGAGACTTACCCCCTGTTCAGACGCAAGCCAGTTTATACCAAGACTCGATAGAGAAATGACGTATAAAGAATCATCGTATAGCTGACAGACCATTCAGACACTAATCTTGACCGTTCTGGAAAAAAAGTACAGATGTGCAGTTTCTCACTGCGCATGCTGCTATGGTCATGAGTGACAGGTATAGGATCACCTTTCGTGCACGCTCCCATTAAGCCCTGCCCAGTAATACCGTTCTATGGTCACCATACGTTCAGACGCACAAGGGACATGATGGAATGCTGATTCGTTATCGAGTTCTGGTTTGAAACCATGCTGTGACCATCGTTTCGCCATACGTTGTTTCATTATATGTCGTTTCGTTAGTCTGAGTTCAGACATATAAATTTGTCGTATAGCTATACCATCTCGGTATAGCTATACCATTCTAGTATAACATTTTGCATCTGAACACCCTGTAATAGGGTTATTTCATCAACCATGTGTTGCCTCTTCAGGGTCATGTTCATCCTTCTTCTTCTTCTTGCATGTCCTGTCATAATCATTACTCTGCCACCAGGATATCAAACATCTTATCCAAGCTTGTATGCACTGGCAGGACATGAATGTAGAAATTCCCAGTTTAAAGGGATGGTATAGTTTTGATTGAGATGGGGATTCAGGTTTTAACTTTTGGAGAGATACTTAGAAACCACTCATATGAAATGTGAAAGAGCATGCAATTCTAAAAGGAATTCATAGGTTATTCGATGAAATTTTGTTGGAAATGGCTTGGATATGAAAAAAAAAAAAATAGAACAAAGTGGCTTTGATAACAGGTGGGACCCACTTTTTATCAGGACCTCTTTGTTTTTTGATATGTCAGCCATTTCAAAACCAAATTTCAATAAAACAAACTTTGAATTCCTCTTAGAATCATATGCTCTTTCATAATTTGTACAAGTGGTTTCTAATCTTCCTGCAAAATGTTAAAACCTGAATCCTTATTTCAACCAGAACTATACCATCCCTTTGAAGAGTCCATAACCTTATCCCCTATGCCTCGTATGCAACTTGGCAACAGAGAATGAATACAAAAAGCTAATCACCTGGGTCCCGAACAGTTTGCTGTTGACTCATTTCACTTCTTTTATCATGCTTTTATTATATTTTGTTGTTTGTTTTTTCTTGAGCTATTCCCTTCAGTGCACTCAATGAGCAAAAAAGGACTTGAAAGATAATCACGGCCAGATAAAAGCCAGTAGAGATAGATTATGCTTTTGGAGCTCCTAAGAATAGTGCAGCGGAATCATGACTACTGGTACCAGGTATTTCATTTCTTTTTTCTTCTTCTTTTAGATTCTCAAAAAAAAAAGGATAGATGAGATGATAATAGTTTATGGAGCCGCAAATCATTTCTGATAATGTGGTCCGAAGTGCAAGGACCCGGGGTGTATCTATCCCCAGGATGTGTGCAGACACAAATCATCCTTGGTATCTATTCTTCCTCGTTACCAATACGTCAGCCTTAATGAGGTGGGATGGGGAGGCGGGTGGGAATGGGGTTGGGGGGGGGGGGACCTAGGAAGACCGGTTGAGGCTGCTGGCAATGAACTAGCCCAGAGGGCTGCCCCTTTGATCACAGACATCCCTCCCAAAAAGCGGGGCAATTTTTCACCCCTCCTCTTCCTTTTATCATTACCAAAACTTTTGTGCACCAACCTTTGTCCTTTTATTGGTATGCCAGCAATAAAGATTCTTTTCTCATTTCAGTTTCAGTTATGAAAAAAGATATATAAATGACATTTTCTTCTAATTCAATAGTAAATGTTGATGTTGGTGAGTAATACTGCCTTTCAAGGCGAACAAGACAGAATTAAAATAGACGTCCCTTTTCATATAGTTTTTTTTTTCATTACTTTGGGAAAAGAGGGTTTGTGATATGAAGAGACACATAATACAGGACAAACCACAGGAAGTGCAGCAGTGGTAGTGTTTAAGTCTCTTGGGTTCACACTTTGATGAATGGATGCATGGCTTTTAATTGTGTAAGTGACACCAAAGGCTGCGATGATTGGAAAACTCTAACTCATGTAACTCTAATAATCTACTGCTGCGTATTGATACTCCTGCATGAATGATGAGAGAATCAACATTCTTCATCTTTAATTTCCTGAATTTTAACACACCTGTTGTTGATGTTTGATAAAAATCTTGCTCATCAAAATATCTAGAGATGCTGTTGACTGTGAGGACAGTGGCCCCGATGCAAAGTATTCTCCTTTTGCCAGCCATGGAACCAATTCTATCAGGACTACAAAACTTGCTTGATACTTCCATGTTTTTTTACTTAAATGACATTTTACTGTATTTGAAGGATAACTACCATTCAGCATAAAAATTCATTTAGTTGTGACCATGCATCAATGAAGATATAAGGGTATTGTTTCTTTACTTTTTTTTTGGGGGGGGGGGTTATTATCTTTCTTCTTTTTCTAACGCACTCTGCTATAATCTACCCTTTATATTCTGTATGTGTGTAAATACAAACATTAATATGTAAACACATTTTTTTCTCTCTTTGTTCAGATTCGAAATACTGTCACAGGACAAAACTGTAGTTATATAAATCCATATTCTCTGGCTTAGTTATCTACTTATTTCCATTTAACTTTATCTTCTTCTTTTTTTTGGGGGGGGGGGGGAGGTGGAGGGAGATAGTGTGATAGAGGAGACAACAAGACGTGCTCACTGAATATGTAAGAAGCACTTTGCCCACACAACCTAGTGCAACTCTAGCTATTATGATTCTGTTTTGGGACTGAACAATATCTCCCAAGACATGACTCCGGGAGGTCCCCATGTGATGTGACCTTTGGTGGAGATGCATCAATGCATGCGCCTCTGCTCCCTGTTAAGAGGCAATTTTCTTCCCAATGCCTTAATAGTCTATACAGTTCTTGCTACCATATTTGTTGTGTGACAAAATCTATATGCTGATATTTCACTTTCTTCTGATTTGTCGCTTACTACTTCAAAAGGAGTTTTTTTTCTTTTTTGTGTCAGACTCCCCCCCCCCCCGCCAAAAAAAGAAAAAAAAAGAAAAAAACTAAAACAACCACGAAACATTGTAACAAGCAAGAACAAGATGGATATTTGATGTCCATAGTGTTGATGACTCTGGATATTAAGAACGAAGAATTGCTCATCATTATGTGTGTTTGTGTGTGAGTATGTTTTGTTTGTTCATTTACAAAACAGCAAGAATTGCAAGATATATCACCCAGAGACTATTACCTCAATTGCGCACACTGCATTACTAAGGTGACATGCTCCTCCCCCCTCTACGTTACTATACGATATACCAGTAATATGTGTTCGTGTGTACACATAGCAATGCACATATTTTTTTAAAGAATTCTTATTTACATTTTGATGAGAACATTGTTGATTTTTCATGACAATTTTATTTGTACAAGTAGAGAATTTAAAAAAAAAAAAGGAAACTGAAATGAAACTTGAATTTGAAAATGGATAGTGAGATATCTTCCCTGTGCTCTCCCCAAAACAGTAGGAGTAACCACTAAATAAAACACATCAACTTCCTCACTCAAAACTGACAATACACAAGGTTAGCTCAATACACGAGCACCAATGCAGATATTTGACTGTATTCTGGTCAACATCATGACAACACATTTTCAGGTAACAACACTTGGTTGTTGTAACACTGTCATTATGAATGACTTGCTGACACCACTTTCTTATTCATATCCTGCCAACATAGTGGCCCGAATTCACAAAGGTGGTTTAAATCTAAACCATGGTTTATGCAAATTTCTTCTGGATAAATACAATTGACAGATTACGTACGCCAACACACGTCCAGCAACAAATGGACATTGATACCCGCATGTCAAAGGTACGACTATTTCATGCTTATTTTAGACCATGGTCAAAATTTGTACCATGGTCTAAGTTTAAACCATCTTCATGAATTTAGGCCATAGTGTCTTAATATCTGCCACTGATGGGCATCAGCATGAAGCCACTGGTACATACGTATATAACCGCACTCCTCTTGCAAAGAGCATGCCCCTACCATGTGAGCTGGATGTGTGTAATTCAGCCGAGCAGAATAAATATCCAGCATTATGTGGTTTGCGGGATGGTTTGGCAGTCAACTCAAACAATCGGTCAGACAGAGGTTTGTCAAGTGCTCTTCTGTGCTGCATTTTTTGCATATTTTGCCTGAACATCCCCCAAATGCGCAATTGAAATGAAATGATAATGCAAAAAAGCCTGCCAACTGACTTGAGGTTTGACACTGTTTGTTTGTTTGTTTGTTTTCCACAACTATCTCTGATTTGCAGTGAAGGTGATGAACTGCTTAACAAATGCAAAATGTAAATATTACTGCTACTGTACACAATAGTTGTGAATTATCTTATCTATCAATTTTTTTTTCTAGATATCAAGAGCATACATATCAACAGTCATGTTGTTTAGTCTACTCCATTAAGAATGACATAAACTAAAAATAAATATAAACCATCCACCAGTAATTATCATGAAAGGTATGAATGCACACACTTTAAAGCAAAAAGAAATATCTATTCAATACCATTTATGAATATCACATATTGAATAAAAATGCATTACATACCAACAAAGTGTATTTAACAATGACTGAAATTTGTGTGTTTAAGTTCTACTTCTCAAAAGTAACTTTACACTGACCTCAGGATAGAATAATGTGTGGAAAAAAAGTACCTCGTCTTCGTGCTATGAGAAAGATCTTTCGAGCTTTTTTATACTGTAATTACATCACTGCACCATTCTCATCGAGTCTTGAGTCACTTTACCATTAATATCGAACCCAAAATCAGTCCACAGATAAACAGTACTGCATAATAAGAGAATTGTTGAGTGTGTTAAAACCTAAAGGTGTTTATGCAGAAAACCTGAAAGGGTAACCTATTGTGTTGCCATATCATCTTAGTCAAGTTGAACTCTTGCAATCTAGGCTAGATGTGGAGAAAAAAAAAAGATCCATCTAAAGCTTTTTAGGTGAGGGATGAAAAAAAAGGTGAATGATATTGGTAAGAACTGTCAAGTGTTTCAGCCATATTCATGAAGCTTTTTATAATCTATTATCAAATAATCTTTTGAGCCTGCCTACTCCCCCTCTGTCAGTGAGTTAAATCAAGTTACTGCTTGATGGTCACTAGATAGACGGTTTAAAACACTATCAAATGCATAATGAAGTTGATTCCCTATACATGGTAAAATGAGACAATTAAAATAGTAGAAATCTCATTAGAATTGGATATTAAGATCTTTTCTGACGTTATAAAATCGGTGAGAGTGTATTTAGGCTATCAGTCCTGTGGTAATTGCTTATCAAGAAATAATTTTCCTTTTTAGTGACCATGTAAAGTGAGTCCAAATAGGATGTATCACACAAAATATATAATTTCTTCCAGTAGTTTTCTTTTGACAACCTCACAGTGATGACCTTTTGGTGAATTGGTCACTAAGTCCCTAATTGTTAACAAATATCATTAATACTTTTAAAAAAGTAATGTTTGTGTGTAAAGCAATGGGAAAGTCAAAAGTAACAAGGAAAAGTAGAAATTATGCAATGTATAATATATGTCCCCGCCGGAAGTAGCATTTTGTAGCAAAATGTACAATATAGGTAAAAAATCAAGGTCAAAGGTCAAAGAAGTCAAAGGTCAAAATTCTGTGTAGAAGTTTTGAAGCCCTCACCTAGTGCCATCACATAAAGCAAACGGAATCGAAATCGGGTTAGAAATGGCAAAGGAGTAGCATTTTGTAGCAAAATGTACAATATAGGTCAAAGGTCAAGGTCAAAGGTCACAACTGAAATTCTGTGTAGAAGTTTCAAAGCTCCCATGTAGTGCTATCATATAAAGCAAACAGAATCAAAATTGGCTCATAAATGACAGAGAAGTAGCAAATTGAAGATTTTGATCACACACGGACGCACACACGGACACACGGACACACGGACGGACAGACGGACGGACGGACACACGGACACACACACGTACGGAGCCCGTTTCATAGTCCCCTGCTCGAACTCGTTCGGCGGGGACAATAATCTTGCACTACTGTTAAGTGCTTAACAAAGACTATTGCAATACGAATGACATTTGGGCTTTTGCAGGAGGTTCATGTCATATTCTGGCATTGCATAAAGCAAGATCAGCTAATATGCATATATCTTAATTAGATTAGCAAGAGCAAGGGATGTTCAAGGTCCAGTGATTTTTATTCCAAGTAGTAGGAAAAAGAATGCAAAAACTTTAATAGTTCATAAAAGACTTCTCTGTTAATGTTATCCTATAATGACAAAAGCTTGATTATCATGTGAGTTGATCAGGCAGTGGAGAAGAAAAGGGGAATGGTAGATGAAGGAGGCAAGGACAAACCGTCCAGAAGTTTCAGTGTACTACTGTGGCCGTGGGGTGCTATAATGTGAGAGAGGGGCAGGAGACAGCCTCTCCCAAATAATTGTCCAAGCTGTAGTTACAGTCATTAAAGCTGCACTACCGCATGTGATACAAGGAGCGAAAGAAGCTTGTATGAGCACAATTAAAGATGTTCTGAATCCACATGTCATCTCTTGAGGATTCAGTTCCAGCAGGACGAGGTCCAACATGAGCTAAGGAGGGACAATCTCTGCCTGACTGGCCTGCCAGAGGGGGCTGAGGAGACAGAGGAAGAGCTTACTGAGGGCGAGTCAACTGTTGCCAAGGAAGTTGGCTTAGACATTTGGAAAGAGGACATCTCATCTTCATGATCTTGTCATCATCGTGGGGAAAAGGCAAGAAGGAAAGAGCAGGCAGATCAAAGTTCACTTTATTGCAAACAAAAGGAACAAACTGTATTCTGGGCATTCTAGTCTGAAAGGAAAAGAGAACATGAAAAGTGTGTACATCAATGAAGATCTAAAGGCATGCAATGTGTCACTCGATCAGTGCATGATAAATGCCAAGGAAGCTCCTGATGTCAAATCGGCAACAAAACCAAATACGGGAACATGACATGCAAGTTGAATGATGGACAAAGCAGAGTCATCAAGAGCCCGGATGATCTCTTTGATATTGGCTTTGAAATTACAGATCCACTTCAGTTTTTGCAGGTTTTTGCGAAAGTCTTAGAAATTAATTAACAAGCATTGAATGAATTTCTCGGTCTAACAATTTTTTTTTTTTAATAGTCATGTACATACTGTAAGTATTTTGTTAATGTTGTTAATAAATTCACCTCAACTCAAATGCAAAAAAGGAAAGGGTGGTACTGGGGCTGTAGATTAGAATCTCTACACAGAGCAATACTATTTAAAATGTACCTTGGGAAAGGCCATCGGTGTCACCCATGTGACGAATAAGCAGCATTTGCTACGATGGACATCTTGATTCCCCATACTAGAGTACTTTGTCAGCATACATGGCCATGCTGCAAACATCCTGTCTTCAGCCATGATCTCCTGGCTGAAGTCTTGCTTGATCTGTACAAATTAGGGAACAAGATTGCATTTGTAATCATATTAAGGGTGGCCCAGAAAGAATGCTATAAACCACATGGAAAAAAATATAATACTCAAGTTCATAACAAAAACATAAATGATGGAGTGAATTATGCATGATCATTAGCTTCTGCAAAAATGTTCATTCTATAAACATTTTTCTCACAAGTTTGTGTGAATTTGCACAATCTGCTTCGTTTGGCATGGAAATCTTGACAGACTGAGAAGAAAGCTCCTAATCTTTGCACAGAAACTTATTCGAAAGTGACAAAAGTGCCAAAATTTGGTTCCAAACCACCTACCTACACGAAACAAATAGAACTCTACTATTAAAGGTGGTATATTATTACTACAGGCATTAAGTTTACGTGTGGTGCATAGACTATATTGTGCGTTAAACACCACAATCTGTTTTCTGTCTTTATCTTCATTTTCTATAGGGGTTCTAGGCCTTTTTTTCTACTGGAAGCCTACGTAGACCTTAATTCATCGAGCATCATTGATGGCAATGATGCTCAGTAAAGAATGAATTGCTCGAGCAAAAGTAGCAGAACTTAACTTGCACTTTAGTATTGGATTTTAGGGGGTTCATTATGTTTACAGTAGATTTTGGTTGTACGGTTGGACCTACTACTCATCGACCGCCTAATGTTTATTTGCTTGATAAGAATATTTAACACTGAAATTCATGCAAAAAACTTGACCTACGTGATTGAGAAAATCCAGAGCTAGGCTATCAAATGCCTTTGTTCCCTTTTCGATTCGAAGTTTCAGTGCAAAAATATCGCCGTCGAACTTGCGTGGCCTCGTTTCAGCTCCCCGCGGTGACGCTCCTTATTGAGATCGACCGCTGTTTTTGCATTGACAATGCACGCAAACCAAGTTGTATTGAACACCGTGTTGTACGAAGCTTTTTAGAAACTTCCATAGACATTACATTATGATTCGGTGAAAATATTCATTCGAAATTTTGTCCTTGATTAAAACCATTAACTTTGTTAATGAACGGTGAATTTTCGCGTTTTCCCACACCATCCTGATCAACAGTCAAAGCCAATCCATTTTTATATGCTTTGCGTGCAGTGAAGTGCGTACTAAGCGTTCAGTGCGCCAATTAATACACGGTCGGTTTATTACATACAAGAGGGTGGTCGATGTAGTAGGGCTATCATACAGCCGACCATAAGTTCTAAATTATGAGGTAGGAAATGATCGAGACAGGTCATTGTGTAATTGAACTTTGAATAAGCACTAGCACAGCAGTCTATAATACAGGCCCTAGGGGCCTAGCCCTTGACTAGGCCCTAGCATTGCCTAGCTAGGCCCTAACCGTCACGTTAGACCCTATGCCATGTTAAACTAACTTAAGTAGATTTCTACATCGAACTCGGACACTGCGCCTATAATTGTGCATGATGTGATACGGTGCCAGCTGTTACTGTTCAGATAGAACTATTCTACCTATGCTACAACGAATAGGCTACTGTACTGACTAAAGTATACTTGGGTGACCCGCACCTCGTCATAGTTAATGTTTGCCCATATTTGAATCACATTTCGCCACTGAAATTCTTTGAAATCCAACTCACATACAGGAAAAATGCTGAAAATTCCAATGGAATCACAAGTTCACTGATCAATATTGAAAATTTGCAGCTATCGTCGTCGAACGCGAACGATGCGAAAAAGTTGCGCGCTAAGGAAGGGGCCCGCAACTCGTCACCCGCTCTCCCATAGACTTAGCACGTAAAAGACGTGTGCGGGTGACAGTGATGTTCCCATAGACATACACGTAAAAGATGCGTGAGGGTGACTTATAACACGTATTCCTATAGCCCTATGAAAATTTCAGATTTTCGCGAAAAACTGTTCGGTTTTCACCACAATTTGCTTGATTGTGGTAGCCCTGCCAAGTTTCAAGCGTACAGAACACAGTCCCGGGCATACATTTTTGCTTAGTGCGCTCAAAACAATTTTAAGTGGGGTGACGGTATTCGGGCCCCTGACGAGGTGCGGGCACCTCACTATACTGTGTCAACAATGGGAATATTCCGTACGCTGATTTAGATGATTAGTTTTTGTAAAAGAAATTCGTATTTTATGTGAAGTTTTGAAAATGTATGTAAGGATTGAATTATGCAAGTGTTTATACAAGCATGAACACGAATTGGTTGAAAAACATAATGTACGTAGGAAACCTACCGGTACAGACGACCTAACTTAAACATTACAGTTTCTAAGTACATGTACGTTACATGCATGAAGGCGAGGCGTAGCGCAGCCCGGCCAAGAACCCAAAGCGTGAGCCGTGACTAGCTTCATACATCATGCAAATTACAGATCTAGATGGGCATGAAGCGATGTAACAATCAGTTAAATAAATAAATACCTTGGAATGACTGGCAAAGTTCTTCTGTAGCTAGACCCCATTTGCTGATAATGTTCGTGACTCCATATAGCTGCATTGCAGTCATCGTCACCGCCGTCCATCATGATGAATAGCCGCGCTACAGTATAGCTATACATACAATTTGTACGTACATAAACGTGTGATGTACGTGTACGTACGTGTTAGTGTGTGTGTGAGGCGCGGTGGCCGCCCGGCGGCGATCGATTGCGACGAAGGATACATGCAGGCCCGCTGATTGGTTCATGACTATCACATGACTTTTGCCCATCAATTTCTAAACAACGATGTTTAATTGTTTGGACAATCATTCCGAATTGTTTTTAAACAACCGCTGTTTAAGGCATTCAAGCTCCAATTTTCTATATTTAAACAACATTGTTTAGAATTTTAAACAACAATATTTTAAACAACGAAATTTTACACAGCGTTCTAACAGTGTAGGGGGTTAAAACTATTGCAGTATTGATGATGACGTCCATGAATTTCATGAGTTTTCAGCTGCTATGCTGATTCACTGCGCTCATGGTGTGGTCCGTAAAACGAGAGGTGATCGGTAGCGCGTGACTGATACCAAGCGAATAACAACAGCAATGATGATAATAAAGGGAATTCTAAATGACAATGATACATTATCAATTTTCTCTTTCAGGGATATGACTTGCACATCGCGAGGAAATTGATGATTCAAACCATTTTATCAGCCGATGTGGTTCAACTCTGTTCTTTAGCTGTATCATATCTATGTTCGTTTTGTTCTCTTTTTTTATTGTGTGCATAATTATGTAATGTAATGTATATCAACGCAGGGCTCCCTTGTAAATCAGGCCTTTGTGGAACTGAATGTTACTACCCTACTTTTAAAGAAGACTTAATAAATTAATAAAAAAAAACTCACATGGCTTTTGCAACATGTGGAAAAATAAAGAAGTGGATAAACTGAATAAGATAAATTGGCAATTGTTTCCCATGACAGCAAAATCAAAACAGAAACCACCATGTGAATTTTCGTACAGTATCCGAGTACCACTTAGATGGTAAAATGTTACGAGCATGAAAACAAACTCTTTCTGTGTCAGGTCAGTCTAGTCAGGTCTATTGCAGAATAAATACCGTCCTTTCTCTTCTACCTGACCCTCTCTCATAGTATAATATAATAGTCACTCTGCATCACAAAACCATACATAGATTTTAATTTCAGGGCAGATTTTGAAGAGCAGACTCTTAGCTTTAAAATGATGTGTAGCTCAACTGAAATGGACTAAATATCTAAATACTGGAAAGAAAGCACACAAAATGGAAAAGTGTGAAGAGAGAAAAGGGGCTCTTAAGTCCATCTATTCAAGTGGTTAATCTTTTATACCAAACCGTGCTAGCTGAGCAATGAATGGGACAAAAAACTAACAAACGGATATAAATGACTGGAGCAACAACAATGAAGGGATTATCAGATTAAATTGAAATTGAGCATGCTCTTTTAACACATTCGGTCCAAGATTAACGCCAACGTTCAAAGCAGTAGCATTATCCCTTCAAAAGTGATCAGACTTGAAATTGAAGAGTATGCAAAGGTTTATCAAGAAATGAAAAGGGGTCTCTAAAGACATGCCCTCTACCAAAACAAGTGTTGTAGAAAAACTACTGAAAATGCACTTTCCTAATAATTTTGTGATCCCAAACTTAAGGAAAATGTGTACAAGGGTAACGCTTTCAGAATATATGAAAACTTAATATATTGACTTTGTTGACCCGTTTCACTCTTTTTTGAGTCCTCACGCAAAATCAAGGGCTCCGATTTTTTGTTCGTTTTGTGATGCACGGTCACAATCGGTTTAAAGGAAACCAAAACCCAAAGAGAATGTAGATTGAAGGAAAGCAGCAAAATTAGTAGGACACATCTGTGAAAGTTTAAGGAGAACCGAACAATTGATGCAAAAGTTATGACTTTTTAAATTTTTGATATTGAAACCGCAGGATGAGGAGACTACTAGATGTTATGACGTCATATGTCAACAACAACAGATTATAAAGAAATATAAAGAGAATTCTACAAAAAATTCAATTTTCTAGCATAATGGAAGATTGCTAGACTAATCGCTTTCAGAAAGCAAGGGGAATAATTGCTGCCCTAAACCTTCCAGCCTTCCACCAAGCTCCTCTCCTAACCCCCTTAAGCCGGTCCGGTCAT